>NC_052050.1:155844977-156151283 GCF_903992535.2 Arvicola amphibius
GGGGCAAGCCTAGGACCTTGTGGATGCTCAGCAAATGATCCAACACTGAACTCCTCCCCAGTGAAGATACCTCCCTTTTAAAAAATGAAATATAGTTTAGTTACATCTTATAAGATTTTAAGAAATGGATAACAGTCTGGGGAGTGTGTGGTCATAGCACATTGTGGGCAAGTTATGATATTGTTAAAAAAATACACTTTGCCTAATGAAGAATAGGACACACACATACCTTTTTAAAAAGAATGCATTAGCTCATCTTAATATAGCTTATTAGCTATAACACCTTATGCTCTTATAGAGGACCCAGGATTTAGTCCTAGCACAAATGTTTTGGCTCACAACTGTCTGTAACCACAATTCTGGGAGATGTGATGCCCTCTTCTGGCCTCTGTGAGCACTGCACACAAGTAGTACATATACATACATGCACGTAAACATTCATACACATAAAACAAAAAAATAAATTTAAAAAGTAATCCTAAAAGCAAAATACCAGTTTTAAAGGCAACAGAGCAAAAGCAATCACCTGAAGACGAAGGAAGACGCTAAACCCGCTGTCTACCAGGTGCCATGGCAATCACTCCGTGACCTTTTCCTTACTTGTTGAGGAAGTAATCCTCATCAAGTACACTCAGGGCATGAGTGGTTTCATGGGATTCCTGTCCCCAGTGCAATTCCCAAAGCCCTCAAGTTTACACACACCCATACTGTATCACTGGGCAACCATGCTTTTCTTTATATAACGCAATATGTTTATAAAATATTTGCATATGTAAAACACGAGTCTACTAATCACACATACACAAATTAATCTTAAAAACCAAACAGCGGTGCCTGCACGGAACACTGCAGAGCCCTCTAACATTCTTCCCTACCATTGCAATAAGCCATGTGATTGTCTCACGCTTGCATATATTGTTGCAAATAATCCGTAGACTTCACCACACGGGAGGACAAGCCTAGGTCACAGGCTTTTATATAAGGATCTTGAGCCTTCTCGGGTTGTGGTCCCTTTGGTCTCTGAAGCTAAGCCCCCGTGGCTACCTAGGGACACCTGCGTTTGCCTGTATTAATCACCACGAGACATTGGAAAGAAGTGTGGTTTCTATGGAGCCCATTTTGTGACTTCCTGCACGATGTAAGGGGATCAGTTGTACTGTGTCATAGGAAAATGTTATCAAACTGGGCAATTCAAGGCACTTCAAACAGCATCGAGAAATATTATCCGACTCTGTTGTGACTTACCCGCGCTCCTTTCTCGGGGTAGCACTGGCAGCCACCACTGCAGTCTCTCCCTCCGCAGGGCACATCCAGCTTCTTCACTCCCTGTGGAAATCAGACAGAGTTTACTTATGAGTGGCATTGTATCCTGTTGCCAGTACTTCCTACTCTAAGGTCGAGCCACCATCCAAAATGGCCCACAAGCCCACCTTAGAACATCTGTGGGTCCCCAGCAGAACTGCATGGGAGGGACAGGGTCCCCAACCACCACATTGTCCCGAGCTGTCTCACTGTGGCACGTGTGCTGCCGTGACTGAGACAAAGGTGCAGCCTCGTCCCAGAAGTTCCCAGGGGCACAGGGCTTGCTGCTGGCACAGCACACTCTGCAGACAATTAAAGAAACCACTGACTCTGGACGCTGAGCCAGGACCCAGGCTTGAGGGTTAAAGGAAACATTCCTCAGACCCAGGGCTGGGTAGGAAAGCACCATCAGGGCCCAGGAGGCAGATCCTCAATGATATGGGGATATTCAGGGCACACTCTGAAGGCAAGTGATCCATGGGGAGAGGCGTTGGTATGATACCCCAACTCCCACCATGGAATATTGATGAGGTGAAGAAAGGAGGTGCCTGTGAGGAGGCAGAGCTCGCAAATACCCCCAACAGCACCTGCAACTCAGCTGGGGTGCATTGGCAGGAAAGTTGAGATGCACCCAACTTCCCCTCCCCCCCCACCTCCTCAGGCTCTCTGTGAGGAGGAGAAAATGAGGAATGAGCCCTTCCTAAGTGCTGGACTGATTAGCTGCTGGCTTCTGGATGGCAGAGCCTGGGTCACACGGCCAGGAGCCTGGACTTCCCTTTCATTCAGACCATGCCCACGGGACGCAGGGAACGACAAGTACCCTGACTCCCTTTCTTCTCTTCTTACTAGTCAAGCATCCGCTGTGGTCCCCACCGTCCCCTACAGATGGGTTGGTACAGCCCTTCCGCATGCTGGAGCAGGACAGAAGTCAACACAGCTCAGTCTGTTCTATCTTGGCCACAGTGAGCTGCCAGCTAACTCACAGAGCTGAGATGTAGGCAGTTACACCTAAGGGGACCCTGCAGTTGTGTACGGTAGACACAGCTTCTGCCATTCACTCAACCAAACTTGATGCATGTGAGCTCAGCAGATGACAGTATCCCTCTAATGTTGAAAGGTTTTAACCACAGAATTAAAGCTTGTTAATACACTTATCTATCCTTGTGTCCCTGTGCATTGTCCCAGGAGGTCAGTGCACAGCTTGTGGGCATTGGCTCTCTCCTTCTGGGACTGGACTCGGCCAGTGCCTTTACCTGACGAGCCATCTCACCAGCCCCACTGCTGAGTTTTCACTGTGGGCTAAGCCTCAGAGACTTAGCAGAAGGTCACTGGGAGATGTAAGCCCACCCTCTGTGTTCCCATCACTGGGAGATGTAAGCCCGCCCTCTGTGTTCCCATCACTGGGAGATGTAAGTCTCAGCACACAAGCCCGCCCTCTGTGTTCCCATTCTTCTGGGTCTCCCCGTGGTGGAGATGCCGACGGAACTGCCTCGGACCTTCCCAGGTCTTGCAGAGTCCAGGTTTCACGCACACTGCACCGGGTCTGCAGGCCCCCGGAGGCATCTGACTCAGCACCACTTGGCCACAGTCCACCTTGGGGATCCGCAAGCCCTCAGGCTCTTTTTGTCCAGACAAGGTTTTCTCATTGGTTGAGCATTTGCTAGCTGAGGTCTCACTCCACAGCCCTGCGGTTGGAACCTTGACCATAATTCTCTACCTAATCTGCTGTCTGATGAACCCCGAAAAGGCCCAGCGTTCTCGAATCTTTTAAAAAGCAATTCCCCCCCCCCCAGGATTCTTTTGGAGGCAATAAAACAACAGGAGGTCCATGGTGTAAGTGTAAATGTGTATACAATTCTTTTATGCCTTTAAAACACAAATCTATGTTTTTACTAGTTTTTTTTTTGTGGCTTCGGTACACTGCGGCTCATCAAGTCCAGGTTTTGAAGGTGAGATTTCTAGAAACAAGGTACATATTGAAGTGTGGGTTTCCTACAAGGTCCTGGGCACCGAGGCATGATTCTGGATGGGCTGCCACACTCACGTCTTATTACGTGTGACTGTGACCTGACCAGGCAGATACCTCGGCAACTGTGCTGCATTTACCTATAATTCACCCAGTAGCTGTTCAGAAAGCATTGGGAAGTCATCAGTGCAAAAGGGACAAACCTGTGCTCATGCATCTGGTGTTTCACACAGTGTCTTTAATTTTGATTTTAGAGCCACTCGCCAAATCCCTAAATATAAATCAATGGCTGAAATGATCTTAAAGGTTTCAAATGGATCCAACAGGGTCTCTGGTCTGAAGGTTATGGTTGAATTAACCCCTGGATTGAACTGTAGAATGAGCAACACCAGCTGGGGCACCCTGTCTCATGCGGTGAGAACCAAACACAGTACCGGGAGGCAGCCCCTTCGACACCAGACCGGTTTGCCATGCCCTTTCCAGCCACCTCACCTGCCCTTCAGGGGTTCTCTTGTGAATTCCAGCATCTACAAGAGCCCTTAAGACATCGAGTGGAGTGTCAGGTCTCTAGGACAAACAGAAATATCGACACACTGGGGCAGGGCATGTACTCCAGACAGACTCTTAGAGACCGGACATGTCTCTGGACCAAACTACTGCATTCTCCTAACAGGAAGTAGGACTCTGGAACATTCTCAAGATATGAATGCCTTCCTGAGATCATGGATGAGAAAGAGGAGAGCATCTGTGTGGGCTCTGTGCCTGGACACCTATCCCTGCTCCTCAGCAGGAACGCCGAAAGCTCACACAATCCCCACCTCTCTCCGCTTTGAATCGGATCATTAGTTCACAGCTCAGCACTATTCAAGGTCAAATCATGATCCTAATTGTTATCAAGTACTTAATAAAAATTGTGGGTTCTTCCCACTTGACCATCTTGGGAGCCTGCTCACCACCTCAGGGACAGAGACCATCCTGAACTTTATTTCCACCTTCACAAGAGTGAGTTCCCCTTTATGTAGCCTTTTGAGTCCTCTTTAAGCTCTTTGTATTCCCCCTTTACAATCACAGGTTAAACAAAGGTCCCAGGAGTACCTGGCCAATAAGCTGCTAAGATGGCGTTCCTAGGGTGGGGCTCCCACACGCTCACCATGTACTGTGACTGCACACATCTATTCGGGTGAACGGACACTCTGCTTAGTGGACCGTCTGAATCCCAGGGTGAACACAACACGGGGTTGTAGTTACACTGGCAAAGCCACAGCAGAGGCCACGAGATCCTGAGCCACCAGCCTCGTGTTTATGTCTACTCTGAAGTTGCTCCTCCCATGAGATCCTGGGACCAGTAAGGAGCCCGCGTTGTGGGCTGGTATGGGAGAGTATCTGGCCCTCCAGCTGCAAATTATCTGGACGCTCACTGCACGGGTGGCTGGAGCCAATCACTAGCTTTCCCTTGACCAGGTCACTCACTCAGCACTCACCCATGGACTCTCTCATAGACTTTCACACTTACACACTCATGCACGCTCATTCCCCATACACGTGCAATCACAAACTCCTCACTCGCACTTACGAACCCTTGCTCACCGAGGCGCTCACTCAGACAGACCACCCACCGTCTCATCCTTTGCTAAACACTGACTTTGGACTGTGCTGGGCTCCGGTGTAAAGTGGACATATTGCACTCAGTCCCTGCCTTCGTGGTGTGTGAGTAACTAGAGAAGATTGGTAAAATAAACATGTCAGTGCCTAAATCCACATCGTTTAAATCCTGGTACATGTTTTGAGGAAGAGGGTAGCTGGAGACTGAGCCAGTAACAATGAGGTGCTGGGTATAACCGCACTTGTCCATGTGATCACCGTATGGAGACTGCCTTGCAGCATCCGTCTGGGGCACTCCTTCCAAACTCAACAAGAATTAGAGACGTCAATCATTAACTTCTTCCTGAAGAAATCACGCTAGCTATCCCATCACCTGCCATACTGGACACTGAGCCCCATCTAGGATCCCAGCCCTGCCAACATGGCAGAAGACTGGACATGACTGTCAGAGGAGGGGATGGGAGGGGACACGAATACCCACTCCTCGTCAGCTTTGGACGTACGCTGTATCGTGGAGCCCCAGCAATGTGGAAGCAATGTCAAGCCTGGAGCCATGAGACAGCGCTGCATGGAGCTTCAATAACAGACATGCAGGAGACTGGCTGCACCCACAGGAGGCATGAAGTGGGGCTAATTCCTGCAAGTGGTTCCCAGGAGCAGACCGTGTGGACAGCTAAGAGGGGAGCAGAGCTCCACAGCCGCCGGAAAGCCAAGTGGTACAGTGGTGAATTGCCGGGTAAGGATGAGGAGGATGGATCTGAGATTAGAGACAGGGATTGTCACCCAAATAGGTCACCTCTAAATGACAGCTGTCCTCCCACTGCCCCTGATACCCTCAGTGTGGAGTGTGGATCTGGAGCCAGTCAGGAACACAGATAAGAATGGCCACAGCTGTCGTGTGGAGGTGGCACATGCCTTTAATCCCAGCACTCGGGAGGCAAAGGCAGGTGGGCAGACGGAGGCAGGTGGATTTGTGAGGCCAGTTTGGTCTATGGAGCAAGCGCCAGGACAGCCGCGGCTACACAGAGAAACCCTGTCTTAAAAAAATAAATAAAGAAATAAAAGAAAAAGAAAAAAAAGACGGGCCGCAGCCCGCCTCCCTCACATTATTTCCAAGTCCAAGCTGCATGTAGACATCGTGTGGAAAGAGCCCAGAGGACCAGCTCATCAAGGAAGGGGCCCATCTATGGCTGTACCAGTCTGGACACGGCTGACCTCCTCAATGAGTGGGCTCTTGGCTGGAGCAGAAGAATCTCCTCCAGGTTCAATGGGGTCCCTGGCCAAATAGACCCTGAACCTTTCCATTCTAGGACACTTCTTCACTCCTCTTTCTGACCCTGACCCCTGTTCCCTAGGGGGATTAGGAGAATCGTGGAACCCAGGTCTCAGACACTGGATTTCCAGTCAGTGTGACACGGGACCTTCATTTCCTTTCCTTCTTAAATACTGCCCTTTGGGGCTCCTCTCTCTCAGCCGAGCTTTATCCCACCCTGAATTGGTAGCCAGCATGGCTGCACGGTTGGAAGTCACAGGACTTGGGAAGGACCTGGAACACAGAGCTGAGGGTAGCAAAGTGAAGGCCTAAGCAGGATGGCATAGAGGACTCTGATCGGCCGGCATGTGGGTGGAAGTTTCTAGGAACAAAGGACGGGCAGGCACTAGGCAGCATTTCTCACTTGACTTTTAAAAAAAGAGTATTTTTTTTCCTTTGAAGTCTTTCCGAATCCTGATGCCATCACTTCTGTAAAGACTCTAAGACTCTCCACATCTTTATCACGCTCATCCTGGGTATCCTTACACCATTCTGGACACACGGGCTGGGTTGTTATGAGTCGTTTGCTTCTGGGAACCCAGAAGTCATAATACCTTGTAAGGAAAGGCAGGCTCTAGACCAGGCTCCTCTCAGGCTCCAAAGTCATAGCTCAAGCTGCTGGCTCTCTGGCTCTGCCATCTATAAATGGAATGGGGGGGGGGGCAGGGCAGAGATGGGTGCTAGCAGCTGCGAGATTAAGGACACATCCGGTCTCACAGTGAGCTGGCTCGGGCTCCCGTTCCAGTGGCTCAGGGGTACTGACAAGACACAGTATCATGTTGCCTTCACCAGGGACATGTCCCATGGGACAGACAGGGAGATATTCCCCCTTGCCTGGTAGAAAGGGTGGGCTCGGTCCCAAGTGTCGTGCAAGCCACCCAGCACCACTCCTCCCAAAGACACGCCAGGACTTACGTTCAGGACACCAAAAGGTATCTTTGAATAATAACTTGAATACCAGAAAGCAGAACACACAGGGAACTTACAGACCTGAAGACAATCTCTCTAGCTACTTGTGCTAACCAGCCAGATCCAGGAAGGACATAAATGCACCCAGGTCCCCGCATACTTGAGGGTCACTTAAAGCTGACACTGGCATACGTGAATGAAAGGGGGGAAGAGTCTGGCTCTTGTTTTTGACTTGTGCATAAAGAATGATTACTCAAATTTATATGAAGATCCAAGAACAAAACTCATCTGTCCTAAAACAAAGAATATTTTGTCCTCCACATGTTCCAAGAAACATCTTGTCCAAAGGAAGTTCTTTTAAGCCGGTATACCTCCAGCCAAAAAGAATCACTTTGAAAGGAACTTGGAGATATTTCGGCACCGGTCGCCCCCAGCCTCTAACCCCAACCCTCCCCCGCAGAGGCGTCTTTGAATAACTGACTCTAAGCAACACCAGAGGTAAGTCTTACTGCTGAAGGTAATATGGTTCCCATTTGCGGGCAACATAATCTATACAAGTCTTTGTTCTGTCACAAATCCAGTCAAGCTGGGCGTTTTACAGCCTTCTTTAACCCACCAGCAGGCCAAGGAAGGGGAGAAAGCCAACTTGGGAGCAAGGTTCCCAGTACAGTTCTATTAGTTTATCAAAACAGGAAGTATAAGCCATTTCCGCACATGCAGCTTTAGAAATTAAGGAAATAATTCCAACATGGTATTAGCAAGACAAGGTATATGGAAAGGAAACACAAATCGCAGCAGCACACCCAGTGGGCCGTCTGGAGGTCCAGCCGACTCCTTTGCCTTTGTTTCAGGCCGGCTCAGTCGAGTGTGGCCACTCGAAGGCATCCTGAGACCATTGGCAGCTAGGGAGAAAGGCAGATGATGGGCAGAAATGTTCTTTCTGCTCACCTAGGGGACCAATAGCTGGGAAGGATGGCTTGCCACCAAGCACCAAGGGATTCCAGGGTGGTGCAGCCACTGTTGTCTTCATGGATGGAAGGTCATGGGGAAAGGAGAGGTCAGGCTGCTCTAAAGAACAAGAGGAGCAGGAAGATGGAGAGCTACAGAGATTCCAGGATGAAGGTCATGGCCACAGGAGTGCACTCACTGGTCCTCATTCTTGTCTCCGTGGCAGCATATTTATATGCCTCATCTGAGTCCTGGGGAACAACATGCATTCTGGGAGGTAGAGGCAGGATGGTCAGGAATTTAAAGACAGCTTCAGCTACATAGCCACCAAGGCAACCCCAAGCTGGTGGTTTCCAAACCTGATTTGCTTTTGACAACGCAACGTGAGATGCCATGTTGGGGAACGGGGGCGGGGCAGGCTGAGAGCAGGAACCTGACAGATGGGAGAGGAATCTTCCAGAAGGCTCCCCAAGTCACATCATTGATTCTGTGATGGCTCACAAGGGCTAGATGACAGGACTTGCGGGCTGGTGGGCTTGCGCGTGAGTAACGGTAGATAGGCAGACACTCTGTGAGTGATGGGGCGAAGGACAATCTGCGTGGAGATTGCCCTTACTGTGCTGAACTGCAAACTGAAACTGGTCACTCACCCTCCCACAGGAGCTGAGGGTTGACTGACGGCTTTTCAGACACTCTTTGCTGTCCAAGTCCAGGGTCATTAACGTCAGACAGAGACAGCCTAGCTTATGGGCCTGGGGCTGCAGACACAGGAATGAGAGCTGAGCCCCAGCCAAAGAAGTGTGAGCCAGACACTGCCTCAGAAAACACCTGGCCTAGGGCTAGGGATGATCTCAGGTGTGGGTGGGCCGGGACTGCAGGTGGAGACAAGCTGGCCTTGGGCAGGTGGAGGAGGAGAGAGGAACTTGGCATTTCCTGCTGCGAAGCTCCTCCTGCCTCGGGCTGCTTCCTGTGTATGTGTTTCCCTTATGGAGTGTCTCTCCTCTCACAGGGAGGAAGGTGCACCCATCGTCCTGCTGCTGCGGGCAGGGAGAAGCCCAGGCAGGTGCCGATGACTGACAAGCCCACCCCTAGCCTCCTGTCCAAAAGCACCCCTTCCCTGGCTTTGGAGAGCAGCCGGGTCCCTACGAGGAGGAGTTCAGGTTCCCTTGCAGTGTGGCTTCACTAAGTGCCAGGTGAGGGATGGGTAGAATCCTCCTTTTGAGTCATCTCATCCAGGAGGCTGGAACGTAGTGGACCTGGGCAGAGGCTGCTGGGCTGAGTCAGGAGGCAAAGCTGATGACCAAACAGGTGTGGTCAGTTGGGGTGGAACTGGCCAAAGAGCCCACAGGGAACCATGGAAAACCCCGGAAATACAGGCAGTAGCTGGCACGAGGGGTATTCGGACTGCAATATGAAATGCCTGCATTTATTTCTACAGCATCTAGTATCTTCCTTTTTAAGATTTAGTTATCTCTAACTACCATGTCTTCATGAGTGTATGCGTGGGAGTATGCACACGTGACTGTGAGTGTCCACGGAGGGAGAAGACTCCCTGGAGCTGGAGTTGTAGGCAGTTGTGAGCTGCCTAACACACGTGTTGGGAATTGAGCTCAGGTCTTCCATCAGAACAGTGTGCACCCTTTTCATTGCTGAGCCTTCTTTCCAGCCCATCATCACATCCAAAGTCTCAATGCTGTTGTCCATGGACTTCCTTTCTTGTTTGCTTATTTTCTTGCTTTTTTGTTTTGTTCTGTTTTGAGACAGTCACCTTAGGTGGTCTGGGAGTTATGTAGGCCAGGCTAGTCTTGAACTCACAGAGCTCTGCCTCCTGACTGCAGGGATTAAAGGCATGCTCTATCATGCCTGGCACTGGCTATTTATTTATTATTTTAATGATGTGTACGTGTGTTTGTGGGGGTGTGCACATGTGAGGAGGTGCCTACAGAGGCCGGGGCTGTCAGCTCTCCTGGTCCTGAAGTTGTGTCGTGAGCCGTACCGTGTGGGTGATAGGAAGAGAACCAAGGTCCTTTGCAAGAGCAGCAAGTGCTCTTAGCTGCTGAACCATCTCGCCGGGCCATCCTTAGAGTTCTAATTCCTACTGACTTCCTAAAACCCATCCTGTTACTTGCCCCTTATAGTTGCTATGGCAGCATGGTTGGTTGCTAAGGCAACTACAGATTATTTTCATTGAAGTTTGGGTGTCTGTGTGAATCTATGGCCACACTCCAAACTGAGCAAGGGTGTGTGTGTGTGTGTGTGTGTGTGTGTGTGTGTGTGTGTTATTTACCTACCTCCAAGGACTGACTCGAACTCAAAAGTCTCATCAAGCAAGAATGTGTCCTTTGGTCCTTCCAGAGGCAAGTCCCACTGCACCTCCCTTCTACACCCTTCTCTCCAGGCCTGCTGTTCTGGGAGTATGGCTAGGCCGGTATGGAGGTCCTACTGCTCTCCCCCAGCACACTGGGGGAAGCAGGCCTAACCGCTGGTCCTAAGGCCACTTTTGCTAATGTTGTTTCACAGCTGGTACCGTTCTGGAATTTCCCATACACACCCGCCACCTTGGAGGACACTGCCTTGTGCACGCACAGCCAAGGGGCACCACTGTGTGCACGCACAGCCAAGATGGCTGGAGCAGATACCTGCTCCTCCTGTTTGAAGTCATTTTTCTGATTTCTAGGAGCTTCTTGGTTGGGTCTATCAATGGGCTAATTTTTGGAAACTACTGCCTCCATCCCACACTTTCCCTAACCACACAGGCTGGTGGGTACTTCTGGTAAGAGTCCTTTAATCAGGAGTCACCTCACACACTGGCCACAAGACAAAGCCTGCTCCACGCTTACCCTCTCAATCCCTCCACTCTGGTCGGTCTCCGGGACGACGCCCTTGCCTCTCCTATCACTACCACCTCGGCTCTGCTACTCCTCTACTTTCCAAGTCTCCTTCCTTTTTCAGCTCCAGCTGAACACTTCATAAAATATTTTCCCACACTGGTGGAATGTCAAGGACTTTAAAGGCACCTAGCATGGACACCCCTGACTTTGCATCGTCCCCGAAGAACATGTACATGCTGTTCTGTTCCCCAGCCTGGAATGTCCTTTGCGCTTCCACCACCACCGTGTGCAGTTGAGACTCAGCTGGAACAGCCACTCATGCTGGGGAAAAGGGAATCAGACCACACTGGCTTCACTTCCCATCCCTACCGCCCCTTTTTAGGCACAGGGATTTCTGCTACAACGTATCACACGACTGTGTCTGAAAGCTATTCACATTCTACTGCGCAGCAAAACTAGCAAGGCACAAGGGAAGAAGTGTGGGGCAGCGCATGCCATACCCTCTGACTTCATCACCATGGCTCTAATAAAATTAAGCCAATTAAAGTAATAGCAGAGCTTAAAAGACATGGTAACCTCCCAATGAGTTAAAAACAGCCTTTGTGAAGAAAAGCAGAGGCATCGCGGAAGAGAGGGGGCGTGAGGACCGTGGTGATTGGCACATAGAAGTGAGCAAAGCTAATATGCCCAGCACCTGGGGGGAGCCTGCAGCAAGCCCCTCTGAGACAGTGGCTGTCTTGGCCGAGGCAAGAGAAAGGCCATCGGGACTTGACACCCTGTACTGTTTGCTGTGTGGACCTGCGCATGCCACCTCCACCTTCAGCTCCCGTGACCTGTCTTGATGTGAGCCAGACCAAAGGGAGGACACCACGCACGAACCCGCGCTTTCTGTCAACACCATGCCGTCTACCAGCTGTCTATCAGGAAGGATGAGTTAGAGAGACACACTCCAAGAAAGCAGACCCTGCGGCGGTCACCACACACGTGGGGGTAGCGTTGAGAGGGAACTGGCCCCCACTAAGAATTCCTTGTGCCGGCTGTTAACTGTGGCCATGTCGTAGCGTGTGGCACAGTGTTCCGTCTCAGGGTGGAGGCTAGTCAGGATCCTGCAGCCCTCATCTCAGAGGCTGTGGATGTAATTACAGGTAGAAGATGTCTCTCAGTAGGGTCACATACTACATCCAGAATAAATGTTCTTAAACATGTACAGGCTATCCTGTACATGTGCTGGTCAGCCAGAGAGACACAGTCTGCCGAGAACCCATTTAACGCAGGCATCAGCTCACAGCCTACCTACACTAAATTCTAATGATTTATACGGCATGTCAGCTCTTTAGTGTTCTCTGGCCAGGAGTGAAAATGTGCATGTTGGTGTTGGCATACGGGTCTGAAGCGAATACTTAACACAGCTCATAAAAGAGAAGTGGGTCCATCCTCGAAGCTGTTTTCTCCTTAAGAAATACACCTGACTGATGAGCATGGTTCACTACCCTCTGGCCATACCTTTTGCGAAAGATCTGAGAAGAACAGACCGGGAGAGACCGAGCCACGCTTTGCACAACACAATAACATCTCTGTTCCGTGCACTGGAGACTGGTCCAGGCACGGAGTGCCTCGGTTTGTATTGGCATGTAAGGAATGGCAGAGGCCCTGCCTGGGCAGGCTGTGCTTTTGATATGCGCAGCTTCACCGCGCAAACCCCGTGTGTGTCACCAGCCCTGGGACTGTTGGAGTTCTGATACTAGCAGCGTAGCTGTTGGAAGCACCTGCTTGCCTGGCTTCTGAGATGTAGTGCCTGTCTTTTCTCCTGTTTATGCTTGGCCAAGGTCGTCAGCCCTAGTGGTGTTTGGAAGCGCATGCGTATGACTTCACACATGAGTAATGACTCAGGATTCCTTTGTCGTGACCTCATACTCTTTAGCGTCTGCTCATTATACTGGAAGGCCTGTGGATAGTCTGCTCTGAATGGTGGGGGGGGGGGTCTGGTGGCCGGGGCGAGAGTGCCCATCAGACATGCCCAGTGTGTGTAGCATGCTGCCGCTGCTGTGTGAACTGTCCGCTCAGATGCCTTGCTAATCATTGTGTGTACGTGTATATGCAGGTGCACATGAATGTGTTTGCATGTTTCCATGGAGGACAGAGACTGATCAATGTTGGTGTCTTTCTCAACCACTCTCTACTTAAAGGTTTGAGACTGGGTTTTTTTCCCCAACACTGGGGCTTACCAGTCCTGCTAGACTGCCGTGTGGGAAGGACCAAGGGTTCTCCTGTCTCCTCTTTCCCCAGCATTGGGATTACAAGCAACTACCATGACTCAGCCATCTCCCCGGCCACCTCTGATTCCTATTCTCTTTGCCCCCTCACCTCCCTGTAGAGGGCTCTGCTTGTTTTAACCCTCCTTGGATGCTTCCCTAGATTGCAGTGTTATCCTATACACAGACTTGGCCCTGGGTTGGCTTAGACCAAGCTTTGTCTGCTGACCCTACTGACGGGGTCTGTTCAGAGTGCAAACGCCCATTTTCAGGAGTGAGCCTGTGTCGAGACAGTCTGCACTGGGGCTGTGAAACTCCAGAAACCCTTTCCGTCTACTCTCCTGAACTGATACGTGAACACAGGTGACTTTCCCAGCTTCATATCCTCAAAGAGGGGCCTTGCATACAAAGGAGGCCTCCAGAGTCACCAGCTGCCTGGTGTCTTTGCCCTTCCTGGGGCGTTCAGTTGGTCCATCTCACAGCAAGGAGAAAGGTATACCAGCCCAACAGCCCTGTCCTCCAGTCTCCGCATTGAAGGGACACAGACTCTATCATCTTGCTATGAGACTGAAAGGAGAGGTACCCAAGAGAGGGCTTGGGCAGGGCTGGCTGAGGCAGGAGGCCTCCGTGTTCAAGCCTTGATCTTTGTTTATTCCCACCCACTGAGGGGCCAGGCCAGGCCATTTGGTGCCCAGAGTTCAGAGCAGGTGACATTTCCATTATCCAGAGAGCATACTGTTTATGGAGACAGGGGGATGTTTTAATTCTTCATCCAATGGCCTGCATATAACACTCATGAGTCTCTAAATAGCTAATGGAATTATCATGAGAGAGGCAGTATCTTCATCTTAAGGACCACGCACTATTGTTTTCTCTGGAGTAAGATGGTGAGAAACATTTACCATGTTGATTTAGCCGTAATAAATAGGCCTCTTGGTTTTTTCTTTCTTAAGAGAAGGGGTCTGGCTCAAGCATGGCTTGTGTGGCTTAACTGCTGAACCTTGTCTGTAAGGTCAACTAATGAGTCAGGGACTTTGGGGACCCAAGCCAATACCCCAATTTTCTGTGTATTGCTATGATCCCAAGCTAATTCATGACTACTGAGCGGTTCTCTGGATGTATCCAAAGTCCCCTTATCAAACACAAACAACTAACATGCTGGGTCTGTAAACATCCAAGAGTGGACTTCCTCAGATATTCTAAGTGATGTCATCTGGCCCTTCTTTCATATCCGTTTTTATTATGTTCCTGTCCTTTCAAAACAGAGTCTGAACCACAGTCCCACAAAAGCCAGGAAATGTCACCCCTGGCAGCGGCAGACCTGGGAGCAAGAGGAAATTGATAAACTTCAAACACCTCCAGCCCGGGAGGGAGGAGGAGGAGGAGGAGGAGAAGGAGGAGGAGGAGGAGGAGGAGGAGGAGGAGAAGGAGGAGCTCTCAGAGCAGTTTCATCTGGTGGATTTCGAACCCAGGGTCTTGCGTCTGCCAGACAAGTGCCCTACCATCGAGCGACCACCCCTTCAAACAGGGAATTCTTGCTTGCCCGTTGGAAACCACCACCAATGTTACCCTCAGGGAGCTAAAAGCACACAGGTCCCTGGCATTGTCCCAGGGGCAACAGTCACAGGTCACTGAAGCAAACCCTCAGCCCACAAGCAGCAGGGCTGGCCATGGAGGCAGACAGACACCAGCACAGGGGACAGGGGATCTGCTTTGTCCGGGTGAACGCCTGCTTTACTGCTTCAGTCAAGTGTCCAGTCCCTCCTGCAGGCCAGGCATTGCTCGTTTATCCAAGGTGGTATTCTTTAGGCTTGGCTCGTGTCACTTTCTGGCCAAGAGGCCCAGCACAGAGACATGTGGACTGCAGTGACACCATGTCACCCAGCAGAAGACACTGTGCTTTAGCGGGAATTGGTCTGACTGTGTCTGAGGGATTCTCCTAACAGGCGTAGTGTGAGCCTGGCTTGGACCGGCTCTGGGCTGGGCTCTGCCTTTTAGGCGGTGACGTCACTGTCCCTTCAATGGAGCTGGTCCTCAGCAGGTCTCTCCTGCCTCCTTCCTGACCCTGACCTTGTCATGATTCAGCGCTTCCTTTCACCCAGATCTCCACCCAGGGTGGAAGCCACTGCCAGGAACTGCAGCCCTCACACACCATAAATGTCCAGGCTGGGTGAGCCTCCCTGACCTCCGTCCCTATGCTTCGGTCTTTCCCTTAATGGACAATTTTTCCTTTGCTCAATAGCAACCCCCAAACATCCTAGGCAGATGAAAGGCCAAAGTCCTTTGATGTCTGTGCCAGCGGTGCCCCTGAGATCACACAGTAGACAACCCAGGGAGACCAGAGGATGTGCGTGGTGTACATGCTGGACAGGCTTCTGGGTGACTCGACAGTCCAGGTCACAGGGAGACCCCCCCCAAAAAGACCTTCTTCAGTTTTCTTTGTCCCTTTCCAGCTAGCTGTGACAAAGCATCCTGAGACTCACAGAGGGGCTCTGCTTTCTGCTGGAATTGTCCTGAGGACTGGACTGGTTCCTGGGGTGCTGGTGGCGAAGAACCCTTGGGACCATGCCGCTCCAGGAACCAGAGCACTGTGTCACAGAAGGATGTAGGGGTGGACTATGGACAAACACACCCCCTCCTTTCTCTGGAGGAGTCAGCATGGACTCCCGGCTTTTTGTACTCCCAGCGGTCTCAAGGCTCCCTGGCCCCCTCTCATTCAGTTTCTTTACACCTTCAGAATGAGATGCCTTTGATAGACAGTAGACGATTTACCAGGATGGTTGCTGATTGATATGCAGCCACACTGAGTTATTCTATAGCCTGGACTGCCCATGACATTTGGGGACTCCTGGACTAGAGGTCTGCACACTCAGGAGTTATGAGACCATCTTACTACCAACTTCTATCCCTTCCAGGACCCAGCCACTCTTACGGTGTTATCATAGACAAACCCAATCACTGCACTCAGGATTACTGCTCTACAGACTTAGAAACCCAACCCACTACTGGTATACGCGAATGCACCCTAGCCACCGTTCAGTCTCTGACTGAATAACTGTGGATAACCTAGACGTAGGTAGAAGGCCAGCATCTATCTGTAAGGCCCCAGGACCTCCCTGATTTCTTCGTCCACTAAACCTGATGAATTTCTGCTCCAGGCACCATTTAAACCATATAGTTCCGTTCCCAGCACTCAAGTTTAAAATCAGTTTTGGAACTGGTAAAGAAGAGTAACATCCCACACCCCTTGTTGGCACAAGATCTCACCAGATAGCCCTCACCAGACTCTCCTCAAACTATGTTTCTCCTGCCTCAGCCTTCTGAGTGCTGGGACTGTCAGCTCTTTCTTAGTGAAGATCTGTTATGGGCTCTCATTTCTCTCATCGTCTGTGTCTCAGGCCAACAGGGGAAGACACGTGGTAAAGACGGAGGTCACTGCACTTCCACCTACACCAGTGGTTCTCAATCTGTGGGTGGCGACCCCCTTGAGGTCACCCGAACCTTTAACGGGGATCCCATATCAGAAATCCTGCATATGAGACATTTACACGATGATTCATAACAGTAGCAAAATTACAGTTATGAAGTAGCAGCGAATCATTTCATGGTTGGGGGCCACCACAATATGAGGGACTGTATTAAAGGGTCCCAGCGTGAGGAAGGTTGAGAACCACTGATGGTGGCTATCTGATGGGAATCCACAGCAGGAGTAAAGGTGTGTGGGCCTGCAGAGCTTTGGAGGCACAGAAAGGCTGCCTGCTGTAGACACCTTTGCTGACGCCCCACTGAGCGCCAAGTGTTTTAAACCCTTTTTCTCCAGCTGGAAAACATATAGTGACTACTTCACGCTGTCTCTCCTCTCAGGCCTTTTTCTTAGTGATTAGATTTGGTCCTCTGGAGTAAGCAATGATATTCTGCATAAAAAAAAAAAAAAACAACTCTCACTTTTTTTTTCCTACGCAGAAACAAATAGCTGAACTTCCTCTGAGCTCCGACTTGGGCTCATCTCTGCAAGGTGGAACCCTGAAGGTACTCTGTGGGCGAATTAATGGCTGCTGATTGCCTGACCCACCGCAGTAAAGGCGGATTTAGATCTGCCAACCCCTGGTCGCCAATTTCTATCCCCAGTGTGTTCCGTTTCATTCCTTTTATGGGGCATACAGCTCTCCCAGAAACTGTCGTGCAGTTTCAAGACCAGAACAAAGCCCCAAACAAAAGCCTGGCTTCTTATTCATCTTGTCCTACAGGCCAGCAGCCAGGACCTGGGGCTGGGGAGGGCAAACAGGACGGGGATGGAGGAGCTCATGTCTTAGGGGCACAGGAAACAAGGAACCCTTGCAAAGCTGAAGCTCCCAAATCAGGAAAACAATGTGTGTTATGGTTTGGGTTTGAGAAATCCCTCTGAGGTTCACGTGTCAAATGCTTGGTTCCCATCTGGTGGCACTATTTTGGGAGGCTGCGAAACCTTTAGGGTATGGGCCGTACCTGGGGAAAGCAGATCACCAAGAGCAGGCCTTGGAAGGTGGGAGGCTGGTCCCCACTTCCTGTTCTCTATGGTGTGAGTAGGTTCCCTCTCATACCCTGACTGCTGTGAACTGACCTGGGATGTGTCTCTCCTACCATGAGAGACTGAAACTAAGGTCAAGTCAACCTCTGTCCCTTAGAGCTGTTTCTGCCAGGTACTGTGGCCAGTGGCACAGAAGGAATTAACACACACTCACTCCTTCCTCAGCTGCAGGAAGGCCTTGCACGGCCCCCAGTCTCATACACTCGACCTCTGAAGTGCCCACCTCAGCTTCTGTGAGAGGCTGTGTGTGTGTAGCGCGTGTTGGCCACAGGACTCACACCACCTCCCGTCTTGTGCTAACAGAACAATCTGGTTCTGCAACTCCTGGCAGCCCCAGTGCTCTTCTCATCATCCGTTTCCCACAGCATCTTGCTCCCTTTGCAGTTCATGGTGGACAAGTCCTACGGTTCTGCCCTCTGATTGGCTTAGGCGAAGACTCCTTCACTCAAAACTATAGAAGAATTTTTTTTGTGTGTCCCAGTATCTGAGCCAACAATGGACATGCTTACAGAATATAAAACACATAAAAAGCTGTCTCAGCAAGGGCTCATAACGCTTGTTTAAATATCAGTTCAGGATAATTTAGTAGCAAATATCTACCAAAGGTAGAGTTTTTTGAAAGAGTTTCTTCCAGTTCTAGAGGCCCAAAGAACAGTAGCTCCAGGGCTTTGCTACCATGATGCTTACTTGAGAAGCATGTTCTTTGATGGTCACATCTGAGTGCCAAAACTTCAGTTAAGTGTGGATGCTGAGCATGAACTCAGGACCTGTCTCTGGTATGTGTTCCAACCCTCTAATCTCAATAGATGAATGCTTGGCTTTCCCTAAGCTGCTCTGAACACTGATGGGGATGCCCTGTGTTCCCAGAGAACACACTGCAGGGCTTCCCTGAACCATGCACATACGATTTCTGCTCACAGGTGCACATTGGAACTTCTGTTGCAACTGGTAGAGGAGCCAGAATGGGATCCGAGGGAAGCAGGCAGAGTGCAACACCACTGCCGGGTGTGAAATCCTACACACCAGTCCACCACTACAGTGGGAGCTAATCCTCCTCTGCTCAAGGCTTCTGATGGCACTGATGCTGAGAAACTGAGGTCCCAGACCCAGGCAGTCTTGGAGTGAGGCCCGAGGTTCTCAGAAGGATGCACTCCTTGCTTGTGCTCCTCTAGAGAGCCTGGATAAAGACAGAAGACCTATCTTCTCAGGACACATAGCAGCTGTGTGTTTCCTTGTTGGTGGGACATAGTACTCTGCGGGTATAATCAGACTGACCTGTCTGGTGGTCACTGGGGTCAGAAGCAAAGGGAGCAGAAGCCAGCCCAAGCTGGCACCAACAGTTCCAATGAGCACAGCCACTGTGCCAGCCTCCGCAGGCACTCTCCAAAGTGCAATCTGTTTTAAGGACCCCATAAAAACTTGCTTGTTCAGCTTCATTTTGATATTCACTTCCCACTTTTTTATTCATCTGTCCGCATGAATAGCACCATTATACTCAGCCCCCTGAGTGTGGCATCGTTAGAGCTCCCCACATGTTCATGAAGGGTTGGCTATGCCAGAGACACACAATCAAACATATTATCAGAGAGTCATTAGAATATTTTCCAGGAAAAGAGGAAATGGTCAACTCTTAATTCTTGGCATCAATGTTCCATAATAATGGAGAAAATAATTCAGAATGGCCCGAAGAGGGGAAAAAAAGTTAATTAAAAAAATCCCAAACTGTCTGGGAACATATAGAAATGCAAGCAGCTGTAGGCTGAAGGGAAGGGACACAGCCCTGTGACCATCTGGGGGCAAGAGTGAGAGCTCTGTTGCCACCGGAAGAATAAAGAGTCCAACACAAGTGGGCAGGCGGCTACGCTTTCATGGTAACCTTTGAAGTTTGCTTGCCAAAGTTACCTCTTCCCCATCCTTACTTCTCAAGCATGTTATAATGACAGGGAGTTCGGATCCACCAATCAAGTACCTTAAATCCCCAGAAGAGAAGTGTGTATAATAATGTTCACTCAACACCCAGCCCTGGGGAGGCAGAGGTGGGAGAGTCACAAGCCCAAAGCCAGTCCAGACTACACAGTGAAATCGTATCTCAAAAGAGGAACGAAAATTCCTTCCTAGATTTTTTATCTTCAAGGGTACATGCCACCCCTCTTGGAGATGTGTGCCAAAGCCCTGGTGACAGCCATGGGGGTAAACCACAGAGGACAGTGTAGGACAGAACCAAGAACTCATCCATCACCTGAGACACCAGCGAACTTAAGAGTGCCAGAAAGGGAACTCTAGTGGCTTTCATCTGGAGGAGGAGCAGGTAGCTGCTGTCTGTGGGGCTGGTCTAATGTGAGCAGAGGACTCTCGGTCACTGGCCTCTGGCCTTCCTGTTACATGTCTTCCCATAGTGCTCTGGTGACACTCTGGAAGATGTATTCCTCTTACTTTCTTAGCCTCCACCGTCCTCCTACAACCAACTTGTTTCCTTAGTCAACCGCTCACAAATGATGCCTGCCTGGCATTTATTGCAGGGACGCTCTGGGATTTTCTCAACCATCCTCACAGTAGTCTACAATCCGGTTTCTGTCCAGGCTTCCTAGATAACATCTACCTGGCAGGGAATGAATTTGTTTAGCTGATAAGCATCTCAAATGCGTGTCATGGATGCCATGGCAGATAGAGAGGAAACGGAATTCTTCTCTGCTTGAGAATGGAAGCTGCTCTCAGAGGTGGACATGGCCACAAATCTGCACTCCTGTGCTGATCTATGCTGTGTGGTCCAGGAGAAAGGATTTGGGACAGGATCCTCGGCACATAGTTCTAGTAAATTCTGATATGTGCATAGCAACAAGACTCACAGGGACAGCTAAACACAGTGGAATTTGCTGTGATTGTCAAGCCAATGACAATGGCAAGACCTTCAAAATCCCAGTCTCTTCAGAATCTCGCATTTAAGAGTCAATGCTCTTGATTGGCTTCCAAGGAGATGCACTTTACAGCTCAGGCGCATGGCGCATGCAAGAGGCCAGCTGCATTTATGCCACAAACGTCACCCTAGGGCTCTGAGTTCAGGCATTTATGTATACTGCATATATCTTCTTCCTCTCTGTGTCACCAAACACTGCCACTGTAGAAGAAGCATTGGAACCAGGCGGCTTGACTGATACCTGGCACCACCAACTTAACTTTCTGGGCCTGGTTTCCTGGTCAGTTGAATGGGGACAGTGTTCCTACTTCCTATGGCCGCAGGGGAGGTAACTTGAGGGCATGCGCCTGAATCACTTAGTCCAGGGCCTCCGTCTTGATAAGAACTTATCTTAGAACAGAACAATGCAATTGTTTATAATCAGAACTATGCAGAGAAGCAGCTGTGACTGTCGAAGGCCCAAATCCAGGCACAGAACACGGCAAAGGCATTGGGGAATACGGTGCTCATGAGTCCACAGGTATCGTGTACTGTGGGGTAGTGAGGCGAGACAGGACCCTGGCTGTGGGTCACCCCAGGGCCACCCCTCCCCAGGACTCAGAAGCTTGCTGCTGTTAGACAGACTTATTGGTCTGGTGCTCCAGTCAGGACATCTTTGAAGAAGAAAAGGTACCACATGAAGCCACCCCCGTGGAGGCAATGGAGAAGGTGCGGGAGTCTGTAAGCACAAAGTCGCGTGCACACGCTCAGCAGGGTTGAGAGCCACTGCACACCTGTGGAAGACTCAGGATTCTGCAGGGCTGGATGTAGATGGATAAGAGGTCCCAGAAGGGCAAGGAGAAAGCTATGATGCCTTCTAAGAACTCGGAGACTGAAGCAGCTCTGCTTTTATACTAACAAGAGGCTGGTTCCGCGAAACATTTCTGTCTGGTGGCAAGGCCAGATAAGTAAAACGAGGACAGGCAGGGAGGTGTTCACAAGTGGCACCTACAGTTAGGATAGTTAGGGACCCAGCCATCCTACATAACCCACTCCAGAAGCCCACCTGCAAGCCCTCAATAGGCTACAATGCCTTCCACACCCACTTCTTGCTTGCCCCTCTGTAACTACCATTGGAATAGAACTTCTAGAAATATCACTGTGTGTTTAGGTGGTGAAGACCTCTGACTGAGTTTGGCAGCAGGCACCCCTGTTCCCAAAAGCCAGCGACACCCTTGAGACTCCTGCTGACGTGGGAAACATGACCTAAACCAATTGCTCAGAAAGCCAGCTAATACCGGAAGGAGTCCCTGGTGACCTTCCACAATCAAACTTTCAAGGCCAGAACGCTGCAGCATGGACAGAGAAAGTGATTGTTCTATGGGAAATTCACGCTAAAAACTCTGTAAATCCATGTCTTGGGGGCTCATGTCTTGTCTTCTGTAAATTATGCTTGCTCTAGGGGAGACCATAAGACACAATCAACGTTCAGGATGAAAGAAGAGGACATGTTCTGTTGGAAAGTGCCCTGAGAAGGGAGGTGTCACATTCTTTATGGTAGCAGGCATGAAACATTGGCTTATGTTGGTGTCAATATGTCCCTAGGATGTCTCTCTGTATGTGAATCTCTGACTCAACCTAGAAAACTGTTTTCCAAGGCACTTTCTGCTTGAAAGGGCTCCAGAAAGCCTCTGCTCAGAAAAGATTTTAATGCCCACCTTCAAGTCTACTAGAGAAGTCTGATTTAATATGGCCAAGATGCTGTAGCCAATGCAATAAGACAAGAAAAAGAAAAGTCTGTGAACTAAAGAGGAGTAAAGTCACCATCATTTTAGACACAAAGTTTCACATTAGGATAACATATCAGAACCCATGTTAAAAATCTAACAACAAACAGTTTGGGAGATGCAGCAACCATATAAAGAGATCCTTAAGTTGAACTAGATCAACACTGAGGAGTTAGGGCCAGCAAGATGGTTTAACAGTGAAGGCACCAATGACTTGGGTTTGATTTCTGGGATCTTCATGATGGAAGGAGAGAATCCACTCTCGGAAGCTGGCCTCTGAGCCTCACAAGCACACTGTGACAGACATGGATGTGTGCTGCTTTTGGCCATGGTGTTTATCACAGCAACAGAAAGCACCAATCATGGGGCTAAGAGGGTGGGTGAGCTCCCCTGTCCCCTTTGTCATTCCTGCAGTCTAAGGGAGGGACAAGGTGGCCAGGGATGGTGTCCCAGTCAACCTTCCTGTGGTGGATTTGACCACAACATGGTGAACAAACAGGAAATGAACTCTTCACGTCTTTCCAACAACATGGAAATCTCTGAGATGAGAAAAATAGAAACTTAGGCAGAAAAGAATTGTGGGGACTGGGGGTACCCTAATCTCCTCACCATGCGTGGTGTTCCTTTTGCTGCCACAATAAAGATGCATCTCATGGAGTCGGGGATCTTATACACACATGAACCACCATGCCCGGCTTCTGATGCCAGCAACTTCCTCTTTGCTGTGGCCTGGCACCATCATGACTCTTTATTGCTGTACTTTAGGCTCTGTAGAAACTCATCTCTTAATTTGGAAAAGGCAGAGATCATTCTAGAAGAAAATCACTCTAGTAAATTTCCTTTATTAAAAAACAAAAGCTGCACGGAAAGACAATGACATAAGTTGACCCCGAGAGAATCTGGACACGCAGGATTTATTTAAACAGCATTTCTCCGGGAGTGATTTCAGACAGGGGTCAGAAGGACGTTAGACACACCCAGAGGAATGTGGCGGGGAAGCTCGTAGCCGGCCTGTGGCTTGATTACCAAGCTATTTAGAGAAGAATCAGTCAGCCAAACTAGGTCAAAACCTGCAGCCTGATGGGATACTGGTAGGAATCCGGCAGGGGACAGCTATGGAGGAACTCGCCTGAGCTCAGCTGAAGGCTTGTTATCGAAGACCAGGCCCTCTTAAATGTAAGAATACCGTGGGAAGGCACCTGGGCCTCTAATTCAAAGGGGTGGACTTTGGGGGAGCAGTGATTTTGAGAGGGCAAGTGGATGGAGTTCACGAACCACTTGGGTAAACAAAGCCAAGCACTTGGCTTTGAACCACAAGTGGCTCCCAGAAACAGTGGCCCGAGGAGGTTTTGCCCTCCTCTCTGAGCTGCCCCATGACTGGGGACAAGCAGCTGGGTGGTTCAATAGACGTCAGGGGGATTTGCCCCAATCAGACTGACACCCTGGCTGGGAAGAACTTGGGCTCTGGACAGTGTCCCACTCCCACCCCCACCTCCCAGCTCATTCCGACCCACCACACACCTACACAATGAAGCCGTCCAAGGAAAGGGCCTGGGGAGCCACAGTATCTTTCCATACTCGCCCTGTAACTTCGCCCCCTTCAAGTCGCTGACACAACAGCTGTCTGCTTAGTGCCCATTCCGACGCTGAAAATTCATCTGTTTAGCCTGCTTGGAGTGAAGTCATGCAGCTCTAAGAGTGACTGTCAAAATCAAATCAGATCCCACTCCCGGTTCAAGGGGCAGCAGCAAGCCTTAAACTCTTCAGCAGTTAAGCTCTCTGTAAAACTGCCCGCCACATCGACATTTTAGAAAGAGTGAAAAACAGAACACATAGTGGCCGTTCAACTCAAAGCCAGATGCACACTGTGCCTGTCACACCCGCTTTTAAGACAAGGGACTGGGGAGATGATGGTCCAGCCGGCAAAGTGTCTGCCATGTAAGCACCAGGACCTGAGTTCAGATCCTCAGGACCCATATTTATGTGGTGATTCCAGTGTGGGGAGTCAGGGACACAGATGGATTTAGAGCTCACTGGCCAGACAGTCTAGTGAGAGACTCATGAAAAAATAAGATAGAGGAAAGAAGACACTCAACAATGACCAGTGGTGTGCGCACGCGCACACACACACGCATGCACGCACATGCACACACACACGTGCACACACACACGCACGCACGCGCACACATGCACACACGCACGCACGCACACACCACACACATGCACGTACGCACGCACACGCATGCACACACATGCACACGCACACACACGCACACACGCACGTGCGCTCGCGCACGTGCACAGATACTCACGTGCACACACACTGTTGCGTGTGCTGAGATGTCAGTGGGCATCTTTCCCTTTCTATTAGGACCACCACACTTTGCTTACAATCCTGTTTCTTCACGGTCATGATTGAAAACACCCCATGGGGGCCCACAAAAGCACTTCACACAGTGACAAGTGACCCACAGATAACGTGCTTGGGACAGACTTTTCAAGCAAAAGAGGGTCAGGGTTTTGGCACTAGCTCTTCAGAGGCCGGAGGCACCTGGCAGGGCCGAGGCTTCTGTCTCCTCTTCCTCTCTGGAAAGGGATGTTGCTCCTGCCTCAGGCCACACAGAAGAAACACTCTTTGTACAACGCAGATTCAGGGAAATGGTGGGCATGGGGTCAGTTTTCATGTTTAGAATACAAGAGGAGCTGTGGTCATGCCTGATGTCAACTGAAATCTTTAAAAACATTTTCATTTAAAACATGATATTCCACGGATTAAAGAAATAAGTAATTTGCTCAGCAGTCTACCGTTTGGTTTTCTTCTGCTATCGTAGTGACTGGCTATGTCTTATTTTTTGAGCTGGTTATAAAGATAACACGCTACGCTAAAATAAAAGAATATATATATAGCTATAATATGGGGACCTCCAAGAGGTATGAAGTTCATGGCACAGATTAGTTCTACCAAAGTCTATGAGTTTTGGCTAGGGGAGCGTTCTGCTTACTGCTTCCAAAACAGAATTTTAGACTCAGTGAATCATGTAATTTATCCCCCAAATGATCTAATATGGAAAACAACTTAATTAGAGGAATTACATGGGAAACATTCATTTATCAAGCTAACATGGACTAGGAAGGGCTTGGTGTCTCTGTTCTTCCAGACCCTGGTGTGTGTGCTCTACCTCTCTAGATCCCAACTTCAGGAAAAGTTTGGGCTTGTCAATCTTTAGGTCCAGTCTGGTTTTGAGATGTCCTACCTATGAAGGACTCTTCACAGAGAACATCCTTCCTGCCCTTGGTATTGTGGATCAAAGTTCTGCTACTCTCTGCGTAGAGTAGCTACTGAGGTAACCATGGCACCGGCACCCATTTCGGTGAAATCCTGGTGTTTTATTCCCATATTTCATATAAAAGCAAGGCAAGAAATAGCAGCAAGATGCTCACAGAGACAGGTCTCTAGGTACTGTACTGAGTTGAATGAGACCAGCATGGGCTGGTGCTTCTTCAGCAAGAAGCTAGGTTAAAATAATGCCCTAGTTTATCTATAGGAGGATTAGATGAGTCAGATAGGACCTGAAGAACTCCACAAGGAGGAACAGGATTTTAAGGTGTGTGTGTGTGTGTGTGTGTGTGTGACAGGCATGTTAGGAGAAGGGGTTGTCGACTTGCTGGACTGAGTATGGAGCCCTTACGTACATTAAGCAGTAGTCTACTACCCAGCCATGAACTCCAGGTCCTCACTGGTGGATTCTAGGCACGAAGCCATACCTCCACCCCATCCGCTGATAGATTCTAGGCATTCTAGACTCTACCACTGATTTTCAACAACTCATCGCTAGCTAAGACACCGTGGTGTTAAGCCAGGCTCTTCAGGGTGGTCCAAGCAAGTAGACAACAGTGAGTGTGCCCATCACAATACTTTGCAGGGCCCTGAGGTTTTCCTGAGCAAGTTATGAGCATTCAGATGAGCTGGGCATGGTGGAGAACACCTTTAATCCCAGCAGAGGCAGGCAGATCTCTGAGTTTGAGGACAACCTGCAGAGCGAGTTCTAAGATAGCCAGGGGCTACTCAGAGAAACCCTGTCTCAAAAGACAAACAAAGGAGAACAATACCCAAAAGAATATTCTTGATGAGCTTTGCAGAGGATCAGCTCAAGACTCCCTCTTGCTCAGCTGGCTGAGCCCATGTCACTTGGATCAAGTCTATACGAGCGAGGTCTTCAGAATTTGATTCTAACCAATAGCTCTCGGCATCACGCAACAGACATTCAACACGTTTACTATGCTGCTAAAGTAAAACCCCACGAAAGCAGAAAGTGCTCGTCTGACTTTTCTAATCTTTTTAATCATGTTGTCCATGTGGCTGAGGAACTATGAAGATGTTTATGTTCACAACTTTGAAGGGCATGACTGTAACTGATCACAGGGACAGAATTCTTGGGGTGTGGGTCACAGCAGGAGGCCTCTGTAGGGAGCTGGGGGGTGGTGGTTAATGTTTCACTGACACCCCACAGTATAAATTCTTCTCTTAAAACAACACAAGCCAGTGACTTCAAACTGGATTTCTTTGTTTTTCATTCCAACACCCCCTTGACCTCTTCCCTGGGGGGAGACACACTCAGAAAAGCCAGCTGGGAGTGTGAGAGAGGGTCACCCTGCCTAGCTAGCCTTTGAGAGACAAGGCTGAGCTGTGAATTTGTCTCCAGGAGGGCTGGCTGGGAGGTGACCTGGTTCTGCGTAGTCAGTGATGAAAGGCCAGGGCAACTGAGGTGTGTGCTCTCTGGAGGGAGGGGTGAGAACCAAGGCCAGGGCATCCAGTGGGCAGCGGGTCAGTAGCACTGGGAATCTGGCAGAGGACGGTGTGGTCTGTGTGAAAGGCATTCCTGAGCCTTAGGTAGACACCTCAAACAGAGCCAGTCGCAAGTTACTCTTACACACAACCAAGACCCTTTATTTGAAGAGGGTCAGGACGTCCACAGCCTTCAGACGCAGTTCAACAATCAAGCTGAGTGTTCTCTTCAGCTGCCAAGCAGATCAGAATAGAGATTTGAGATAGCTTTAACAGGTCAGAGCTGCTTCTTACTGAAAAACTTTTGGAATTACTGTCCCAGGCTCCATGGCTCAGGGAGGCAGAGACGCCAGCAGAGAGGAGCTGTTTCACAGCCACTGAGAGGAGGCAGCTGAGATCCAAAGCAGTGGGAGAGGGGGCAGGGATGACTGGAGAGGAAGTGTGGTAACCAGAGCCTTTAGGGAGGTGGTTATCCTACACCAAGTCCCGCAAAGGGCTTCCCCTACATTCTGAATGGAATCCTTTTGGCCACATGCTCTGGGAGGATTCTAAAGTCCTCTCGCAGAGGAGGACAAAGGCTTACAGCAGGAGAGGTGGCAGCTGTAGCAGATGGAGCCTGGTGTGACCCATGCAACCTGGACCTAGTCATACGAAAAGGTTCTGAGACGGGACACACTTGTGGTATGGAAGAACCGGCTCTCCATTCTCAGGAGACAATGTGGAAATCCCAAACTTTATAGGAGGGGCAGAGCCCACAGGCGAGAGGGGTCGGGATAAGGTGTGGGCACAGGCAGCCAAGTGAGGTGTCTGTGAGGAAGTACCAAGACACAGGGCTTCCCATGTCCCCATCTCTCACTCTCTGCCTTGACTCAGGTGATTCCCAGTGTGATTTCTCTTGGAGACACCTATGTGAACCATCTTGGCACTTCATCTTTATCTGAAACTGTTAAGATGTGGCTGAAATTTTGCTGACACTGGACAGAGATGTTCAGCTACAGACTAATGCACAGGACTCACCACCGGGATTGGAAATAATCAGCAAAATTTGCAGAGAGCAACGGAGGAGAGCTTGTGTGGGGGTGGAGTGGGGTGGGGTGGGGCGCTGGCTGCCAGGCTCACTTCAAAGGAAGGAGCTTCCAGCAACCCTGGACTTCTAGGAACACTTTTGAAGCCTGGCGTAGCTTTCAGTTTCCCATAATCTGCTCTAAATGCTTATTCAAGGGTGCTTGATCTCAGATTCTCCTCAATACATCCAGCCTTTGTTTAAAGTGACAGCTAAGGCCGACTGTGTGGGAAAGCTCATTTTCATAGGCGCCATAAGCCGTATCCAGTATTATCCTCTTTTCTAGTCTTTATTGCAGATCAGTGCCACACTTGTGAGTTGCCCTCAGGGTTCAGGTCCTCATATACAAAGCTAAGAGTTTTGCAGAACAATAATTCTTTTGCCTTCTTATAGGTAAGCAGAGGAAAATGACCTTCCTGGCAGCTATTCCTCACGCTTACCTGTAGATATGCAAGCCAGTGGGCTACTCAGAGCATTCCCCAAGATTTGTCAGTTACATATGCTAGACCAACCACAGACAAACAGACAAACCACAGGCAAACCTGAGTCCCACGGCTTCCAGGGTGCCTAAGATCCTGTGTTTCAGGCTATTATCTACACTGTGGTCCCCAAACTGTAGCATCCTCAGAGTCAGACAAGCAAAGTCCCGGGCCGCACACTGACCTCTGAATGGGATGTGGAGCAGGGACTGGACAGTGTGCTCGCTCCTGCTGCATTTCCCACCTCCAGCCAGGGGTGAGGACTGCTTCTGGTTTGGTATTTTGGACATTCGGGGAAGGACCATGGCTCCTCTGGGCACTCTGATTTCCCTTCTTGCCAGGGACCACACGGAGTGGAATGAAATGTCTTCTAGGCTAGGCTCCTTTGTTCTGTCTACACCACCAGCCTGGTGGATGGGTCTCAGAAGGAGTGAGTCTGCTCATCCCCACTGGGTGCCATTGGGACAGTGGTCAGCTTTCCACAGTGTGTGTGTGTGTGTGTGTGCGCGCGTGCATGCGTGTGTGTGTGCATGTGTGTGCGCGTGCATGCGTGTGTGTGTGCGTGTGTGTGCGTGTGTGTAGGTCAGATGTAGATGGCAGGTGCCTTTCTCAACAGTTTTCCACCATATTGTCTGAGACCAGGAAGTTCCCTGATCCCGCAGCTTACAGATTCAGCAAGACTGGCGGTCAGGTAGCCCCAGAGACCTGCCTGCCTCTACTTCCTCAGCATCGACATTGCAGGAATGCAAACACCTTGGTTGGCTTTTTAATGTTGCTTCTGAGGTTTGAACTTAGGTCCTTACGCTTGCATGGCAAGAACTCGACATATTCAGTCATCTCGTCAGCCTCACCCTTAATGACCACTAGGCTAAATTCCCAGCAGCCTCACGGAGGCCGGCCATTGGGCAACCTCTGGGACTCTGAGGTCAGAGCTCACTCAGCCCAGTGTGCTTACTGGCCATGTGCCCGCTCCCCTCTGGGTCTGCCGCTCAAGGAAAAAGAATGCAGGCTATGCAATGGGAAGACTTTGGCACGCTGTCTTGCAGCTGAAGCATCTTTTGCATTAGCTTGACTCTGCAGATAAGCCAGTGTCTGCCTACCCCAGTAGTTCTGAGCATGGCAATTCAAATCAAGCAGAACCACTGGAGAAGAATGAATGTCCCTGGCTGACTTGGAGCGCACATTTTTGATGGACGTGCTTTTGGCACTCAGCACACAGATTAGCACTGTGATTCTGAACAAAAAGCCCCAGCCATTTGGGTTCTGCCCAGGACACATCTTCTGCCCTTTCTTTCCCTTTGGTACCTTTTGAGTCAGGCTTCACGGCTGCATCAGACACCAGCTGGGCAACTTGGCACAGGGTGTCGGTGTATCCCTATCTCTGTTTCTCTCTACACAAAGCCCCCTGGTCCCATGCCTAAGCCTGGGAGGACAGGAGCCTTTTTTCTTGGACCAACTCTTCCTCTTCCTCTCTCCTCAGCCTCCATCATAGGTGGCACAGGTTGAGAAATTTTTTTATCCTCCTAGCATCAGGGCCACAATTTCTTAAACCCCAGGCTTTCCACGGCAGAGATCAAGATGGTAATTTCACACTGTGTGTTTTACCTCAGTTTTAAAAAGAAAAAGTGTCACGGGACACCCCCACTCCCTTGCCACTAGTCCAGAGGCAACAGGGATGGGGTATTTTCAGATGAACATGGTCTGTCTGTATGAGGCGTATGAATCACATCCCAAGAGTTTCATGCCTTTTAACTCATGAAATGAGTACAGGAACAAGGTCTAAAAAGGTGAGAGGTCACGAGGCCTGACTTCTGTCTTTATCCTGAGTGACTCAGGGCTAACCTAATGAAGAGGAAGCCCCAACTGGAAGACAGAGATATTGTCTGGCAGAGGAGGGAGAACCTTAGGTGGGGCAGCTGTCCTCCTTGAAGTGACCACAGAAAAGACAAAAGAGGCAATTTTAAAAATTGGTCTGCCAGCTGGGCAATGGTGGCATGTGCCTTTAATCCCAGCACCAGGGAGGCAGAGACAGGTGGATCTCTGTAAGTTTGAGGCCTGCCTGGTCTACAGAGTGAGTTCTAGGACAGGATCCAAAAACTACAGAGAAACCCTGTATCAAAAAGCAAAACAAATGAAAAAACAAAAAAACCCCAAACCAAAAAAAAAAAAAAAAAACCCCAAATTGGTCTGTCTGTATGTCTGTCTGTCAGTCTGTCTATCTGCCTGTCACTTTTTTTTAAAGACACAGACTTTGAGTGGCTTTGCTCCCTTGCTTTCATAGGGAATGGCAGCAGGTAGCCCAAAGGTCAGATGCCACTCACTCAAGAGACTCAGACTACAGCTGTTTCAAATATCACTGCAGTTCAACTGTGCCTTATTCTAGAACTTTCTGACAAGATTCTACCTTATTCTCATGGGTTGGTTTAGTTTGGTTTTCCCAGTGCCTGGGATGGAACCAATGGTCTCCCATAAGCCAGACAAGTGCACTGAGTTATAGTTCTAGCCTGCTTTTTGTCTGTTTATTTATATCATCTAGACTGGCACTGAATTCACTCTGTAGCTCAGATAAGCCTGGGACTTGAAATTCCCCTGCCTCAGTCTCCCGGGTAACTAGAACTCCAGGCCTGCAACAACAAGGGAAGCTCAACTCCACTCTTAATTGAGTACACTTCCTAAGTAAAGAATTTTTGGATTCAGAAAGAAAAAAAAAAAAAACAAAACACCACCACCACCAAAAAACAAAACCCAAACTTCAAGAGCCAGCATGAGTAATCTGACTTCCTTCCCCTTCCAGAGTGAAACAGCTCATTCATTTCTAGAACGTGAAATTCCAATCAGGTGAGATGCAGATAACAATGTCTTGTTGGAGAACTCAAGAACCACAGAAGGGAAGAACCCAGGCACCAAAGAGGGTCAAAGTGCACTGGGCCCCGGAGTCTCACCAGGCCCAATAGTGGAAGTAACCAGGGCCTAATAGGTCTTAGCACCTTGTATGGTGGGATAGGTAGGACTTGTGCCAGCTCATGGCCTGCCTGATAGAAGGAGACCATAGTGGGCAAGCAGAATCTCCAGGAGAACAGAAGAAAAGCAACAGAAGCCAGGGCCAGAGCCACCCTGTCCTGGTAAAGGCTAGAAATTCTCTTCCTACCTCCCAGAGTCCAGATGTGGGTAAGCACAGCCAACTAAGTGTGACAGCAATAGATGTTGCCACGGAGCCCGGAGAGGGCCAAGCCTTGGTCTCAGCGTTCCTTGTATTGCAGGAAGAGGGAGGAGGCCAGACAGTAAGATGGTGGGAAATCCTGTCAAAGCTGAGGTCCTCTCTGGAGAGTGGGGTGGGGCACCCGGCTCTGGTGGGAACTGGCAGGGGAAGGTGGCTTGCAGACAGGAAAGGAGTGTATCCTGGTCCTTACTTAGCCATGACTTGGCTACTTGTGACAACGAAGAAAATCACCAAATAAGAAAGAAGGGAAGGAGGCACTTCCCTGGGAGATGTCCATGGCTGGCTTCTTTCACTAGAGGGCCAGCTGGTTCTGACAGGGATATAGAAAATGTGAAGGCACTTCACCCTAGGAGCCAGGGCTGTTAGGATATGGTGTGGAGGGGATTTCTATTCTTTGAACAAGATTCTAGAGGCTTCTTCATATCACACTCTACCAACCAGGCCCCACAAGCTTTCTTTCCTAATCATATTACACTTGGGTCTTGAAGTTACAGGAATACAATGTTATTTGTTAAAAGCCTTTCATTTGTTCTGAAAGTAATTTAGTTACACCTTGACTTAACTTGAAATACCCCTTTGCTGGTATTTCTTAGACTCTAAAGGAAATGGAAAGAACTCTCTTAAAGCATCAGCAATGTGTCTTGACCAGCTGAGCTCCTGCCATATGAGGTAGGGTTGCATGATGCTATACACTAGCTCAGGTTCTGGGTCACCACAACTGTGACCTAACTAGATACAAAAATATGCAGCATGGTGTCCATGCTCTGGGCACTGAGAAAATGGGCAAGAACCCTCACTCTACTGTAGACTTCCTAGTTAAGATGGCAGACTAGGGAACTGCTTTTCTGTAAGCAGGTAAAAGAGACAGGGACAGTAAGAAAAAAATGGGCTTCATCCCAAAGACAGATATGGGTGAAGGAAGGAAAAGATAGGAAAGAGGATGCAGATTAACACAGTGGACTGTGTACTTCCCTGGGTTTCAGGAGGAAAACTGAGGCTGCTTCCAAAAGGGAAACCTAACACAGTGCTACCCTTCAGAGAAGCCCACAGCATCCACAAACCTCAGTTATGAATTCGTATGCGACAATGCTCCTCCAGTAGATGGGTCAGAAGACAAGACTATTTGTCAGTGTCTCAGGATTGAGGAAGGGCTTGGAGGGGCAGCTGCAGAGAGCAGACAGGCCAGACACCAGCAAACTGAAGGGTGCAGGCCCGCTAGACAGGCTCAGCCTCGGAAACGTAGACTTCCAAATGTGTTTCTGTATTATGAGTGGTTTGAGGCTACAGATGCTATGGGAGTTTGTGGCCCCCTTGCTGAGTGATACCTGAGACTGACCCTTCAAGAGCAGTCTGCTTGGGAAGGAAATCCCTCAACCAAGAAGAGAGAGGCAAACCAACAGATGTAGAAACCACAGCACGGAAAGGCAAGAAATATGGACCAGCCAGAGAACGCCACTCCTCCGAGACCATCACTCCACTGTGGGATTCAAAGGTGCTGCAGTAAGTAAAATCCCGAATGATGATTTCCAAAGTGCTCTGGTAAAAATGGGCACTGGCCCGAGAGCTGACACAAGCAGATGAATTCTACCCGGACCCTAGAGGGAAAAGTCATTCAAACGAATGAAAAAAAGTAGACCTGTGGTGGTGGGGGGAAGAAGGTCAGCAATGAACGACCCCAAGACCACCAGAAAACTCTTACATCTCATGAGCACTCTTGGCAAGCCAGTATCTGGATACAAAATCATTAGCTTTACTATCAAGAAATAACAAACTCACCAAAGAAGGAATTGGAAAACCAGAGTTACTGGCAGGTGTGAGCTGCCATGTGGGTGCTGGGAATTGAACCCAGGTCCATTTGGAAAAATAGCTACTGCTTTTAACCACTGAGCCAACTCTCCAGCCCCAGGGCTTGCATTCTTTGTGGGGTTCTCTCTCTGTCTCTGTCTCTCTGTCTCTCTCTCTCTCCTGGGGATAGTGCCACTGTGGGTGAGGACTGGGGAGGATAGGGTCGCTGAAGGAATGTGTCTTTAAATTATTGCATCCTCTATTTATCCAGAGCCTTAGGACAGAGCAAGACCACGTTTGTGAGCATGTGAGGCCACGAGACCCTTCCCCCCTCACAGGTCCCTGTAACCCTGCACCAAGCTCAGCATCCAGGGAAAGAGCAGTACTCAGTGAGCCCTGCCAGACACTGGGCAATGAATTCAAAACACCGTTTCTCTGATTCCCATGGGAGAGATCACCAAAATGGGCAGAAACAGCAACATAGGAATTTTATGGGTGGGGTCGAAACGATCCCTAGGAAAAAATGCAAATGCCCACGGGTAAATGTCCACCACACCCCCACAGCTGCTTCATCCACTGGATGCAACATTTAATTTGTGGGGGCGGGGAATGCAGTGAGGAAAAACACATCTTCAAGTGTAGTCCTCCACTTATTTTTCTCAAAGTAGAGTCTTTACCCAAAAGATGTGTTTTAGTATTGGCAACTGAATTCTACTTCCTCTAGGCCTCTCTAAGTCTCTTATTCCAGTGGGGTGCCCACACCTGACTGTAGGCCTATGGCCACTGGAGGTGAAAAGGGTGTGCCTGGCAGAAGAGCAGAGGACGGGGGTAGAACACATTTAATGTCTTTTTCTTTATAAATGGTCACATGAGGTCATGTTGACACAAGCCTCTGCTAGACTTGAGCAGTCCTCTTCCTCACCGTTCACTGCCCCCTGGGCTTTGGTTTTTGAGACAGGGTCTTGCTTATGTAGCCGAGCTGACCTCCAACTTTTAATCCTCCTTTTCCAGTCTTCCGAGCTCTAGGGTTACAGGGTCGCTGCCTTCCCCAGCTCCATAAGGATTATGAATGACACTCTGAAATTATGCCTCTCCAAGGACGGTTTGAAATCCTACCGGTCAGAAAGAAGGGGCTTCATTTAGACTCTTCAGTGGGTCCCATTCCTGTGTGTGCACAGCTATTTTGATCTTTGCTGAGCAAGATGTAATGGGGGGGACAATAGTGTCTTTGGACCTGAGTGAGAAACACACATGGGAGGGCACAGGGCAGATCTGGCAGGGCGGTTATCAGCTGCAAGGCAGTGACAGGTCAGCGTGCCAGGTCATATCACTGCCCAAATTCTTCAAGGCTATCTGAAACAGAGGCCATGGCCACTGGGGGATTCCACACAGAGGCCTGTGCCATGCAGAGATGTGTATGTGTGCGTGCACGTGCACGTGCATGCGTGTGTGTGCATGTGTGTGTGGCGGGCATGGGTGAAGGGGTGGTTGGGGATACAGGTGTTCCGGCACACTACTGTTTTAAAGCAGTTAATCCTTTCTCATGTGGGACAGAGCATGAAGCCCTCCCCTTCTTCACAGTGAGGTCATTGCCCTGATGGGGCTGAGCACAGTTCTGCTGCCCTGTGCGGGTGGTTTCTGCTCTCCTAGGGGCAGAGTAACTCTTCAGCTCAGCCTTTCTACCTCAAGTCCAAGAAACAATGGAGCAGCCGTTTCCCTCCCAGATCTAAGGAAGTAACCGCTTCTTTAAATTCTCTTGTCCTCTCTTCTCTTTTTTCTTCTTCTCTCCTCTCCTCAACACAGAATCCTTTTAGGACCCTGCTGTGTGCTCCACTCTTCAAGCCAAGGAAGTTGGGGGCTCTTCCCCTCCCATGCTGACACTGTTCACCTGGAGAGAGCTCCCAAACTGTGCTCATTCCAGATTCTAGTCAAAAGTCTTTGCTCTGTTTTTTGATCCACTGGGGTTCCTCCTTCCCTTCTCTGGGTCAATAAATTGGTTAAAACTCAGGGGACACCCTTAGGTCTGGGGACAGCACAGAGGCTCTACACTCTCAATGGATGCACTAGCCCCCAGAAACCTCCACCCAGGCTACTGTTGGGAAGCAGCCAAGCCAGGCTTGGGAGATTTCAGGGGAGCTTCACACTCATCCACACGATAGATCAATTCACTGGTCATGGGTGACCCCTGTTTCTGGACCCCCTTCTAATAGGTGGGGCTGAAAGTCTCAAACTCTAAAGCTGTGTGGGTCCTTCAGGAGACCAGAACCCATACTCCAGCTCTACGTGGAGGCAGCTGTCAATCAGTCCGTTATTACAAAGGACACTGATTACAGAGGTGTCCTGTGATAATGAGAGCAAATGTTACATGTCCTCTACCTCATCACCCCGCAGGGAGCCCAGGGAGGCTCCCGGTACAACCCCCGCCCCCCCCCCCCCGGGCCTCCGGGAGAGAAAATCCCCACCCAAGCCAGGGGACAAATCTCTTCTAGGCATGGGGCCTCATTTCCTAAATCATTTCCTCTGCCATATTTTCTAAATCAGCAAGTGACTCTCACTCACGGGAGGGAGAAGAAGCCCAGAATGCCCTGTCCTTAGCACATCTGTTGATCACTGGCATATGATTGACTTGTGATTGGGGTTTGACTAGCTGCTAAAAACTCCTAAGACCTGGGCATGGTGGTGCACACCTTTAAAGGCAGAAGCAGGATGATCTCTGTGAGCTAAAGGCTAGCTAGGGCGATATAGTGAAGCCATATCTTAAACATCATCATCCCCTCCCACCATCACCACCACCCCACCACCAAAACACCCAAGAGTTTCAATTATCTGTGTTCTCAAATAGTTGACACTGGCAGAGAAATTGCAGAGAGAGAGGGTAGGTTCCTGTGCACCCTCCACCCAGGCAGGATGACAAACTAACACTTGACAAACATTTGCACATCTCTCAAAAGGAAGAACACTGGCCCCGCCATCTACGGATGCCACTAGGTTTCTACAAAGTTTTTCACTAAAGTACCTTTTCTGTGCCAGGACCCACTAGGGGTGGCACACCACATTCGGAGTTATGATGTACAGGAAAGCTCATTGCTCCAAAATCAGACCCAACCAGAATGGCAGAACAGGCCTCAGCAGAGCAGGGAGTGACCAGGAACCAAAGACAGGGAGCCCCACTCCCAAGATGAACAGATTAGAGTTCACTAGGGAAGCCCTGGCTACTTAACTTCCTTAGAAAGCACCCTCTAACCACACCCACAGAACTTAGATAGTCACAGAGTCCTCCGAAGATTCCATATCATCTGATTCTTCCATAGATTACTTAAACAAAAACCTCATTGTCACCTGGAGAAGCCAGTGGGGACAAAGGCCACAATCCTGAGATACTGTCATTAATCAAAGGGACTGGCTGCCAGAGGAGTACCATTTATTTACCGGATTCCAGAAGCTTCTCAAAATGCGACAGCAAAAGTCTCACGTCCAAGTTTCTGTTGTGACGTGCCAGGGAACCCTGACATTTATTCTGACACGTCTCCTCACCCCACTTGGCACCTGAGCCCCAGGCCCATTCCCAAGTCTTAAGCCTACCACAAGGCAGGGCAGAGGTGGGCAGCTCAGGCTACAGTGACTATCTATCTGTCTCCGACTAGCCTGGGTTGTGGGGTTCATCACAGGAGCCCCCTTTCCCTCTGATCTCTGGTAGCTAATGAGTGGCCATGCTGGAGGAAAACACACCTCTTGCCAAGACCACTTGGTTCTTAAGGTGAAGCAGCCCGTGCTGGTGTCCAACTCACCGGACACCTCTGCATGGAGCAACAGCCTCAGCAATTAAAGGTCAGACATGGATTGCAAAGCCGTTTCTAGAGTTCTCGGGTCCTAGATACCTTCCGACTGCCCACAGTTGCACTAGCAGCGGCTTCCTCACTGAGTCGCCCATTTGTTGGAAAGCCACAGGGCTCTGCACTGACTTCCCCATGCTGAACACTTAGGTTCCCTCTCTTCTCCCCAGACCTACAACTACCACCCTTTGGGTTTTATTCTCTACACCCAAATCTTCATTTTTCTGCTCTGGAACGTTGTCTGTGAATTTCACACGACTATTTCCCCAGACGGGGCTGGAGCTCCTTCCTGCCCATTCTCTTCTGCTAACTTTTCCTACCCATCTCCAAGTGTGTGGGCGGCCGATGGTGATCTAAGTATGGAGGGAAGGTGACTTCCAAGGCTCCAGAGGGCTGGATATGCTTGTGGCTTCATTCCAGCAACAGAGAGCTCTCCCCCAGTGACTTCCTCTTCCTAGAGGCCCAGGTTTCACACAAAGGGATCAAAGCCACAGGGAAGCGGGGACACACAATCCTCCTTGGTCTCCAGACCCGCCAGCTCCTTTATCAGTCCTACGCAGTGGGCGCTATTCCCCAAATCTCTATGAGTCTAACATACATGGAACCTAGGAGTGCCCACAGTAGGCTGAAGTTGCTCAGCCAGTTGGGATCATTACTCAGGCAGTTGCCTTGGAGGATTCTGGGATTGGCACCCCTTTGCGACTCAAGCCTGGCTCTCAGGATGGACATCTGTAGGCGTACTAGTTCTTCAGGTCTTGTATTCACTTTGGGAGCCTTCAGAAATGGCTGTGTGGATGACGCAAGTGGTCCTGAGTTGCATAGGCAGAGCATCTGGGTTTGCTCTGGGTCCTGAGCTGAGCAAGGTGAGGGCATGTGGACCCTGCTTCCTTCTTTCCCTTGCCTCTGTGCCCCTGGTCTCCAGAGTAGCAGAGGGAGACCTCTGCCCCCACTTCCTGTTTGCCCAAGGTCAAGACCAAGGAAGGCTCCCACAGGAGAAGACCCAAAGATAAGCCTCAGGGGCATCCTCACTATTGGCGTGGGAACCCAGGAGGCTGGTGTAGTGGTGAATGAGGTGCCTGACTCCCATACTCTTAGCCATTTACAAAAGAAAGATCCCAGGCATGTTATTTATACACTGGGCCTCTTTTTCACACCTGTAATATGGGCATGAAAATTACCCACATTGATGCCGTTTTCCTGGAGGCTTTGATGTACTCGTGTGTGTGTGTGTGTGTGTGTGTGTGCGCGCACACACACACTGGTATGCAAGAAGCATTCATTAAATAATCACCCATTCTTTTTGCTAACTATTCTCAGCTGCTTCTGCACAAAGCACAACGAGATACAACCGGTGGTCCTATTTAGTGAACTGACCCACCCCAGGAAGATTCCGGATACCAAAAACAATAAAACAGCATCACAAATTCCAGCAGACAAAGAGGGGAGGAACAGAGCTGGTCACAGGTCAGAATTTCGTGCACAGCATTTAGGATCAAGGATTTGTGTCCCAGCTGTGAGAAAGCCAGTGGACCGGCAGAAGCTTGGAAGTTGATCACTGCATTGCTGACCATAACTAATTACACGCTGTTTCAGGCACACAGAGTCACAAGAGTGTGGGAAAGCCATTGGTGCTCGCCCCCTGCATTTGTACATTCAGAATCTAAAGTCCAGAGAATGAAACAAGCATGCGCAAGACCTCAGGTGCTGTCGCTTAGCTCAGGTGAACAGATCAGGATTCCCAAAGTTTTCCATGTCTTGAGAATGCAGGGTTCTAGGATGCACCTCAAAGCCCCGCCGGAATGTCTGAGAAGGGTCAATGGATCCGAGTTTTTGAAAAGCCTTTCTAAGTAATTTGACTTTGCTGGGAAATACATGCTCTTTGTCACATCCAAGGATAGAGGGCCAAAGATACTGGCGTGGGTTTGTATCGTGGGAAAGGGTATGTGGAGACATGAAGCTGTATTGTCTATGGGGGGGGGGAGGACATGGCCTCGGTGACAAGCTGCAGATATTCTGAGAGGTTTGGAAGCACACTGAGGCTTGGGGTCAGGAGGTGAGGGCAGAGCTGTGTAATATGCCTTTCCACAGCAAGCCCTTTCAGATTTTCTCAGGAGTGAAGACATTGGTAGCTGTGCCGTGGCTCTGGGGCCCGGGCTGTGGGAGTCAGCACACTGCGGGGCACTTTCTAGGAACTTGGGATAAGTGTCTGCTGTGGTCTATGGATTCCGGCCAAGTGGGAGTCATGCATGAGGGCTCACAGGTAATGGCTGTTCTAACTCATTTAGGTTCTGCTCTTCTTAAGTCAGAACTTAGGACTGGGGCAGGAAGGAGACAGACTCAAGGTATAAGACTGTCCAGGACTTGATGGCCAAAGTCTGGTCAGAGTGTTCCCTTTTTCCTCATGCCAGGCCCTGGAGCCCAGTGTAGCAGAAAGCATCTCTTTGGTGGGACCAGTTCCCACTTACTGCAAGTCAGAGAATCACCGATGGTTTCAGCTGGGTGAGGGAAGGGAGAGAGAGCAGGAGTGGGTCTCCTTCCTCCAGGGTGTGCTGGATTCAGACACGCAAAGTGCACCGGTATCCACAAGTCATGTCTAGGCACTGAGTGCTACACATACAGGTAAACAGAACAGACAGGATACCTGGCCTGTGCCCTCACTTTTTGTGTCTCCTTTGAAGACCCTCCACAGGGGTGGCACCAGGACCCAGCTCTATAACGATTGGCTACATACATGGAAGCCCCCAGTGCATTCCTTGAGTCTACAAGCAATTCTGGCAGGGCTGCCATAGTCATGGAGAGAGCAACGGGTGTAGTAAACAGATCACAGATGCCCTGGTCCACAGGCCTCCCTTTGGCCTGCAGCTCTCAAGGGCCTACTCAAGATTTGAGAGAAACCGCGGTTTCCAGTCCATTGTTCCCTAACAATGTTAAAGCAGGAGGATGTCTTCTCCTTGCTCCGCCCCTCCCCGGAGTCTCATATTTAAGCAAGAAGCTCTCTACCCACCACAGTGCCTGGACACCACCGCTGAGTTTCTGGAAACTCTTTGCTCCCAACCCCCTTCAACCACGCGCCTCACGGCCTAGTGACAGACATTCCTCCCTTGCTGCTAAGGCCAAAGCTTGGCAGCAAACGGTGCCTGAGGCTACGTTTTAATTATTAGCTCCCAAAAGAGGGCCGACGCCTGCACCGCACGGGGGGGGGGGGGGGGCGGGTGTGCGGCTGGCGGACACAATAGCACACACCTACACGTACACTCAGGTGGACTCGGCGCGCTAGACTTCCGCGAGGCTTCGCGAGTGTCCTAACCCCTCGCGGGCACGGAACTCCAAGTGCGTGGAGTTCGAGGTGTACTTACCGCCAAGACGCTTGGAGCCAGGAGCAACACTGTCACAGTCGCCAGCAGCAGCCACCTACACCGGAGAGGGAGGGAGGGTGAGAAGGCGACGTGAACGTGCGGGCCCCAACTTGTCAACTCCTCAAAGTAGCAAGTAAGCCCCCTGCACTCAGGAGACCACGCAGAAGGTCACTTACCCTCGCAGGGCATGGCCAGACGCTGCGAGCTTCACTCGGTCCATGATCCCAGTCTCACTGCTCTAGGCTCGGCTCGTTCCCCTCCTAACCTGGAGGCAAGAGACAAAGCGGGTTAGCAAGGGTTGCAGGCAGAGGGAGCATCGTCACTGCAGCACCCTGACTCCGCGATGCTGTCCCCTCTTTTCCTTGCGGGGTGACTAAAAGTTCCGTCCCATCAGGAGACAGAAAGAGGGGGACTCTTCTCCGTAGGCCCTGGCTGGAGTCTCTTAGTCCATACCGCGCGATCCCCATTCCTCTATCTCCTTCCCATTCCGATCCAAGGGAGTGTGCGCGGCCTTTGCCTGCCCCCAGCGCTCCAAGTACGAGACTTAGGGCCTGGGTCTATGGAGCTTCCCAGGGGTCGCTCTCACCTCGGGGTTCCGAGTCAGGAGCTGCTGCCCGCGCGCATGGGCCCCTGCAGAAGCGCTGGCCCAAGCCACACCAGTGTTCAGGCCCTCCTGGTTCTGCTCCGTGGGCTCCGGCCTCCCGTCCCCAGTGTCCCTGACCTGTGCTTGGCCGGGATTGGCGAGCCAAGGGACTAAGGGGACTCGGGCGCGGGAGTTGCTGGGTGCGGAGCGCAGAGCCCCGGCGTTCAGACTCTCAGCGACACTAAGTCCCGAGCGGGCGCGCAGCCTCCGCCTCTTACCCGCGCCGCAGGGTCCTCCCCTTGGAGACGCCGCCCGCGCACCGCCGAGGGGAGGGGGCAGCGCCAACAAATTGGGGAGCTCCTCTGGCCGCGCGCTCAGGTCTCTGCTCAGAGCCGCCTCACCCGGGACGGTGTGCAGGGCTCACACCGGGCCCTCCGAGACTGAGCTGCTCGCCGCGGCTCCTGGGAGCCGGGCTGCAGTTCCCTGCCGTCCCCGTTGGTCCCCCGCTGCCCCGGGCGCGCCACCATGGGGCCCCGGTTCAGCTTCTGGCTTCTACTGCTGCCCGCCGCCCTTCTGCTCCACGAGGAGCGCAGCCGGGCCGCTGCGAAGGTGAGTCCCCTGCGGGCTCCGCTCCCCAATCTCCCGCCCTGCACCCCTGGCGCCCCGCGAGGCCTCTTTGTCCCGCGCCCGACGCGGTCAACCCACCCGGCCCTCGGGGGTGTCGCGGGTGGCATGGCCAGGTGCAGTCTTCCGGCGGGTCTCCGCTTATGGTCCCCGTGGGCTGCGATCGCGCATCCATTACGGAACCTCCTTTGTTACGGGCAGGGTACGGGAGAGTTAGGAAAAGAGTGAAGCTTAGAGCGCACCGCGGTGGGGCGAGGGTGCCGGGGAGCCAGGGAGATTTGAACTCTCACCGCCGCGGCGCTCAGCGGCGGGGCGCTCGAGTGGGTCTGGGCTGGAAGGGTGGGCAAGCACACCCCACGCCGCTTCAGAGTCCCACACACATGTGCAGGGGGAATCGCTTTGGGCGTGTTTCTGGTTGTTTGGAGACTCTGATGGTTGAGGCCGAACAGCTCTGGGCCGTTTGCCTGGAAACATCTGTATTTTTGCTTTCCCACGACTTTTGTGTAGCCTACGGCACGCTTGAGAACAGACGCGGGCTCTTCTACGCATCCTTAAAGCCACTGCCTCAACTCTTGCCTTTTATGAGTGTGTGCCTGAAAATTATAACCACATTTAGACTTGAGTGTGAAACCAAAGAGAAACTCCATCGCATTGTTCCCTGCGCAAATTGTTTTTTTTTAGTTTTTGTTTCCTCTGGTGCTGTGCTTGGCCGGGAGGGCGCTGGGAGATGTTTGCAGGAGCCAGACTTCCAGCTCTGGAGGAGCCCGGCCAGACTTGCTGCTTTCGCCTCTAGAGAATACACTTCAGCTGCTGCTGTGACAGCCATGCAGGCCCAAAGGCCACAAGGTGTGGCCTCTCAACAGTTTGCCTTCCCCCTCAAATGCCTCAAAATGATGTTTGCTAGTTATGGGCACTTCCAATTCTTTTCTTTTTTTAAAAAAAGGCTGTTTAATTCTGTATTTTTATTTCCTTTTTAAGAATTTCACCTCTTTTCTGCAGGAGCGATACTGATAAACTGTACTATAAATTATTAACTGTTAGATACTAGAATAGACTGGTAATATGTACTCAGGTTTCTTAATTAAGTTTTGCCTCCCTGGTGGCAGCTTCTTCATTGGCTACTGAAGAAGGATGATTCCATCAGCAACCAACTTCAGAGAATTCCCTCCCCGACTGTCCGCTGTCTGTCTCTCCCTTCCCCACAGGTTGCTGTTTAACTGCCCTTTCTCATGGTGAGGGTAGTTTTTCAAAAGAGCAGGCTTGCTGGGCTGGGCCTGATGGTACCTGCCTATACCTTTTGCTACTTGAGGCAGGAGGATCTCAAGTTCAAGGCCAGCCTGGGCTGCAGAGTGAGTTTAAGGCTAGCCCAGGCATATTCGCGAGACCCTCCCTAAAATAAAAAAGAAGAAAGAGGCCCTTGGATATAGCTCCGTGAAGTGCTTGTCCAGCACATACATAACCCTGGGTTCAGACCCCAGGGTGGAAAATATTAAGCAAAAGATTTAGTGCTTCTAAGAGGACCAGGTTAAGCCATTGTAATGGAAAAGCACGAGCCACTATTTAGATTCAGATTTTTCTGGATGATAGAGTTCACAAAGCTAACTGTAAGAGCTAACTTTGCTCCAGACACGGAGGACTTTAAAAGGAATGAGTCAGCCACACAGACTCCCGATCTTACTGGAGAAATCAAACGAACCCAATGTTGAGATTTGAGACTGTTTTACTTCCGACTGATTGTTCTACATGACCAAGTACATTCCTGACAGCTCGCTCTGCTCTATTCCTCAGACTGTCTTGAAGGATCTTCAGCAGTCTGGCCTGTGTGCCCCACCCCCCAAGACACTACCTTGGTATGGTGTTTGCCCTGAACTAGAAAACCTACCTGTTCATGTGCCCATGACTTTTGAGTATATAAGAAGATCCATTAATAACAAGTGTCATGATAATTTAGAAACCAGTGTCCTTTTCATGATATCAGTAACATTTTTTTTTTACCCTGCTCCTTCTAAAACTAGCTGCTAGAGATACCACAGCAACCAGGTAGCTGCCGTTGTGTGTATCCAAGTCAAAGGTTTTCTAAGCACACCATTTAGATGATAAGATGCTGCAGGTCTGCCTGGCGATGGACCCAGGGTCATATACTTGATAGGTAGGCCTACCAGATTACTCTTCTGAGTCTGAGATGCGAACTTTCCCCTAAGTGTGGCATGCCTGCCCAGCAGTCTTGCTGTCTCCTGACCATTAGTCACTTCTCTTGGGACCGAGTGACCAAAGAGCTCAAAGGAAGGGAGATCTTATTCCCATGCCAGTATGCCTCTCCTTAAGCTTGGCTTTAGATGAGGACGCCAATCTTTTATGTAAAAGATCTTCTATGTAAGCAGGGCCTATGGCGGGTGGGGGAGTCAGGGGGAGGGGGGAGGGAGTGCTGTGCTGGAGAGGACAGTCCACAGTCCTCTTCTCCTTTACAGGGAACAGTCCTGGAAAAGGGCAAGGGCCTCTGAAACCAGCCAGAGGTCTGTGGATTAACCGTGTGTGTGCCAGACTGGGCTCCACCAGAAGTATTGGCTGACACTTTTGAGTTAGTCAGTATACACAGCTTGAGTGAGTTCAAGGATAAGGGGTTCACATGTACTTTTATTAAACACATGGAGTAGAGTGCTTTTGACCCCCGTGCCTCAGTTTCCCTTGCAGTCACTCCCATTCCTCCCCTTATATGTACATTTTTGGTCTTCCTTTATTCCACAAATGCAGTCGGAACACCCACTTCCTGTCCTGTCCCAGGCAGGCCCTGACCACCTGGCAGGTCCCAGGGAATAGTATGTAGCCCTGAGAACACAGACTGAGGAGCAGACAGTTTCACAACCAAAGGACCTTAGGCTAGCTTTCAGGGACAGGGGAAACTTCTGGGATGATGTCATCCCCGAAACCTGTGGGAGGCATAGGGGCTAGAATAAAGCCATTGGCTGTAGGGACACCATCCTGTGGCAGAGTGCAGGGTGGCATTTCCTGGCAGTTGCCAACTCAAGGATCTTTGCAGTCCACAGTGACCTTGAAATCTCTCCTTGGAGACACCAGGAACCTTTGTTTCTGGGTTTTGCTGTTGGAGTGATTGACCTTTGGTCTTTCAGAGCCCAGGAGGAGTGAAAGGGCAAGGTGGGAGCCCTCAGAGATAAGGAGGGCCCAGCCCAGCAGGCAACCAGTCCCTTCTCTCCAGGTGGGGGAGGGGGGAGGAGGCTGGAAAGTCAAGCATGGCTGACCTACTCAAGGCAGGAGTGCCTGCGGGAACTGATCCAGAAAACCTCCATGGGTTTGGGCAAGGGCAGGAGGGACCTCACGAATGCCCACATTATTCATTAACAGGAGTGGGCCTATTCCTGAGAATGCAGGGGGTAGGGGGGAGGTCTAACAGGCTGGGTTATTTAGTGAAGGGCTGGTAAAGATTCTACAGACAATGGAACCCAGGAGTCATGCAGGACCACAGAGCCTTGGAGATAAGGGGAGGGCTTCAAGAAGTCACGCAGCACAAACCACTGTTAGGATTGATTGTACAATGTTTGCCTGAGACAGAGCAGCCTCGAACAGTGGTTGTTCCCGACATTGGAAACAGATTAACCTCATTAAAGTGTCTCTCAAGCGGGTCTGGCATTTGGATAAAGTAAGCAAGAACAACAATGGAGTGCCTAACAACAATGGAGTGCCTAACATAGTATCTTGGCTCATTGTTCTTCCTAACCAGCAAATATGTCAGCCACAGAACAATACCAAGTACGACTTCTGCCATTGTCCAGCACACAATGAAGGGGTCAAAAAATCAGAACTGGGTCATTGGGGATTTCTTCTAAGGTTTTAACTCCAGGATTCCTTTGGGGCTAATGTTTGGAATTCTGTTACACGGGGGCTTGGGTCTACCCTGTGTTCTCTGCCATTCTTCTCCTGGTCTCGTCCTAGGGAGCAGGGTCACCTTCCTGTTTGTTGACTGGGCACGTCCCTGGAGTAGGTCTCTGCTGCTTATCTTCTCAGCTGTCTACCTGATGCATTCTCCATCACTCCCCCTGCCCATGCCTTCTAGCTCATAGAGCGAAGCCTTCCCCTAGCTGTCCCATTTAATTTTGAACTTGAAGCTTGTCAGATTTTACCTGTTCTGCTGGCTTTCTGATGCCCCCTCCCAGTTTGCTTATTTCCTAATAACTGCGTTGACACATGGCGCTGAAGCTGTGCCCATTTCTCCTCGCCCCTCTATGTCTCTGACCCCCACAAGGCCTCCTGCTCTTGGCAGGACTGCCAAGCACTCTCTAACATGCTCCTTCTACAGTGTGGGAATGAAGGTCTTCTCCTTTGGTGTCATGTGTGTCGGCATGGCCCCCTTGGCTATGCAGACACTCTTAGCAGGGGTGCACGGCATGGATAGGCGTCATCCCCACTACATGACATCATGCAGCTCTCGGGAAGATCCCATCTCTGTCCATAGGAGCTGACTTCTTTCTGATACACCTACATCCGCATCATGTCTTCCCTTAGCCTGCTGTATTCTTTTGAACCTCCTCTTGCAACCTTCTATAGAGTCAGGCTGGGTATGGGATTTAACCGTTCATCATGATGAGACCTGTGGCTGTTGGTATCCTCTTTAAGCTCCTCATCCCTGTATATAAGGGGAAGATAATCCTAAGAGCCGTGGTGGCCTGCCTGTTGCAGGGAAGCTGTGAGCATGAGGTAAGCAAACACCAGGAAAGACAGGCTTCTCTCTCTGCCACATAGGTATGGCATCATCTTGGGGAGCTTGGTTCTGACATCCCTGCCAATTATAAGATGCCTAAGGACACGTCTTTTTTAAAGCACCTTGGCTGTGTTTGGGAGAGAGCCTGACACATAGGTGGAGGCATGATTTAATCACTGGTAATTAATTGGTCCTGATGTTTCCAGGCTGTTTCCTCAGCATCCCCTGGGGAGTCCTGGTGGGGCTGTGTACTGGCTCATGGAAATTATGCCACGGTGTCCATCCTGTGGTATTATTAGAGAACACAAAGGAAAATGATAGCCAAGGAAGGTGTTTCCCCTGAATTTGGAATTCTGCGCAGATATTCCGGCACAGACTAAACATGACATGGAAACACACACAAGGCTGACCTCCCTGTGTAAATAGTTTATTCCGTGGCTCAGTAATATTCATCATGCAATCCTGACCAGGTTTGGCTTTTACACTGCACACCATAAGCACCCTTCTGTTATCTGGGTTTGAGATTGCTCTGGGTGTGTGGGAAGTTACGACGGGAGCGTGGTGTCTAAGTCAGGTGTCGTAGATACCCTCCACCTGCCGCAGGGTCTTTGTGTGCTGCTTTACAAGCCACCAAGGAGCATCGACAACCACCTCGTCCTCTGTTGCCCTTGTAACCCACTCTTGGGATGACTGCAGTTCACAATTAAGTCAGTAATTTGCTGTGTTTGCGGCCTTTCTTATTTGAGGGACAGCCGGGGACACTGTGAACTGAGAACAGTTGTTCCCTTTCGTGTGCCCAGGACAGCACCTGGGAAGCCATGTATGTGCGTATTCAGTCCCACAAGGCTTAGCTGGCTAGAAAGGACACTGCTCTGCATGATTTCCTTTTCCTTTTACTCTTCTTCCTATTGGTTTGGTTTTTTTTAAGACGGGTTCTCTGTGTAACCATAACTGTCCTAGGACTCATTCTGTAGACCAGGCTGGCCTCGAACTCACAGAGATCCACCTGCTTCTGCTTCCTCAGTGCTGGGATTAAAGGCATGCACTGCTGCCCGCTGCCACCATGCAACTCAGTGCCGCATGCATTCCTCCCGCGTTTGATATTTAATTAGAATGGTTTAACGTTTTTGTTGTTGCTCTTAAATTTCTACTGTGGAAAATAAAGAGATGTTTTTAGAAAGACAGATGTTACCAAAGTCTTCCCAAGACATTTCTGTCACTTCCCTTCAGCCACTGTGCTGGATAGTTTTGTCACCCAAACTAGATTTACCTGAATGGAAGGAACCTCAGTTGAGAAAACGCCTCCATGAGATCCTGGTTTGGGGCATTTTCTTAACTAGTGATTGGCAGGGGAGCAGCCAGCCCATTGTGGGTGGGGCCATCCCTGGGCTGGTGCTTCTGGTTCTGTAAGAAAGCAGCTGAGCAAAGCCATAATAAGCAAGCTCATAAGCAGCTTCCCTCCATGGTCTCTGCATCAGCTCCTGCCTCCAGGTTCCTGCCCCGCTTGAGTTCCTGTCCTGACCTCCTATGATGGTGAACAGTGCTGTGAAGTATAAGCCAAATAAACCTGTTCCTCCCCAACTTGCTTTTTGGTCATGGTGTTTCCTCACAGCAATACGAACCCTAACTAAGACAGCCACCCAGTCTCTTTCTGGGAGCAATGGCTTTTCCTGCATAACAGCGGGAGCCATGTATCTTTTTTTTTCCTTGAAGGATAAACTTCACCTGCCATTCTAATTTCAGGTCGGTACTCATTTCCTGTTCAAGCAGGTGACAGATGAACCCAAAGCTAACTCTTGTGACATTTTTTCCCTGTTTCTTACAGAAATCATCAAGAATATATAATGTAGTGAAGGTTGGGCTCCTACTTCCTAGTATCCTTTATGTTCAGGCAATTATGTTTCCTAATTAGCTCTTAATTTATAAAAAAGGATTTTTTTAAAATATGGATCCAGGTGATTGTGATTCACCTGGCATGGTGTTAGGAATGAAACTCGGGTTCTCTGTGAGAGCAGTGGGCACCCCTAGTCACCCAGCTATCTCTCCAGCCCCCATTAGCCTTTCGGTTTTAGAATTTTCTAAGAACACAGTGGCATCTTAACGTGCAGAACTTTCACGTAGATGAGTGCTTTGCCTGTGCTCGGACCAGCATGTTCCTGTGTCAGAGATTAACAGGTGGTGATGGCATCATCATTACTATGACTGTATGCCAGGCTCCAGTAGGTAAGTAACACAGACCCAGAGTGTGGTCCATTTATTAAAATGTCCTTTTAGAAAATCTGTAACTTGGGTACTTAGCTAGAACCCAATGCATATGTTAGAGGGGAGAGCTGGTCTGAATCCCAGTGACCTAAGCTGAGCCAGACAAAAGAAAAGCCTGTTTCTCTGTTAAGTGAATGTTAGGGAATCAGAAGTAAGCACATATGTTTGGAAAGACAATGGGACATACCCAGGGAGGAAGGGTCTGCCTTGCCCTGCTGTGGAGGTCCGTGTAGGCACACCAGGCTCTGGTCTCTTCATGTGTGAAAGGCAGTGACCCTATTGATGAGGGGAAAATGAGCTATTGTTTGCAAAGCATTTATGCGGTGAGCAGTGCTTGCTTAATGCCAAGCAATATTCTGCTTGTTCAATGAAAAGCCAACTCCGAGGAGTAAATAGCCAAGCAATGATGTCACGAGGCAGCTGGGGCGGGAGGAAATCGCTTGGATCATTATGCCAGCATCATGAAGCTGGTACCAGCATCAGCGTCACCAAGGGATAAAGTACACACACCCAGATTTCTGGGTTAGCAGTGTGGGATGCACCGGAGGTTCTCAATTTGTAGCAGGGGAAGTTACCGGTCTAGAGACCATAGCTTCTGGCTGTTCTCTTTGCTTTTTTTTTTTTTTCCTAGGCAGAGGCTTGATGGATGATTATGTTCTGGCCAGCAACCCAGTGCTATCAGCATGCCAACTTGTAGGGACCTCCATCCTTTTGCCCTTAGATGAAAACCAAACCATTGAATATGAAATGCCCCTCTTCATTGTTGTTTTCTTGATCCTTATTGGGGTCGTTATTGCTGACAACCAGCTGGGTGTGCTCCTTATAATAAGGTCCCAGCAGCGTGCATGTGGGGTGTGAAGAAGCAGATACTGGTGAATTGGTTTGCCCTGGTTCCCTGAGAACCCTTGTCTTCGTCAGGAAATGAGCGAACTGTTGCACAGGACTTTCCCTGAGCCTTAGGGGTGGGACGTAGGTAGCTCACCTACCGAGGGTGGCAGTGAGCGTTTGTGTGGGGGTCAGCCAGGGTGGAGTCCAGCTGGGGTAGTGATGGCCCGCCTGCAGACCCACCGCACACCACACCCCCTTTCCTTGGCTTTGACCACCTGGTTCCTTGACTGGGAATATCTGATTTGTGTCCCATTACAACCAAACCCATTTCCTGGAGATTAAGGACCATTTGGGGTTAGTGGTTTAAAATAACTCCTAAATTTTGGTCAGGAAATGGCCTATAAAATTAAGACGAGGTTACCAAGGCAGGCAGGAAAATGGGTCAGTGCTGGGGAAAATATCCTAGCTATCAGATAGTCCTTTAGTCTCTGGATCAGACCCGTTTACTTTGGATGCATGTATGAACTCAGCTCAGCATCAGTGATGCTGGCTGATAGGCGGGCATGCTAGAATTCATGACATTGTTTATGGAGTGGGTGAGTTCCTTCAATGCCCCCCTCATCTAGAGCTGGTCATTGATGGACACTTTAGCACACAAGACTGGTGCCAACACCAGATGTTTCTTATCAATACGTTACCCAAGTCTGACCCAGACGCTATTGGGCTCCTTCATAATTAGATTTTTGTTTTCCCAAATACTTGAAAATTCAGTGATTATATTTCTTTATTTTGGAATTCAGGCTTTTGAAATTAAATTTTTTTTTTAAAATAATAGTTTAATGTTCTCTTGTTGACTTTGGATATTTTCTCATCTTTCATGGGGCTGTGACCCACTAATACGTTCTGAGACACGGTTTTTTCTCTTCAATAATTCATTTGGGCATTGTTTTTTTAAATTTATGATTATTTTTTACATGTTATACTAAAACCACATCAAGAGCACCCCAAAATACAAGTGTGGGATAATAGATCATGGGTGCCATATACCACTTCTTGCCCTGGCTTTAAAAATTCGTTCCACAACTGTGTGTTTATATTCGCTTTGGGTTGAAAAACCGCACAGGGCTCATGTTGTCCATAAACTTTGAATTCTGGTTTGTTCTTAAGCAAATGTCAGAGTGATTTTAATAATGAGATGACACGATGTTTTGCTGAAAGTCACATGTGACATCAGAAAGATCTCCCTCCCTCCAAACCTCTTCTGCATTCTTTAAAATGAGTAACTTACTGGATAGCTGATCAGATAGTGTGACTAGTGATATTCACCTAGATAATCACCTGTTGTGATGGCATAATTTCTGAGTGCTGTACTTAAGGTGTTCCCAGACGGAAACCACGGTGGAGATACAGCGGGCAAAGGGAGACTGATGAAACGCGCACATTGCTCCCCTGGGCAAAGTGACAATGTCACCGTGTGCTCCGCATGTCCCTGGAGCTTCTGATGCCGTGCTCAGCTCACAGCTGTTTCAGAGGCTCTGTCTTCTGTAGACACCCTGAGTGGCAAATGTGCAAGATCAAAGTGTAGCAGAACTCATGCTTTCGGGGAGTCCCTTTGAGACCCCCTCCCCCTTACTTTGGAGGAGTAGAAAGGGGCAGGTTGACCTGGGTCTTAAATATGGGCCAAGATTTTTAAAAGTATTTATTAAAATGATGTGAAGGCAGAAGAGGAGCCATGTGGGGGGGAGGAAAGGGACCAGTGGGAAGGGGAGGTTAGAGAGTTATAGGGTTATCAATGAAATGCAGATATGAACATGCCATAGTGAAACTCATGATTGAGTCTGTAACACAGGTATCAATAATAGCGGCCAACAGGTTGGCTCAGCTGCGAACCTACATTCAAATCCTGAATTCAGTCCCCAGAACTCATGTTCAAAAGGCAGGCATGTGGGTGTGGGTTTAATTTAACTTGGGAGGTAGAGGCAGGGGGATCTCTGTGAGTTCAAGGTCAGCCTGGTCTACAAACTGAGTTCCAGGATAGCTAGGACTGTTACACAGAGAAACCCTGTCTTGAAAAAACAAACAACCGAACCAAACTCAAACCAACCAAGCAAAAGCCAGACATGCATTTGTAATCCCAGCACTGTGGAGGCGTGGGGGGGGGGTTCTGGGGCTGCCTGACCAAGCCTACTCAGTGAGTCCCAGGCCAAAAGAAAGGCAGACTGTGTCTGGGGAATGTCAATCAAATGTGTGTGTGCTCGTGAGTGCGCACGCACACACACACACACCCCTACACACGATAAAAACAATAATAAACACCTATCATATGTACATTCACTGCTGAAGCCATTTTCAATTGTTGTATAGTTCAGGTCAGAAAGTTACTCAGGGGGAGAATGGAATCATGAATCTGCTGAAACCCTAAGTGTGGGAAAGCCCAGATCACCCCATAAAAAGCTCTCTGCACAGGTCTTGATACATTTGAGTCTGCTTTTATATCATCTCTTCTTTCTTTTTTAATTTTATGTGTGCATGTGTCCTTGAATGTGTACATGTGTACCATGTGTGTGCAGGAGCCCCCAGCAGTCAGATACGGATGTAGGACCTCATGTCACCTGAGGGTGTGAGCTGCCATGTGGGTGCTGGGAACCCAACCTGGGTTCTCTGCAAAAGCCCAGAGCCTTGAGCCATCTCTCCAAAAGTACTGGCTTATGTGTGTGTGTTAAGTGTGTTTAGTTGAGCACACTGATAGTTGGACTTCAAGAGAGGCTTTTCAGTGATTATAAATACAAACACATGTGTATTGTGTGTTTTGTGTTCATATGTGCATGGGTATATTATATATACTAAATGGTATTCATTCATGCATGCATGCAGTGCGTGGTCCCTCTACACCTACTATGGACCAGGCTTGGAAAAGCATGTAACGGCAGCTAACATTGGTGACGGTTTATGGAATTAATACCAGTAAACAGTGTTTACCTTTTATCAGGTGCAATGAGACACGATTTAAAAAATGTGTCTCAAGTTCAGAAACCCAAATTTCTTAAGATTTGTAAATGCAGAAAGAGGACCTGAGTCCCTCCCCCGAAGTCCTGTCCACTGTGTGTCCCTGAGGGGCCATCTTGAGACCATCAGACACTCAGAGTTGCTCCATTTTAAAAAGAGATTTTGAAATGTCTCTAGAGTAGGAGATGGGCTAGCTTAATTCTCTCCTCTGCAAAGCTAGCCATGGGAACTGACCTGGGTGTAGGGTGGATGAAGCCATCAGATGTAGAAATACCAGATGTAGAAAATGAGAGGATGCTTCAAAAGGCAACATGTCCTGATGATGGCGTGTGTCACAATAATGATGCAGCAATATTGTCCTTTGCCTTAAAATTGCAGTGCTCCACAGCCAAGTTAGCAGGAGTGGCAGGGGTGGGTGTGGGAGAGGTGGGTGGTGTGTGGCGGAGAGGAGGGGAGCAGGTGGGAATGGGATTACAGATCATGAGAAAGGGGATGCTTTCATAATCCCAGGCATGCGTTCTGGGGACCTCTGGTTACAAAATGCATAGTGGTCTTGCTGTAAAAGCTCAGACTGAATGGGCATGCCTATCATAGTCAGAGCCTGGCCCCAGCCACACTCTGACTTATAGCCATTGGGGACCTGGTCACAGGTAACATGAGAGTCTTTTCCTGGGAGGGATACTCTCTGAGACCAAGGCATACCAAGAGGAAGCTAATGTGTGGCTTAGGGATGGTGTATCGGGGATGGGAAGCTGTTGCTATGGAAATCATTGCTGATGTTAGAAGAGAAGCAGGTCAGGTTCTTGGCGAAAGGCCCTCTGATTGTCCTAGACAGTGGGCAGCACACACGCCCTTCATCCTGCTGGTGAGAGGCACCCTTACTAGGAGGAGGTGATGGGGTTCAAGCATCTGTTGTGAGATCTGTTACCGTGTGGAGCTGTTACGGTGGGCGGTGAAGATCCTTCACGTGACTTCTTAATTGATGCTTCTCTTCTGAAATAAAAATATCAGAGTGTAAACGGAAGTTTCTGTCCCACCTGGTCCCATAGCCATTCAGTCCCAAGGCAACACACACGGCTAGCTCAGTCAGCAGAGCATGAGACTCTTAATCTCAGGGTCGTGGGTTTGAGCCCCATGTTGGGCTCCATCAGAAAGTGAGGGAGAAGTAAGATGATCTAAAGTTTTTTTTTTTTTAATGTGTCCAAACCCCACTTTTGAACTGCAGCCCTGAGTCTGGGTCACTTCATCTGAGCTGAATTTGCTGTGTTGGATGGAGCAAGTGACCTCAGGTCAGAGTAACAGGTGATTGACGGGAGCTCCATGGTCTATTCCTATACCTGTGCAATTTGAGAGGCATTGGTATTAACTGAAAGCTGCCAGGCAAAGGGAAAGAATAAGGTTCGTTGCTTATTATTCTCAGCCTTGTGGGTAACAGAGCGGCCACTTGCTGGCACAGGTTGAAGTTGCTCCTGGAACCAGGATGGGGACGGATAGGAGAGCCAGGGCAGGCTGCATTGCAAGATTTAAACAGCATGGGCCTTCTAAACTTTTACTTTGCCAATGTCCTTGGAAGGGCTGACTCCCTACCCCATTGACACAGAAGAGAGAAATCAGCACTCACTCAAGAGGACCTGGAATGGAAGCCAACATCCTCAATAGAGTCAGACATGTTTTTCAGGGATGCTCTGAAGAAGAGGTCATTGTGGGATCTGAGATGGTGGTGGTGATGATGATGATGGTTTATAACCTTCTTTTTCACAATCCTGGAACTACCTCTCCCCACCCCCGAGACAGAATCTTACTATGTACTCCTGTCAATCCTCCTGCCTCCATCAGCTGGTCATGAAGGGACCATGACTAAAGCCTTCTACCTGTTTTCTACTCAGCCTCAGAAGCAAAAGGCTGGGAGTTGCTGAAGGAGTTAAAAGGAAAAAGGTTTGGAAAAACTTTGGTTTAAAATGAAGTAGCTCAAAAAGACAGGTGGAGTTTCCCTAGAGTAGCCCCTTGGCATTGGCAAGGTTCCTCTAAGGAAAGCATGGAGACAGAGACAGGGTGTAAGCCAGGATGGGTGCTTTGGGATGCCTAGACAATTGAACTGGGGCATCTCATGGCCCAGGAAGAGGCCAGCAGGGTACTTTGCCTCTGTCTGTGCTCTGGGCAGAGATAGCCCCTCCCCTTCCTGTCCCGTCCAATTCTGTGCTAATCTAAGTGATGGGAGACTCATTCTCGGGCAGCCTCAGTACTCAGCATCTTTGCCACCCAATGACGTGTTCCGTGGCTCACTGACCACGCTCAGGACAAGTGTGAAATGGATGCAAAGCCAAACGGAACAACCAAACCCCATGCTCGTCACAGCAAGCGGTACTGGCTGGATCTAGTGGGCGGTAGAGGGGAGGTGGAGGGTTTGAGAGGTGCACACCTCATGAACTGGGGTGACCCCCAGCAGTGGACTTTGGACAGGTACTGTCCCCGTCCCCCCAGTGACCCCAGCAGTCCCACATGCTTCTGAAAATATGCATGGTGTACTTTGGGAGTGGAGCTGGAGGCTGGAGGGAAGAGGGGACGACAGTGAAGCTGTGGAGGCAGAGAAAGAATGCTCCCTGCTAGGCCTGCCTTGTAAGGGAATCTCTGGGGTAATGTAAACATGTTGTTGGTCATTAGATGTGCTGATTAAGAGGGTAAATCATAAAAGAAATTATGTCTTGGACATAAACTTTAAACAGAGCAGCGACTGAAGCTGCACAGAGTGTGTCCCCAGGGGAAACATGGGAATCAAATCCTGACTGTCGTCCCATGGAGGGTCGGGGCTCACAGTGCGGTCCCCAGGCTTAGCCGTGTGGTCCCTGATCATGTGGGGGGATAAATGCATCCACACGTTGCATGAACGAGGAAAGTAAACTTTTTAAAGGCCTTTCACCAGGCTATAAAAGGGAGGAAAATCACAAAATCTATGCAACAGCATGTAAAAATTATTGAGTGTGAAATAGGACCGCCCTGTTTAGAGAAACATCAAATCGCTTTCTAAGGGAACCAAATGCTTGGAGTGGAGCTAGCTAGAGTTCCGGGGAGGGGGAAGGTGGGAGCTGAGGGGGTTTGGAGAATAGCTCTGTTCCAGCCAGGATTGCTGCCAGGCCCCTTCCTGTCATTCTCTTCTTTCAAGGTAGGAACTCTATGATCCCTTTCCTGGGTGGGTGGTGGTGGGGGCTTGAAACAACCTGTTTGTCTTCCTTGATGCAGAGAGCCTGTGAGCAGTCTCCATTCTGGCATCTTGTCATGTGGGGTTCAGGAGGAGCTTTTCTAAGGAAGATGGGGGCGCGGTCGTGGCTGGCAGGGGCCCCTAAACGAGAATCATGAGTATCTGGGGTCTCTGGCCTGCTCTAGGTTTTCAGCTGACAGATCCTGTTGGTTCCCGAGGATGGCTGTGATCATGTCTTGGGTCTGGGACCCAGATGTGCAGCAACTCAGCAGCTTAGCAGACAGGAAGTGCCCACAGTCCATGAGTGATTAGTGTTTGGGGGTAGCTAGCCAGTCAGTCTTTGACGAGAAACCAAGAAATTGGTGGATGCAAGGCCTATAGGTGCTTCCTGAAAGTGGACATGGCCAGCAGTAGGTGGATTTTCCAGGTTTTGTCTTCTTGGGGGAAGGATACTGTGAGGTGATTGGAGCCCAGGCCATGGAGAACAGGAGACACTGGTCCTGGGTCTCTCACCTATTAGGCCTCCTCTGGGCAGCCTCTGACTCTTACTGCTAATGACTCTAGTCCTTTACTTATGGTGCCATTCAGACACTGGTTTTTTAAGACCAGAAACTCCTCCCTAGTACAGTACAACTCAGGGATCCAGGACTGGTCCAGCAAAGAGACCTTCCCAGGGCTTTAGACAGGAGTGGAGAGAGAGAGAGAGAGAGAGAGAGAGAGAGAGAGAGAGAGAGAGAGAGAGAGAGAGAGAGAGAGAGAGAGAGGGAGAGAGGGAGAGGGGACGGGAGGCAGGGAGGGAGGGAGGGAGGGAGGGAGAGAGAGAGAGAGGGAGGGAGGGAGGGAAGCCAGGCTTAGACATTTCAGTAAGAGCTTTGCTTCCTTTCTAAGACATTCCCTGTAGTTAGTCTGTTTCTTTTGAGACAGGGTCTCTCATATCCCAGGTTGGACCAGGATAACCTCGAACTCTTGATCCTCCTGCCTCTACCTCCTAAATGCTGAGACAACAGGCATCTACCACTGTGTCTAGGTTGACTTCTACATTCTCACGATTTTCATTTTCATTTGTCCAAGGAAAACATATTTGCTATTAAAAAGTCCGGAGTTGGTGCAGTGAGGACGAGCCTGCCGGCAGCTCTGCCCTTATCTGGGGATGCTTAGCTTTTGGTTGCCAGAGATGAATAGTATCTCTCGAGACCTTTATTTCTCAAGGTGATCACGGCACGATCTCTTAGATTTTTTTTTTTTTGCCTTTGCAGTGGATCCCTTGTGAGCCTGGCTGTGGGCAGGCTTCTCCAGCCCTCCCTGCCTCTCCTGAGTGGAAACTTTGGACTTCCTGTGGTTTGGGGGCTGCAGCTCTTGGTTAGTTCCTTAAAGGAAGTGTTGCTCCCAGAAAGGCTGTTTCCTTCCATATGTATTTCCTATCCATAAATAGCTGGGAAGAAAGCCATGTTACCCCCTCACGTCCTTGAGCCCTGACCAGCCGTTCCTGGGAAAGGCTACCCTGGCACAGAGCCCTCAGGATGGGGTGCATCTGGCACAGAGCCCTCAGGGATGGGCACATCTGGCACAGAGCCCTCAGGGATGGGGCACATCTGGCACAGAGCCCTCAGGGATGGGGCGTACTACTTCACAACCCAGCCACCAGTTCGCATTGTCACGGGTGCCTCCGTTGGGTAGAAACCCCAGGTGGAAAGCTAGGCTCTGGTTCTGGCTTGGGCCTGGCTTTCTCCTGGAGGAAACCGGGAACTTGAGAGATAAGGTATTAATAGTCCTGGAAGTATAGCAGACGAGGGCGTGGGGAATTTTTAGCTATGTAACTGTGCAGCAGTTTGGAGGTTGCCCTTGCTCTAGGTTGGCCTTGGGCTCTGGGTGGGGACCTTGAGTCCAGGGGCAGAGACCTCCTGCTGCCTGGGTTTTGAAATGCTGAGGGCTCACAGGCATTTACGGGAATGCTGCTGTTGTTACTGGAAGTCCCCACAGAATCCAGCGAGGGCATCTATTTTCCAGTCACAGAGAAGATCCAGTCCTCTGCCCATATGCTGGCTCTTCCTGGCTCTTCCCGAGGTGGGTGGCCTCTGAGAGAGAAAGACACCAGGCAAATCTCAGCTCCTTTCCCTCCACCCTCAGCCTTCATTTTTCCATCTGCCACTCCTGAATTTTCTAGAGTTTTGTACTGTTTCCAGACTTTAGAAGCCCACAGAACTCGTGTTGGACAAGAGACTGGGGTTCCCTCCAGATGCAGGGTCTGCCTAACTCCCATGGGGTGCACAGGTCCGCAGCCTGGGATGTGGTGGCAGACACACTCTATCTGTCTTCCTCCAGTTTAGCTCCCCTAACCCCTGTCTTGCCTCTCCTCCTGGATGGACGTCCTAGGATGACTCAGCTCTGCCTCTCTCCCATCCCAGATGCCTCCACCCTGACCTTCCCTGACTTTGAGGCTCTGACTGCTGATGCTAGCTAGCCCTTCCAGGTGGAGGCCCTGTGTCTCATCTCCAGCTCATTTCCTGGCCTCCAGGCAGCCTCTGTCCGAGAGCTTTAGGCAGCCACACGTCCACGTTAGAATAAATCAGAGGGAGGCTTCCCAGTCCGTAAGTTCCCTCTACGCTCTGGTTTCAGGTCACACCAATCTTTCTCTGCTGTGTGTTTGTCACCTCTAATTTAGAGGCGTCCTCCCACCTAGCACTTCTTCCTCGTGACCAGGCTGCTCTTTCCTTCCACACTTGACAAGACTCTTCCTCCATACACATAGGAGTTAGATGGTGGCCCCCACCCCACCCCAGGAAGGAGTCAAGTTGAGTTCTGTTCCCAGAGGGTCTAGCATCGTCTTAGGCTTAGGAAAAGACCTGGTGGGTGACTGATTACCATAAAGCACCAGTAGGAGAGGAAGGGTCACCAGAAGTTGGCTCACACTGTGTGGGTTTCATTGAATCCTATGGGTTGCTAGTGGGGTACAGTCTTGTCCGTACCTTAAGGACACAAGCCCAGGGTCGTGGAGGAAGGTATAACTCCAATTTTCTTTGCCTTTCTGTCCTGTATAGATCCTTGAGTATTTAGATAAAGCCAGTGAGTGGGGAAGGGGTATGCTTCCTGCTGGTTCATACACAGCAGAATCACTGGGTAACCCATGGCCCAGCCGAAGTGGTTCATATAAGTGGCTGTATGATAGCTTAACTTGGCGCCTGCTGTATATTACTACAGGTTGAATATATCCAATACAAAAATCTGAGGTCTAAAATACTTTAAAACCTGAAACTTAGTGAGGGCCAGTGTGAGACCATAAGTGGAAAATGTCACACCATGGGACCTCTGGGTACAAATAGGACATTTCATTTCATATGTACAAAACTTTGTTGTTCATTTAGCCTTTGGTTCTGTCCTCAAGATAGCTGTTAGGTGCGTGTACTGTCAATGTGGAAATCTTAAAATCAGCGTCTCTGCTGAGGGGAGGACTGTGGGCCTCAGTGATGAACTCGATGGAAGAATCCCGTTCCATCTGTGCAGGGAAATTATGCTCATTGATAATGTCATCCCCCCTCCATCCCACCATTTTCTTAAACTAAACTGGCTAGTGGGTCTAGGGTAGATTTCTATTCTGTTGGTAACTGGAGACTGCTGTTTGTTGTACCGTGCTGACAAACACCCTTGCGGCTTCCGGAAGATGCTGTTCCTCTGGGGTTTCTACACCAGTGCTGACGTCAGGAGGCATAATTTGGAAGCTACGGGACGTTGCTTATAGACCTTCAGGCTTGCTGTGGGCTGTAGGCTCTGCTCGACTTCCAGAGCACTGTCTTTGCTTCCCTTTTAGCTTTCTTGGGCGATTGATACTTAATTCAGAGTGACCCTTGAAAGCCGACCTCCAAGGGGACTAGATGGAGAAGTGCTCTCTCTTTGGATGTCACTAGCAGGTAGAGACATTGCATCTACAATCAGAGCAAAGAGTCTGGTGTGTTGACCAGGTTGCAGCAGCCTGAGGACAGTTATGGACAACTCTGGAGACCTGGCAGCCTGAGAGGCGACAACCTTTGACCTTTCTTCTGCATGCTTCTTCCTTGGGAGGGAAGGCCCAGGAAAGACCCCTCCCCCGGGGTCAGGGGCTCAAGTGAAAAGGGAATTAGGGGTGGGATGTACATGTTCAGAACTCTGCTCTGCCCTCAAAGGACGTTGTAGGAATAGGGAGAACTCACAACCCTACCAGATAGGGAAGGCCTTGTGGGCTGGAGGCTCCCCAGTTGTGACTCCCTCTTCCCTGCCAGCCCAGTGAATGCTGTCAGCCAGAAACCATTCATGCAATATGCAGGGCACTCTTACCTGCACAACAAGAATCTCCCTTCCCCTTTCCTAGCCTTTCTGCATTTGCTTAGAGCCTTAGGATCTCTAGCATGATTAATAAAAACCGAGAGACAGATATTGGGGTTCAACCTAAAAGTCAGAAAAGCAAAACAGCCAGCCACTGGCTCTTACCTCTACTACAGTCTGAAATGGCAATCCTGCATCCAGGAATCTCAGAATGAGACTGTGTGTGAGAGCTATCTCCTCCCATCTTATATTCCTCTCTAGGGCTGAGATTAAAGGCGTGTACCATTATAGCCCAGTTTCTATGGCAACTAATATGGCTACTGGGATTAACGGTGTGTGTCGCCACTGCCTGTAAGGCTGACCAGTGGGGCTGTTTTACTCTCTGATCTTCAGGCAAGCTTTATTTATTAAAATACAAATGAAGCATCTCTACAAGGGTCATGAAAGACAACTACGCAAAACTACCCAGTGCTGCTGTCAAATGAGCTAGGCTCAGTATGGTGGGAATCCTCCAGACACAGGTGCAGGCAGCCTTTGATTGGGCGCTCTCTCTCTCTCTCTCTCTCTCTCTCTCTCTCTCTCTCTCTCTCTCTCTCTTTCTCTCTCTCTCTGTGTGTGTGTGTGTGTGTGTGTGTGTGTGTGTGTATGTGTATGTGTGTGTGCATGTACCTGTGCAGTGCCCAGATGTGTGTGGCCCTTCCTCATGCATCTCTCCTGCTAGTTCTGACTAAGGTGACTTCATGGCTTGGATGCACAATTCTTATCTCCCTACGTTACTGGATTTGCATTTTACTTTGGGCTGAATAGTCATTGATGTGGAACAAGAGAAAAACCTTCGAATGTAGGCTATAAAGGCAGCTGTTGAAGTTGAAACCTGCAGGACTACATGACGCCATTTCTTTGGAATGGAGGAAATGATGCCAGGAAGGGGAGGGGTCACAATGTCCCAGCTGTTTGAACTGGAAACTGTGTCATGGTGATTTGTGATGGTGAGGTCCATCCTTGAGTAAGGCAGCAGGACACACATCCAAGAGCTGCATAGCCAGGCAAGGGCTGCAGCTTGGAGAATTGTTAAAGGTGGCTGGTGTCCTTCAGGTGCACATGGGTTGAGGTCAGAATGGAGCAGGTGCCTTGGGGAGTGAAAGGGAAGTGTAGATAGCAGAGACCTTCGGAGTTGTTTGAGGAGGTGAAGGGCAAAGCAGCTGACTGCAGGTGTTTGATGGCACGTGGAGGGGGAGTGACATTCCTGACAGGCTGGCAGACTGTGTGGCCTGAGGAAGAGTCTCCGACTTTGTACAAGAGTTCCGTGGTTATATGAGATGCTAATCGTTCCAGAAGGTGGAGGTTTCTTTTTCATCAAGAACAGCAATATGCCCAAATAAGTCAAGGAACACAAATCTTTAAATCTTTTTTTGAACATTTTATTTATTTACTTGTTTGTTTATTTATTTGTGTGTGTGTTTATGAACATCACAGGGTGCACATGGGGTCCATATGCTCCTAGTAGGAGTTGGCCCTGTCTCTTTATTATGTAGAACCTGGGGACTGCACTCAGGTCATTGAGCTTGGTGGCAAAAGCTTTTACCTGTCGAGCCATCCCACTGGTCCCCAGGCACCCGAGTGTCCTTGGCTATCTAGTTTATAGGGTTTTCCTTTAATTTGAGATACAGTGTCACATAACCTACGCTAGTTCTGAACTTGCTAGGTAGTTGAGGATGACCTTGACCTCCTGATCTGTATGCCTAAACCTTCCAAGCACTGGGGTTACAAAATCGAGTTCTTATGTGGATTCAGATGGCAGAATTCTCGGATTTTCCAGGGCCCTTTTCTGTGTAACCAATGGTTGAGCGTCTCCTTAGGGCTGACTCTCAGCCTTCGCCTAGGATTCTGGAGATGGAGCTGGTTGTGTCTCCATAGAGATGGGCTTCCCACTGTCATTCAGAGGGGTAGAGGACCAACTCCTGGTACTCAGCTCCTGAAACCCATCACTGCACTTGCTTTTGGGGATGTTGAGGAAGGCTCAACAGTCAGTGTCCCTGTTTCTCACGTTTCCGTTTTGGGAAGTCAGAGTGTCCGCTGTGGGGGATGGGGCCACCCTTCCCGAAGTCTCCTCATCACACAGCAATGTCGCTTCTTACAGCTGTTCTTCTCCCAGAGAAGGCGCTCACAGAGAGCGTCTCATGTGTTTGGTGGCTGCACAGGCCAGCTGTCGTGTCCGAGATGCTGCTGATGTTGGCTGAAGGAAAAGCTTTTCACGGGAAAAGTTGAGAGGACGGTTTTAATGTCCAAGTGTTTAAGAAAATTGCGACATGTGGAAGGGGAATGCCACTTGGGTCGAATTCTCAGTACTGCAAGGAATGGAATGGGATTAGGGACACGGTTCAGTGGGTCCTGAGTTCGATGCTCAGACCTCACATACAAGAGCTGGGTGTGGTGGTGCACATCTATATCCCAGTGCTGGGGAGGCCAGGACGGGGAGATCTCTGGGGTTTGCTGGCCAGTTGGTCTAGCCTAAGTGGTGTGTTCCAGTCCCAGTGAGAGACCCTGTCTCAAAGAACAAGGTGAATGGCTCCTAGGGAACAATACCCGAAGGCTATTCCTGTCCTCTTCACATACATACAGGCAGGCATATATGCAGGCACACACACGACCATGCACATGCAACACTCACAACACACACCATGCACATACATCACACACATATATACATACTACACACGCATACACATACTACACACACACATCACACACACACACACACACACACACACACACACACACACACACACACACCATACCCCCTCACACTGTTTGGGGTGGAAAGAAGAGCCCTCCTTTCTCTGCTTTATCCATTGAAGAGTATTGAGTTCCCTCTTGACAAACACCTAATAGGGTGGTAGAAATAGATAATTAATGTAGACCCTTAACACAGGAAGGAGGCTGGGATAAGGACAGCTACACCCAGATATGGAAATACTGAGTGGATTTCTTTAAAAAGACCACAGAAAAGACTGTGGGTCCCGGCAAAGAGGGGAAGTTGACAGAAGTGTCTCTGTGCGGGTTCTGTCATTGCAGCCACTGAGATAAGAGTAGCTTTCTGGGAGAATAGCAAGGCTCAGGGTCAGCTTTCTTTCCAGAGAGTTCTGCAGAGGCTAGAGTGGGTCTGCTCACCGAGGCGCGATGCGTGAAGTCCGTGCCATGAAACATAGCCAAGCCAAAGCTAACTCGTGCTGTGAACAAGAACCTGGAGGTTCTATATAGCTCATTTTCAGAATGCTTTCCCTTGCAATACAAGCGTATAATTGTTTTCATTCTCGGCAGCATAATGGGGGCTTTGTGGTGGATTCATGAGAATTATTGGCTTTGGAATGTGACTTTTATTTTAAGATTTTTTGAGGGAACTCCTAGTGGCATTTTACTTTTGACCTTTATATGAAATCTGCAGTTGGCCAATGCCATGCAGTAGGCATCAGAGGAGAATTTTTGTTGTGTCTAAGATCTCGATGTTCTGGATACCATGGGACGGGATAAAAATGTCACACATGAAGTGGCTAGTTGCGCCCTGCTGGTGCATTGGACAAATTAACACATGGTGTTTCCATTATTTTAAAAAGGAACTGTAAAAACCACCATGTTCTCTATACCTTGTGTATTCCTGATTTTGGTATTGGGTTTAGAAATAAAAGCTAGGCCACCAAAGAGGAAACATTGCCAATAATGAATATCACTGATGAAAAGTAGGCAAGAAAGGGAAACAAGGAAAAAGACTCAAGGGCTCAAGTCATCTGCAAACGCTGGAAGGTTTCGGAAAGAAAGTTAGTGCGCTGGGGTTGGGGACCTCTCTTTTGGGACTCTAGCAGGCAGGATGGCTGCAGAGAGCAGCTGGCCCTGGAAAACAAACAAGGCCTCTGAAAAGGAGGGTCACTGAGCAGTAGTGCAATGCATGTTGGGAATAAAAGAGAATAATGTGATATGGAACTGACTAGGATGTTGGATGATCATATTAAAATAAAAATAATAAATTCTGGGCTTGGAAAAACTGTTGGATGGGGCTCACTCTAAGCACTTCTGGGTGGCCAACTTTTTGATTCTGGGGAGGTTTACCCTGCAAGAAAAGGCATGCAGAGGAAGGCATTTTGCATATTTTGGGTTCCTCCTTAACCTGTAGGTGTTGTGTGTGGGCCTCACACTCAAGAAGAATGTGTGTAGTGGAGGAAATGCAATACGGAGCCGAGGCCCAGGAACATTGCTGCTTTCGAGGGACTGGAGATCTGCACAGAAACACGTGTTTCCATGATGTCTCCATGCCTCGTCTGGCATGATGGGAATTCAGAAAATGAGGCCACATGTGAGAAGTGGGAATGCTAGGTCCATCACAGAGGGAGGGGAGTGTGAAGTGCCAGTAGAACCTGCTTCTGTGAGGAGCAGTGGCCGTTGGCCCAGATGCCTGTCAGGCTCAGTGAAGTCAGAGGTTTGTGGTAGACAATAGAAAGCATGGTTCAGGTAAATGACAAAAAGTACATACGAAGTATCTGATGGCTTCCCAGACAGAATGCTGAGGCAGGGATAGCCTGATTCTGAGCACTTTGTATGGGATTGGAACGGTGTTGGTAGCCTGAATCCCTTACTGGACACCACACAATGGAGCTTTTAGGGACAACACACAGAGGAGCAAGAAGCAAAAGCTGACCTGTCTACCCATCATGGTACCACAGATTATTGTGAAGGTGTTTTTAAAATGGGAAGAAGAGGAGGAGACCCAGGCCCAGATGCAGTGAGTATAGACAGAGGATCTCAGAAGGAGGACATCGAGAAGTCATTTCCAAAGACGGTAACAGAAGAAAGCAGGCAAAAACTGGGGAGGTGGAAATGCTCCCTGAGAGGGCATAAAAGGGAAACAAAGAGAAACAGTTTGGAGACCGAATAAACCACTGGAGAGATAGAGAGTATAACTGTAGTTTGGCAGAAGGACAGATTCCCTGCCTTGTACACAAAATGTTGGCTGGTTCATTCCCTTGACTACCCTGTATCCAGGAGACTTGGGACAATGCCGGTGGCTTATTAGTGAATAGAGTCTTGGCCATTGCTACATAAGTAGTAGAATGTGACTTTGAAGCCACTGGTTTGAGAAGGGTAGGAGCCAGCCGGGTCTACATATCTACCTAGCTACATAGTGAGTTCTATCCAGGGCTGTGCAGTGAGACCTTTTCTCACCATCATCTTTATCATCATCATCTTTATCATCATCATCATCATCATCATCACCATCACCACCACCATCACCATCACCACCACCATCACCATCACCACCATCACCACCATCACCACCACCATCACCACCACCATCACCACCACCACCATCACCACCAGCATCACCACCACCACCATCACCACCACCATCACCACCATCACCATCACCACCATCATCACCACCACCACCATCATCTTCATCATTATCATCTTCCCCATCATGGTCATCATCATCAGCATAATAACAAGAACAAAGATAGAATCTTTAAGAACTTGCTTTTCTATAAAGTCTAAGACTTTCAAATTGTGGATATTCAGATATTTTTAGAATTCAGGCCACACACACACTCTCACACACACACACACACACACACCACACACACACACACACCACACACACACACACTAAATCAAAGCAGAAATGACAAGAGAAGGGAAGGGGACCAAGAATGAAATGGGGATTAAGATCTCAGCTAGATCCCAGCACTCGGGAGGCAGAGGCAGGAGGATCTCTGTGAGTTCGAGGCCAGCCTGGTCTACAAGAGCTAGTTCCAGGACAGGCTCTAAAAAAGCTGCAGAGAAACCCTGTCTCGAAAAAAAACCAAAAAAAAAAAAAAAAAGATCTCAGCTAGAAAACACTAAGTGAGAAATTGGATCAGAAGGAAGGGGAGGACCCAGGGAGTTTTTTAGGATGGCCCTGTCTTTGTAGACCGCTTTTTTTTTCTTATCATAATAGAAACTTAGTTTTCGGCGTACCAAACTTTATATACATCCACTGTGGCTCAGAAGTATTTCTTTGAAAATCTGGATTGCTGGGGATAGCATATATTTTTTTTAATGATACTTTAAAATTTTTATTTTATAGGCATTGGTGTTTTGCCTGCATGTATGTCTGTGGGTTAAATTCCCTTGAACTGGAGTTATTGACAGTCGTGAGCCATCATGTGGCTGCTGGGAATTGAACCCGGGTCCTCTGGAAGAGCAGCCAGTGTTCTTAACCACTGAGCTATCCCTCCAACTCATGGGGACAATATTTTTAAATCTTTTGACATATATCTTTCTTAGAGAAGGAGACTGGAAACGAGAAATTTTGAGTTCCATTTGTGTTAATTTTACAAGGGGAAAAAAAGCACCAGGCAAAATATGAGAGAATCAGAAAGTTTCCATCAGCTACCATAATGCGAGGGGAGGTTACCCAATAATTGTAGAAGATGACATGGGAATTAAGGAGGAAACATAGCCAAGTGGATATTGAGAAATCTGAGGGAAATGAAATTGCTAGGCTGAGGGAGGGTGAACTTTAACTCACTCAGCGTGCAAGACTTGGGTCAAGGAAGGCTAGTGGGAGGGAAGGCCGATATCTGCTCAGGGTCAGCTGTCCATAGAAATCTGGATCCACCCGCAGCTGAAAGCAACTGGCTGCTGCAGGGGCCAGAGAGCTGAGCGCAGGCGCCAGCCTCTGGGTGAGCTTCCGAGGAGCCTGTTACCCCATCTGCCATGTTATTTGTACTCTCCCTAGAGAGAGCCTAATTGATTTGAAAGCTGACAGAAAGACACTCCACAGAGATGAGATTGGGCCATCAGAGATTTCGGGGGAAGACAGATTGGACAAGACAATAGGGAATGTGGAAAAGTTGATGTCATTAGGTGGTTTTCCTTATGTGATGTTTGGTTCTGTGCTGTTTTATGGGAAGGGCCAGGGAAAGGGGACGGGTTGACACACTGGAGAGTTAGGACATAGATACCCAAGGGAGCACTTCAGTAGCCAGGACAGTCTTCGGAAGAACATTCCCCTCGTCTATGTTGAATTTATTGGAATGCAAATTCCAGTAAGTAAAGCTCAGCAACTGAGGCTCTAAGCTGTAGCCCCAGATACTTAGTGGCCTGGTAGATATTGCAGCGAGTACCATGAACTTCGTGAGAGGACTCATGTTCCCATAAAGGGACCCGCCTGTCGTGTCCTGCTTTCAACAGTCTGGAAGGAAATTAGAAGCTTGAGGTTTCAATTAGTAAAGACTTCTTAACAAAAGCAAAAAACTTTAGAATGTGGTGCATGACAAATAGCATATCAGAATTCCTCCCAAAGGCCACCAGCTCACGGTCTCCATCCCAAACCTGAAGCACACGGTGTATTTACACTGCAGGATTCTTAGTGATCTGTGTGGGCTTCATGCAGGGTCACAGAATCAGGGCTGGTAACAGTGGGATGACAGCTGGGTCTTCATGGCTCTCGTCTGTTCTGATTGGTTAGGGTGGAATGCCAGTGCATGATCAGATAATTTCAGATGTTTTTCTGCATGTATTTGTGACATTCACACGCTTCCCAGGATGCATTGGTGGGTCCTGATGATTGACACTGAGAAACCAGCTGCCGAGTATGTTTTGGGGGCTCCCATCTCCCAGAGCTTTGAGTGAATGTAGACATGCGTGCACCGTCACAGGACTGCCCCCAAACAGGTTCTCTGCCCTCAAGACTCTCTGTGCTCTGCCTCTCCATCCCCCTGACTCATCTCTAGCAACGTCCATCATGTGACTGGACCCACAGTGTCATGTGGTCAGAAGCACACATCTGTGCAGGCTTCATAGGGCGACTTCTTTCTTCGTTGTCTACATTAAATTCCTTCAGGTTTTTTTTTTGTTTGTTTTTAATGGATTGAGAGACCAATTATTTTTAATGCTGAATAATTAGATTCCATTTTCAGGATGAACTACAGTCTCCCGTTGAAGGGCATTTTAATTGAGCCCAAATGCGAATTAAGCTGCTATAAAATACACCCATGTGCATTCCTGTGGCTCTACGCTGTAGCCAACATTTGATCATGTCTGTGTTCTTTTTGGTTTTTCGAGACAGGGTTTCTCTGCAGCTTTTTTAGAGCCTGTCCTGGAACTAGCTCTTGTAGACCAGGCTGGCCTCGAACTCACAGAGATCTGCCTGCCTCTGCCTCCCGAGTGCTGGGGTTAAAGGCGTGCGCCACCACTGCCCGGCTGTGTTCTTGACTTTAACCATTGCCATTGGTGCATCCTGCCCGCCAAGGTCTTTGGCATATCGCTTAAATTGGGTTATGCTTTTTAAATAGGTAATTGACAGCCCCCATCCCGCATCTTATTGTTCACAGGTGTTTTCTCCCAGCCCGCAGCTCCTCTTCTAGCCGTGTGGTTTGTTGGGCGGAGGTCTCAGTTGGGGTGACATCCGTCAGAGCCACACTTGCTTTCATCCCACATGGGTCTGGTGTTCTGTAAGATTGTCACCAAGCTCCACATTGTCCCATGTTTTCCTCCAGGAATTCTGTAATTTTGCATTTTGCATATGACTTCCTTTGAGATGATTTTTATAAAAGAAACTAAGTCCATGTCTAGGTTTGTAGATGTATTTGTCTTTTGAGACAGGGTCTTGCTGCATAGCCCAGGCTGGCCTTAGACTAGATATCTTCCTGACTCCGACTCTCAAGCATTAAGTGCAGGCTTGCATAACCATGGCTGGCATATAAATTTGTTGTTGTTGTTTTATATTTTATTTTCTGCATGTGAGCATCTCATCTAGTTCTTCTAAAAATTTATTTCTATTTCATTGTGGAGATTTTGAGTCTTCATTAAAACTCAGTACCTGTTTCCTATTCAGAGTTTGCCGTCTTTCCTCACTCAGATAGTTCACGACACATAGTTCATTAGACTCTAACTAAAATCTCACTTTTGGTGTTGCAGATGTAAATGACACTCTGTTTGGCTTTGAGTTTCAAGCTCCACTTTTCACTGCTGGTGTTTTGGAAAGGGACGGGCTTTTGTGCTTTAACTTTTTGTCCTGCTACCTGGCTGTAATCCATTCTTAGTTATCGGAGTTTTTTTTTTTTTTCACAGATAAGCATGCCATCTGCTGAGAGCTTTTTATGAAAACTCTAGCATAAAAATGGAAATAACTGGAGCAAATGAAATGAAATGCTTCAGGTCACCCAGAAAGAAAAGCTTCCATATCATTTTGAAGCTGTTTAGAGCTCCGCAGTGCTTGTCATTTTTCTTGATTGTTTTTATTCATACCCCACACTCAAAAGTACATACACGTGGATGCACTGGATTTTATAGAGGTGTTTACATCCCCCACTTTAAAAAGGAAGCCATAGATGCTAACACTGCTCGTTGCAATTGTTTGCTGATCTACCCTTGCCTCTCACATCTGCCTGCTTTTGATCTTGGCATGGTGGCTGCTTTGTGGCCATTCCTTTCAATTGCTGATCATTTTGGGGAGGTTGAACTTGTAGACTCCCAAGAGCTCATCCCACCTCTACACTGCATGACCTTTGGGCTACTAAGCATCTTTGTCTTTTGTTCTTCTTGCTGTCCTTCGATGTAACCATGGTGATACCCTTGGAGAGAGTGAAGTGGAGGGTCACCTCTGCCACACGCTTTTGCATTTGCAAAGCAGCTCAGCAACTCAGCCGTGGGATGACTTTGTCTCCATTTAACTGGGAAGGGACTGAGAGCCAGTGACCGGCTCACAACAAACTATGGAATACAGTCAGCTCTCCTAGCCCAGGCCCATTGCTGCTTCAGTGAGCCAAGCTTCACGGTACCCTTAAGGCAGCATCACTGCGTGGAGGTTGAGATGTACTTCCAACCCCCCTACATTTTCAGGTGATGAATGTGTGGCATGCATGTGTGTGGGGTGTCTATGTATTTGTGTCTGTGTATGTGTCTGTGTGTGTCCAATCCCCCAAGCCCTTGAGTGCCCCCAGTCCACAGGTATGTGGTAAAACTGCTGGGGATGTAGCCCATTGGAAACCATGTTCTCTTTGAATGTTTCTTAACCTGGAGGTGTGGCCCAGATTGTTCTGGGGGGCTTGGGGACTTAGGGATGAGTAGGAACAACTAAAGAGAGACAGCAAACAGCAGTAGGTTGGGGGGGGGGGGCAGAAAAATGTCTTCAAGGGTTTCCCTGTCTTCTCCATATCTTAACTGCAGAACGTTCCCCTGCTTTTCTTCTGTCCTAACCCTGAAGAACAGGGTGCTCTAATTACTGAATGTTGGAAAGAAGAGATGCGATATACTCCTCCTTGTGATCTCTGCCTGGGGATCCTCAGCCCCCCACTGAAGCCTTCCTAACCAAGCTCTCCATCTGCCTTCCCTCAGGCTCTGTGGGCGATGGTCCCACTCCCAGCCAGCCTCCTGCCTCTCTCCATGGGCTCCCTGCACTCAGATGTTCCTGCCATGGCCCGGGCAGGTGGTGGGGAAGCACAGAGCAAACTGGGTGACCGGAAATCCTCTCTATAGCAGCACATTGTGTTGTTTGTGCTCTGCTCAGCACCCCTGTTGGACTGAGAGTGGAACGGCCTATATAGCTAATTCTCTCTGCTTGGAAAGCCTGCCTCACCCTCTGCCCAGCTGTTGAAACCTGGCAGGCTATAACTCTGCTGGCTGGTGTCCTTCTCATACCCCTACCTCCCTTTCCAATTTTCAGTTTTTTTTTTTTTTTTTTAAAACTAACTGGTTAATATTTATGAGACCTATCTGGCTGATTCATGTTTGTTTTCTTGCTTTTTTAATTTTTAATTTTTATTTTTTTTTATTGTTTGTTTTCTGAGACAGGGCTCAGGATGGCCTTAAACTCACTCTGTAGCCAGTGCTGGCCTCAGTCTTACGGTGATACCCCTGCCTCTGTCTCCTGAGTGTTAGGATTTCATGCATCAGCCACCACTGTGTACAAGCCTTCGCCTTCCATTAAAAAGAGTTTTTAAATAAAAATCAGTTTTGCTGGAAGGTTTCAGTAATTAGGAAACTAAATCCTCCCACTTTGTTTTCCATTCATTCACATTTTGCTGCTTTTGTGACTGCTGAACCCGAGAGAGCAGGTGTCCAAAGTTATCTCCGTGGGCCCCTGAGCTGGTCAGCATTCTACTTGAAGTATAGTGAGTTCGGGAACTTTAAACATTTTAACAATGCCACATCCATTATACAGTCAGCTTCTTACTTTTGTCAGCTGGCCTAGGACTGTCCTGTACAGCGGTTTGTCCCCGTCATCCAGAGGCCAGCCTGGGACTCTGCTACCTATCTGTATTTGTCCTTTGACCATCCCTCTTTGGCTGAACCAAATTTTCTCACCCAAGCAGGCTGGACTACCCTTCCATCAGTCTGACCCAGAGCTGGACACCCTGTCCTGTTTTCCACAAGCATCTCCTGGCCTGTGGTGACATGTCTGTTCTTGTCACAGTGCAGAGAAAGTTGGCGTGGTAGATGTCCTGGCCTGCTGGGCTCAGTGGATGCTCTAGGGTGTCAGCTCATTCCGGGGCTGTGCTGCTGAAATTGCTGAGGTGGGAAATAGCTTTCAGCTCTTTATCACCGTAGCAATCTTGCTGTGTGGAGAATTTCCCCTGGCGCATGACTTCACTCTCTGGGTTTTGCATAGCCTTCTGGATTCTGGGCTCTGTAATCTTGTTAGAAGCATTTGCTCCTGGAAACCATCCCTGTGGATATTGATCTCCTGAGGTGGCCACACGGGCCTGCCAGTGACAATCCCATTTGATTGGGCTGGAAAGGCTCCAAGGCAGTTTCTTTATTAACCAATAAAAGTAACACATAGACAGATGACCCTCCTACATCAGGCCTTTCCAGCCCCTGAGTCTAATGGAACCCCATGCTCCTTCCATGTCTCCTCCTCTGAGAAGGAAAGCGTGCTTTTGCCGAGGTGGGGATGAAAGTTTGTCCTGTGGTCCTCAGGACTTTGTTCCTGAACCCCAGATTTCAACTCACAAAGATCTTCAGGAATGCTCACAGTCTGCTTGAGTCCTCACCTTCTCTGGGTGGGAGCTCAAGGACCTGGGACTTAAACAGAGGAGGTTTCCTTCCTGAAAGTCAGGGACACAGGGCTCTAGTCACTTGTGTGAAGGGGTTGTCCTTGTCATAAAAGAGGCTCCCCTGTCTCACAGCGGTGTCCCGTTTCTCACCTGACTTAGGGTGGTACCTCTGTGTGGAGCAGGGCGAGTTTTGCTGCATTGGAGGTTCTGAGCATGACGTCTAAGCCTGGATAATAAACCAACTTTCAGTTGCACTTGGCTTCCTTGTTTTTCCATTCTTCTTCCTTCCCGCTTGTCTTCTTTGCTCTGTGCCTCACCTCACTGTGTGGACGTGAGGTAGCTTTTCACCCCTTTCCAGATGCTAACATTGGAACTTCAAGCATGAGGGACACAGGTGAGATCTAAGAAAGAAATAAGACCTCTCATCAATCACAGTCACCATCAGGCCCCGAAGCCCAGCACCTTCCTGAGTGGTCACAGCCACTATCAGGGAGACCAGAACCTTCTTGACCTCCAAGGCATGCTTAGCCAGACCAGCATTAGAGTACACATTCGTTACCTAGCAACGGAGGAAGAAGGAAAGGCAAGTAGTAACACACAACTGTGATGATGGAAAAAGTGTAGCAAGACACGGCAGAGGCCAAGACTTCTTGCTCTCTGAACTCATAGGGCTCAGGGGATGCGGAAGCTTTGACTTTGTTGCCTCATGAGCCCAGAAGGATGATGTGTCAGCCTCTGAGAGCTAGGGGAAGGAAGGGAAGGAAGAAGCGGGGATGGGTAGGGAAGGAACTTTGATTAACATGGGAGGGCTTGAAGAATCGTGTGCGATTCCAGCTGATTAAAGTCCTAAGTGGCATCTGTTGAAGTTGCTGTAGAGGGATTGCTAGGTCACTGTAGGAATGGAAGCAATGAGCCCCTTCCTCAGAGACAAGGATGAACACGGGCAAAGCCTGTTACTGATCTGTCTGTTTGGAGAAGGGCCAGCACCAGTAGACTTTGACTTTAGAACCAACGAACCCACACTCCAGTCAGTAGACTGGGTGGGAGGCCTGGCCAGGGCTGGGGGAGGTCCCAACCTCAGCACTTTGTAGAGCCCTGGTCTCCTTCTGAACAACTGGGAATACAGCTGTTGAGCCACTGAGCCCGCCAAAGAGAGATGGGGGTAGAGTGTTCTGAACTGCAGATGCGTTGGCTCTGAAAAGAATTTCTGGCCTACTTTTTCTTCTTCTTATTTTTTTTTAATAGTAAGCATTTAACTGTTTAATTTCAGTTGTTTTTAAAAAATTCTGTAATTAGGAATTTGGTGACCCGACCTCACTTCTTTAGTTTATAAAACAACCCTAGTAGGGCCTTTACAAGGAATGTTCAGTAAGCTAGCACACCGTTTCAGATATGAAGTTGAGCTTTCTGCTAATGCACACTATCACAATGAGACACAACTGAATATGCCACGCCACACAAAAAGTTAAAGAAGTGTTTTTGTTCACTCCTCTAGATAGAAAATGCATCAGCTCCATTTTGGTGTTGAGAAAGGAAGAGCTTGCTTACGTTCATGCCTGTCTCTGACAGGGTTCCCGTGCCCCTGTGACAGGATGCAGGGCTTGCTCACGCTCAGGTGTGTCTGTGATAGAACACAGGGATGTGGTTTCACCACAGCCTCCTTGCCCTGGATTGATATGGAACCAGGGTCCTCCCCCGGTGCCCGCCAGTCTCCTGGATGTATGCAATTTCCTCTTCCGAATTCATTTTTCTGATTTTACAGTATTGGGTTGAGGGTATGACGTGGTCTCTGGAGGTCAAGGCCACCTTAAGTTCCCTGTCTGGACATCTCGCCCTCTGTGGGGGCTGAGGAGAGAACAGACATGGTCTTGGTTTGAGCTTCACGTTTTCTGCTACGTGGAAGGATTCCAGAAATGCTCCATCGGTGTGCCGGGTCCAGTAGCCAGGGTTGCCTGCTGGGGCCAGTTAGGTTTATTTGACCAAAGTTCAGGTCTGGAATGTCCAACTCCCAGCATCCTACTAGCTCTCCAGGTCCAGCAGGGTCTGTGCCAGGATCCCGCCTTAGGGACGACGTGCGAGGTGACGGTCGCTCCACCTCAGCAGGAAGGGTATCACAAAGGGGAATCTGGAGAGGGCAGTGGATCAGGGCAGTGGGAACCATAGACCTTGACCTGGAAATTCCAGGCTGGGGTATAATGAGTGCAGCGTGAGCGCAGCAGGCCGGCAGGCGTGTGCTTCCCCGCCACATTGTCTGGACTTTCCTTCCTCAGCATGCACTGGGGCTCCCGTGCTCCAGAGGGTTTTTTCTTGCATTTTCCTCCCATACAGTAGCAAGCCTGTGGGAGGCAGGGCACCCCCAAGGTTGTTGATATCTTTGTGAGTTTGCCTAAATAAAGAGTTAAGAGCAGAGGAAGGGACTGGGCGTGGTAGGGCACATCTGTAATCTCAGCACTCTGGAGGCTGAGGCTGGAGGATGGCCATGAGTTCAAGGTTGCATAGTGACTTCCTGGCCAGCCTGGGCTACAGAATGAGGCCATATCTCAACAAGCAAACAAACAAACAAAAAACAAAAATATAAACAAACTTGGAACACAAAGAGCAGGGGAAGGAAGGAAGCCCAAGGAAGCCCGTGGACACCCAATATTTAACGGACATTCAGATAAGGGGTTTGTGGGATTTCCTTTTATTTCACTTGGGCTTGTCTAATGGTCTCATTCTTTTAAGGGCTTTGAGCTTTTGGGGGGCAGTTCCTAGTACTGTGAAGGGTTAGGGGTGCTTTTTGCAAAGGTGGCATTCGGTGGTACACGCAATGCCCCGCTCCGTGGACTGTGTAGAGGCATCCCCAGACCTCAGTGTCTTCAGCTACACCATGGCAATCACGTTTTTGTTGGTGACAGTCTCATGAGAACCTGTGTCTAAATTACCTCCTGTCCAGACCAGGTGCTGGGGAGAGCGCGGTTCCTCTCCTTTCTCCCGCATGTCCTCAGAATGTTGGATCCAGTCCCTTGAATGCAGGACAGGTCTTGTGCCCCTCTGTGCTTTTCGGATTCCTTTAAACAGAATTCTGTTTCCTGGCTCCGACCTTTGCACAGCTGGACTACGGAGGCCCATCTGCCCCGTCAGAGCCGAGTGGCCATCCTTCGTGGAAGCCCCAGAGGTTTTATTTAAATAGCTGTGCCTTTCTGCCACAGGACAGGCACAGTCGCTGGGGAAGAAGAAGGAGGAATATCCAGTATTGTTAGGGGCTAAGGTCTGGGCAAGGACCCAGATGCCTCTGCGCTGGCTTCCTTGATTCCAGCCGCCAGCCGTGCTGGGGCCTCTCCCAGAAACCCCACAGGAAGTGGTTCTCAGAAATGCTCTCTGGATGCCAAGACCCTCTGCTCAGATTCTTGTCCCTGCTGTGTGGTGGGAGCACGCAAGACAGCCTACTTTTTTTTTTTTTTTAATTTTTGCCAGCATCCTTGTGGCATCTTCCGTTTTCAAAGTGAGTTAAACGGGGCATCTTAGATCTTCCTTCCTGTGACCATGAGGTCCTGTGTGATCTGTGAGGACGTGGAAGGACACTTATTTATGGGCTGGGGACACCTGAGGACTAGGGAGAAGGTGCTAGATGACAGAGCAGCAAGCCCTGGAGTCTGGGGGCAAAAGGGGCAAAACCAAGGTTTTCTTTAGGGAATTCAGAATTATGCAACAGTCGTGCATTTGGCTGCGCTATCTGCCCGAGGCACCCATCCCTAGCAGGAAGTGATAGGTAGGAGGGGCCTGGAGGCAGCAGCCCTGTGTGTGTGTGTGTGTGTGTGTGTGTGTTTGAGTGTATGTATGTTTGTGTGTATGTGTATATGTGTGTGTGTCTGCATGTGTGTGTGTTTGTGGGCGTTCGTGGATCTGTTGGGGAAGGGAGGAGACTGACTTTTCTAATCCCCAGCTGTAAGCATTGCTGGCAGAACACTGAGGCCTTAAGAAGAGTTCTGGGAATTTGAGAAAAAAAATATCTTCTGCCTTTTCTTAGTTATTGGAGTGAAATATACACAATAAAGCCTTTACTATTTGAGTAATTTTTAACTGTCCAGCTCACTGGTTTTAGGCACATTCACACTGTTTCCCAGCCCTCACCGCCACCTGTCCCTGGAGCTCTGCCTATCTAGGACATAGGGACTTCAGTGACCCGGTCTGGGCCTGCCCTTAGTCAACAAGTTACAGTGATGAAGGCAGAGGAAGTGTGGGGACTGGGGAAGTGTCCCTGATCCCAGAGTCTTTGGGGAAGCGACAGGTTGTGGGCAGCATGCTAGCCACCAGTGCAGCCCTGCGCAGGGTGAAGGGACTTTGCTCAGGTCTCGGTTACTGAAAGCTGTAACTAATTCTCAACTGCAGTCGGAGGAACTCCAAGAGCTAGAACAATTTGCGAATTATTCCTGAGACCAGGCTATCCAACACGGTACAGACAAAAAGACTGATTTTTCTTTTTAATATTCAAAGTTTATTTTGTGATCTAAACTTAATTTTTAAAGAACCACTCATCTCATCTTGATTTGCGGGATGCATTCGTTTAATTCAGAGTTGCTAGCCACTGTTTGCTAAGATCTTCAAGATGTTAGTATGTTCTGTATAAATGCTTTGCACCTGACATTGTGTTCTTATTTTTGACCTTGATTTTTTTATCTATTGATCTGCTAAAATGGACCTCAGTAGAGCCTGGGATTTAAGAGTTTAAGAATGTAAGTGAGGGGCAAAAACAGTTGTATTTTTTTAGTCACTAGGGGCATAGCTATGTTCCCTAGTAAGCTCTAATGTGGGAGTCAGAGCCGTTGACTGAAAAGCTATTCTAGTCCATATTTACTTTCATAATAAATTATGAATGATTTAGCTCTGGTAAATATTTTTCTTAACTTCTCTTGGAAATGGCAGGCTTTCCGATGCCACACACGGTTCTATAGTTACATAGCGTCATTTTGCTGATGAATCCGCCTGTTTGTCCTTGTGGGCGCTGCTGAGAGTCAGTATGGGTTTCTTATGTCTCGGGAGGATTCCTCTGTCCTGGGGTTCCCAGGGATCTCTCCATGCCCCTGTTCAGCTGACTGAGGAAGCCCCACTAGTACCACATGACACCATCAACCCCATCACCAACATCTTAGCGGCGTACTGTGAAACCACAGCTCTGACCGAGGGCGGTTGCTTCTCTGCTGTGGTTTCTTCCCTCATTTTTCTTGTCTGACCATAAATGTGCAATGGTTTAGGTAGGTCTTTCGAAAGTGCCATTTATGGTCTACACAGTAGCAGTTGGGGTGCACCAACCATTACCATCCATATACTTAAGAAGGTTTTAGTCCCATGCTGCTCACATTAACGTGTGCCCGAGAAGCATGTCACCTCGAAATCTTCCAAATGGGTCCCCACTGCTTTTCAAGTGCCGCACCTGTGTGCCACCATCTTTGCAGGTGTTTGGGATTGGGCTGCACTCATTACACGCACACTCTGTTTACGTTTTGTCTGGGCTGTCAAGCACAGTTTTAAGGACACAAATCAGATGATGTTATCCTCAGCCAGTGATGTTTCCAAGGTGACGCCTCTGGCTTTGCGTTTTAGCGTTGCGTTTTTAGCAGCTGTCACATATAAAGAGTGAAACTCTCCTGTTTCTTTGCAAAACTACTTTACGAGGGATCCTGGACAGGAGCGCTGTTACATTGGAGTTGCCTCCTGGCTGTGTGGGCTTCATCTAACCACGCAGTTTTCTAGTGTGTCCCATCCCAGACAAGCAAGGTGAACAGCTTTGATGACTATAGACAAGGACATTTTGTAGAATCTCTGGGATTGGGAAGTAGCAGGTCTTCAGTCAACAAGACCGTCTACTTGTACACGGTGAGATTTGAGCCCACAAAAAAGGAGCAACCCTTTGCTGTCCTCAGGATTTCCTGTCCTGGATTGGGACACTCACGTCCCACATGCCCAGACCGTCACTGCTAGGCCCTCCTGCTCAGTCCTTTGCCGGGTTCTGCCTCTCATGCCATAGCTTTCTTATCACTGTATTTAGTTCATATTACTTCCTCCTGTCGGCTTGCCAGCCTTGGCTTGCAGTTCTGTGGCCCTGTTATCTCCATGAACAATATACAGGTGCCCTGTGGGTCACAGGCATTGTCATCCGCAAAGGCCGTTCACTTCTGCCTTCCTTTTCAAAGATCATGTGTGGTTGGCCCCTGAGGTGTTAGTTTCAGACATTCTTCTCCTCCCTCTTGACGGGAGGGGCAGGACTCCCGTTCACAGGCTCACCCTCAGAGAGAGGGTGAGAGAGTGTGTTGCAGATCAGGCAACAATTTGTGACTTCCCCTCTGTCTATCCTCATTTGTTGGAGTTCAGGTTGGCAGGATGGACGGGTAACGAAGCATAGAAGTATATATTTTTCCTCGCATAAATACATATAACCACGAATTAAATAAGTCTTAATCATGAGGAGAGTGTAAGCTATGCTGTATGGCAAAGCAGGATGAAAAATTATCCATGAGTTTGATGACAGCGGAATCACTAATCGACAATAGAATTTCCACAGAAGAAAATTAAACCCTTTATCATCTGTTGCGAAATAAGATGAGCCACAGGCTTGTTGGTTTCTCCCTCTCTTCCCCTCCTTCCTCTACACCCCAGAGTAGAAGATGGTGTGATGTCGGCAGTGATTTAAAATGTTTGATTGTCCCGTGAAAGACAGTGTGGTCCTCCAGCCACCGGCTTCACGAAACCCTCTTTTTGAGGGTTTCAGATTCCTGAAATATCTTCCTTAGTCAGGCTTTCTCTCTTTCCCCTTTCCAGTTTGCTACAAACCCAAGGCTCCTTAAAGGCTCAGCCAATGGAATGTGGAAGGATAAATAAACCATTGCCCCTGCTCATTCCCGCTGGGTGTGGAGCAAGCCCTCTGGCTCTGCTGCTGTCACCTGTGGGACCCTCAGGTGTCAAAGATGGCCCTGCTGATGGGAAATCTTTACTCTGTACGGAGCTATAGAGCGTTGCGTCAAACCAGGCCTTGGGCTTGGAATGGTTCCTGTAATGTAAGAATGCACAGCACACACTCTGGGTCACGGAGGGAAAGACACCAGGAATTCCCCAAGAGCACCCAGATTCCCCAGATTCCACATGGGATCCAGTTAGGGATGTCTCTGAAGGTATTGTGTGGAAAAGGTGGTGGGATTTGACCTGGGGGTCAGATGTAAGAGAGATGTCTGAATTCAGGGGGCGAGGCTGTGGAGGAAGCTAGAGGTCTTGGGGGGAGTTAAGAAGAGAGAGATGGGGGAACAGAGAGGAGTGTGGAGAGGAAGGAGAAAAGAAGGATGGGAACAAGCTTGGGTGTACAGATTGCCACCTCATGGAGGGAGGGAGTTTCCCAAAGATGGAGGAGAGAGACGTCCGCCATCTCTTCATGCCTGTCTGTGTAGAACGAGCTCTTTCTTAAAGGAGAACTGGGATATTTGTGTGGCCAGACTTGTGTTGCTGGTCTTTGAGATAATGGCTATGGGATCAGGTGAGGAAGAGAGAGAGAGTCTGACCTCATGGGCCAGTGAGAACAGCATGTGGGGGATGTGGAAGGTGGGCTTGTGTGAGCATGCTGCAGGATGAGCCCTGTCTGAAGGTGGGGACTCGCCAAGCCCACTTCCCTGTCCCTGACCTGTGTCAAGCGTCACGGGATGGATCACTCTAGGTCATGTCCACCCCGGGTCCCAGCAGACATTCGGAGCCCACCAGCTCATCATACGTGTAGCCGTGTGATGGCCAGCGTCACATGACAACTGATTATAGTCACATCTGTCTGCAGCTGGAGATGGTGGAGCTCTTGGCCATCATTACTCGTTCCCTCTGGGGCGTCCTCTTCCCCAGGAAGAACATTGGATGTCCGCCCCCATCCAGTGGGAGGGAGAGAGGAAAAGCAGGGAAAATGAGTCAACGGAGTTGCACGATGAGGAAAATGGGACAAGAAGTGCAGTCACATGCTGGTCGTCCTCGAAGCCAAGCCTACACCCTTGTTTCCACAGTGCGGTGGCGGTGGGAGCCCACATGGGTTCTGCAACTCGGTTTCAGATGAGAACCAGATGGAGCAGGGATGGCGCAGGCGAAGCCTTAGTCATATTATTGGGGGGGGGGGAAAGGTTCTGAGCATTAGAAACTCAGTCGGTTTGCTAATTTTTAATTTTATTTTTGCCAAGAATGTATCAACGCTTGTAGTTGTTGTCAAACTAGAGCGGAGTTGTTTGTAAGTTTTCAGGGCAGTCACGGCTGCTCTGTGCCGGCCTTCCGTTATCAAAGGAGACAGAAGTGGTGTTTTACTGAACTTTAACATTTTGCTGAGTTTAGTAAGATGATATTTTACTAAATTATTCTTTAATTGAATGAAGAAATAAAGAATGTTTTTTATATCTCTGGAGGGTGGTTTCTGTCTTAAATAAGCAAAACTGAATGACAGAACGCTGCAATAAGGGGAAGCGGAGGTGGACACAAGCCCATTGGACTGCAGGGGACAAACTCACTTTCAGTCTACCAGGCATGATTTTGGAAGTTCAAAAATGCTGTGCAAATGTCAGCTCTTTCATTGGTTTGTGCTTTGGGGCGGCGGGAGAGAGCTTTGAGCTTCCCATAGGCTAAGCACGCACTGTGCCAATGACTTATACTCCTGACCCTCTTTTGGCTTTTTATTTTGGGACAGAGTCTCCCTAAATTGTCTAGGTTGACTTTGAGTTTCACTGTGTAGCCCAGGCAGGATCCTTCTTCCCCAGCCTCCTGATTAGATGGGATCAGAAGCTTGTGTCATCAAACCCGGCTCAAATCTAAGTGATTACTATTGATGCTGTGATAGCTAACTTATATTGTGATATCTGTTTAGATATTCATTTTATAATCCTGTACATAGTTGAGGATAAAGTCCGTGACCATTTCCAGTTTTGTGTAAGATTGCACCCTTGACCCTCCCACCCACAGCACTCGAAGGCCCTGCTTTCTGCTAGGTTCCCTTCATTTGTGTATGCTTTTAATTCTGCTCCAGTAGTTCTGAAATACATTCCCCCCTTCATAGATTTCTTAGATCCTGGAGGAAGTGCCGTGACAGGAAGTGCAGTAGGCTAGTCATCCCCCCCATGAATACTTTGACATTTTGCGCAGGACAGGGAATGTGGGAAGGAATCTGAAAGATAAGCTGTTTGGGCTTGGCAGAGCTCCACATGGCCCTATTTGGTGGGATGCGGAACACATAAAAATTGTTCAAGCAGGGATGTTGAATGTCCACTGCCATCAGAAGCAAAGGACCAGCTCATCCTGTGTGCTCCTTCCAGGCCTTGCGCTGATGGCGTGCAGGTCACAGTTAGCGGATCCATGGGGCAGACCATCCATCCCTCTGCACAGTAGTGTGGCAGCTGGCATCTGCGCAGACACAGCAAGCATGTTGCCACTTGTCCGCCATGTGGAGTGTCTGTGATGTTAAGAAGGGCTTCTTGGTGTCTTCAGCTTGGTGACAACCTAGAAGAGCCTTCATTTCTCAGAAGTTCTTTGACCTCCATCTCTGGTATCTTCTTCTTTGGCAGGGACAGTGTGCACTGTGAAGTCATTGTGTTTTCAACCTGAAGTCACTGTGTGTTTTCAACCTAGCGTATTTGACACCATTAAGGTTGCTGGGTCTACTTTCTGGAAACCATAATGGGAGGGCAAGAGAAAGTTTTACTAATGCAAATGGTTTTCACCTGTCCTGAGAGGTTTGCAGGGCTACTCAAGGAATATGAAAGGTATTTATCTGGGGATTACTTCTTAGGGCCCTCTGCATTCCTTGAATATTGTGCCTTCTGCTTCTGCTTAACGCTGTCTCTGCTGTTGAAGCTTGTGTACGCCCACATCTGAAGGGTGACAATGGGGACTGGCTACACTTTTGTTACTGTGACCAAATGCCCAACAGGAAGCAACTTACAGAAAGCAAGGGCTGATTTGTGTTCACAGTTCCCAGAGACATTCCATTCTGGAGACAGCATGGCAGCAGATGGCTCCACAGAGACAGGAGCATAGATGTGGGACTCTTCACATTCTGGTGGAACGAGAAATAGAAAGAAGCCGAGCGGAGCTGTGAAGCCTCCAGGTCCACTCCTAGTGATATACTTCCCTCATGAAGGACCTGTCTCCGAAGGACTCCATGCCCTACCCAAACAGTGCCACCAGCCGGGGACCAAGTATTCAAATACCAGGGCACTGGGAACAGGTTATGCTGTCCAGCTTCCACGTGGACAGCTTCTCATGCTCTGGTTCTGGGCTGTGCAGGAAGTGTCTGGCGGGAGTTGACAGACAGGACTTTCAGGAGGGATGCGGTTTTCGTTCAGTTCCCTCCAGTTTTGAGAATGTCTGTTCCCAGACCAACACGTGTGTCTTTATTTGCATTGAAAATCTTTATCTTTTTTTTTTTAGACACACAGGAAATCTTATTACCAAATTCTGGTCCCAGAAATTGCTTCAGAAGAATTGACTGTTCTAATAACATCTAAATTACAATACACTTTTCAGAAAGAAAGAATGAGGAGGAAGAGGAGGAGGTTTGGAGGTGAGAAGTTGAGGTCTCTCTCAGTAAAGTGTAACTGTTTTTAGTTGAGACCCCTCTGTGGTGCTTGTCCCTGGCTACCTGGGTTATCTTGTTTGTGGATGGCCAACTTCTGTGAGAGAGGCCAAGTCTCACATGGCCTGTCCTTTGAGATTATTCAGCCACATTCCAGGGCCTCAAGTGGGCAGCATTCCTGACCAACTTCCTCCTGCCGGCCTCTCATGGGAAGACAGAACAGGATTAAGTCTAATTGACCCTAGGAGGGGAAGAGACTGTGCAATTCACAGAATGTTCCAGTTCCTCCCGTTCTAGAATCTGAAACAGATGGGCTTGGGAGCTGGTGCATGTGGCCCAGTGTGCTCCAGACACGGAGAAGAATGAGCAGGGCCTCAGAAGGTCCCTCAGATCTAGAGCCAAGGGGGCACTGCTGGGCTCACAAACCACACGCGTCTTTGCATTGTGCTGAGGGGCCTCAGGAAGTCACGAAGTTTGTGACACCACCCTTAACATGAGACAGTTCTGATAACCTCGAATCTATGAAAGCCATAGAGTCATGGGCCCCTTGCAAGCCTGACATGTTGCCATGCATGGATAAGACTGTGTGAACAAGGCTTTTGTTTCAATTAGTTATTTCAGAAGTAAATGCCAACTCTGACTGAAAGGGAACCTCAGGGTACGATGTGTATTGGTTTTAACTCTATGCCCTGGAATTGCAGCAGAATAGCCCCCTGTGTCTGGTGAAATCCAGCTAGGGCCACTTCATAAAAACGGAAATCATTAAGTACCAGAATAGTGACATTTCAGACTAAAAATCCCGTTTAACAAAGCAAACAAGTATCACATGATGGGTGGCTGTTTTTTCTAAAACCTGATGGTTGTTTTCAATCAAGTCAATTACATAAGATGCAAGGCCACCCAGAATACAGCACAGCGTGGTCTCTGACTTGTCTCTTTGTGGGTTTGGTGGTGTTTACCTGCAATCCCAGCACCAAGAAGGTTGGGGCAGGCTAGCCTGATTATAGAGAGAGAACATGTCTTAACCTTAACTTCTTACCTCCAAGCCTCCTCCTTCTCTTCCTTCTCCTTCTTACTCTTTTTTTTCTCCTGAAAAACATAGTGTAATTTAGATGCTATTAGAATGGTCAGTTATCCTGAATTGCTTTTTAGGGACCAGAATTTGGTAATAAGATTTCCTGTGTGTCTAAAAAAAATACAAAAATTTGCTCTGTGACTAGAGATACATGTGTTGGAATTGGGATCAGATGTTCTCATGTAATGTGGTGTCTAGGCTGTGAGGAAAGGGCACTTGACTTCGTTGGTTTAGTTTTCAGATTCTGTCAAGAGTTCTTTTTTTTTGAGACAGGGTTTTCCTGTAGTTTCTAGAGCCTGTCCTGGAACTAGCTCTTGTAGACCAGGCTGTCCTCGAACTCAGAGATCCGCCTGCCTCTGCCTCCCGAGTGCTGGGGTTAAAGGCGTGCGCCACCACCGCCCGGCTGTCAAGAGTTCTTAAGACCTGAGTAGGTTCCAGACAAGATGCCTACCAGTTACCCACTTGGCTTTCACCATCTCTGCCCAGGGTGAGGGTTGGGGTGTCCTCTGTGCTTATAGAATCCACTGCTAGCTATAGGAACAACTCTGGGAGATTTGATTCGACGAACTCCTTCAGAGTGAAGGGAGTTGAGCTTCCTAGATGGCAGCAGCATTTCAGACAGAAAAACCCCAGCCTCATCACATCACCGTCTTTGGCTTGTCTTCGAATGTGGTGTTTCATAGGAGCTACCATTGTCTTTTATGTCGAAATTCTGGTAACCTCAAGCTGTGTTGACCCTCTGTTTAGTGTGGGTGACTGGGAGCCAAGTCTCACACAGACCCTGCAGTCTCCTGCCTGGTTAATTTCTCTGGGTGAAATCAATGGGGACAGGATGAGACTAAGCAGAATTTAATGAGTGGAGTGAACTGCCCTTGCTTTAAAGCACAAGGTGTGGGGAATGGCAGATCCCAGGGAGGAGGATGGCCTGCCACCGTTGGGACTTGGAGTTACCTACTTCCTGGTGTCCATGATGCTGGAGCAGAGATAGACTCAACAATGGGTGACATGCCACCGATTCCTTAATTAGTAACATCGCCCATTACTGCAGCCTTTATTACCCAAGTAGGTTTGGGATAAGACAGCCCCACACTAAGTTCAGGGTGTAGTAAATCAGCCTCAGGTGGTCAGAGGCGGAGACAGTTAAGGCAGCCTGTCTGTGGAGTCCCTCCGTGTTTTCTCTGTGTGCTCTGGACGGTCCTTCTTCGGTTCAGTCTAAAGACTTAGCCTTGGTGGCAACCGAAATCCACATTCAGAAGCAGACAGAGCACAGGGAGTGATCTGAAATGTCAGGAGGTCCATGAGAGTACATGCTGAAATAGCCGGGCTGTGAGTCAGCTTGAGGAACAGATCTTGACCGCTGGGCTTTACTTGGATGGCTGTCAAGTGTCCCCATCTCCAAAATATAAAATTAAGAACAGCTCACTGTCTTGGAGGCACTTGTTCAGCTTTAACTCATAAAGTAAGTGTCTCCAGATGGGGTTGTTTTGGGCAGAGGATTTCCATGGTGATGCAGCCTCAAGGATGCTGTTAAAAATATAGGCTTCTCATGAGCCAGGAACTATTAATAGCATACTTTTATTTTGAAGGATCTGTTGCCACCTGAAGCAGACTATGGGTCTAAATTTTATTTCTGAACTGGCACAGTGTCTTTAATAAAGCTTGCTGAATGGTTCACTCTGTGTCCTCTCCACTCTCCTTTAGCACCATGCTGCTGTCTATAATGGTTTAAAACTTGGATTCTGCCAGGGGCATTGTAAAGTATGTCTTTTCTTCTGTTGGCCAATTAATGTCCTGGATACTGGGCTGGGTTCTGATTTCGATCTCATCTTAGCATACTACATTAAACTGCTTCATTTCGTCTCCGTACCTGTGGGATGGAGGTGCTTTTGAGATGTGATGATTACCGACTTCTCACTGGGCATTTGAATGCGTTCCTCTCTCCAGCTCTTGTTGATGTATATTAGCAGACAACAATAAAATATGTTTTGCAATAGAGTGTTCTTTAATGTCCAGGCTTTCATTGAATTTGAACACCCGAGCTTGAAGACCAGCTCACTCACTCACTCTCTAGTCTCTTGCACACCTCTCAGTCCCTGCAAAAACAAGGGCCAAGCAGGACCCATTTTATGGAGCCCTTGCTCTTAGGTGTGAAACTCCTAATTTCTTTGCCTTGCAACACTGTTCACATAATCCCTAGGTGAGCCCATTTCTAACAGACAAAGGACAACCAGTCTAGTGACGTGCGTCATTGAGTCCAAGGCCGCTAAGGGTTTCTCTGCGGAGTGTGATTCATCATTAATCACCTCCAGGCTCTAGAGCTGCTGGGTCTCACGAATGGAGATCGCTGGGACTTGCCTCACAACTGGATGAAGATGCTAATGTCTGCCATAATTCAGATCTTTGTAAAAATGACATTTATTTATTTACTAGGGGTGGAGTTGTGTGCGTGTGCTGTGGCCCTCATGTGGCAATTGGAGGACAGCTTGCCAAAGTGGGTGCTGTCCGTCCACTGTGTGGGTCCTGGGGCTTGGACCCCAGCAGTCGGGCTTGGTGACGAGTGCCTTTGTCCTCTGACTCACGGTACTTTGACCTCCTGTTTAAACTTGCTGTCTTTCTTTGTTCAGGGTGACTCCGGCTGTGGCGGCTCTGGCTGTGGGAAATGTGACTGTCATGGCGTCAAGGGACAAAAGGTGAGTGGACCTATGTCATGATCTTTTTCTGAATGTCGCCCCTTCCCCCAAATCATGAGATTAACACTATGATTGGCAGCCCAGGGCCAACCCACTTCCTGCTTTCTCAGTCTCTCCGAGCAGCACAAGGGAAGCAGAGTGTTTAACAATGTTCTGAGCAATGATGCCGCCATTAGCAGGCGTTCTCCGGGCATCATCGTTATTGGTGGCAGTGAGCGTGGAGAGTCCGGATAGCTTCCCCGTGCTGGCTGTAGAGGAGAAGGGTGCCGGCACGGTATCTTTGTACTCAATGGTCCTTTTCGGAATTGATGGATAAGGGCTAAATTTAGCCTTTTTTTTCTGGTGTCTGTGGTCATGGGTCCTAAATGACATACAAGTGTTTTCAGTTCCCAAGGGCATCCCTTTGAGAGTCTAAAATGTACACACATTAAATTCATTTTTGTTTGTTGTTCTTAGAAACAGGATGGGAGCAACATAGAACACACACATGAGAGAGAGAGAGAGAGAGAGAGAGAGAGAGAGAGAGAGAGAGAGAGAGCGCAATAGCCACCTAAGTGGGGGAGAATGTCCAAGCCTGAGAAGGGTTGCAATCAGTTTCTGAGATGGACGTGCTTTCTGGTGTCCCCAGGAACACTCGGATAGTTCCTTCTGTGGAAACTGGACTATCTGGGGCCAACGGCCACATTGCTTTGTGCCGTGTCAGGCTCTCCCTGGAGATGGGATTAGCAGACTTGGTCTCCCATTTCTGAGCTAGATCTGAACACTGTCATCATGCAGTCAGTACAATGCCGGACAACCTGCCGTTTGGCTCTCACTGACTTTCAGAGTCAGCCTGAATGGTTTATTTTCCCAGCTGCCTGGAAGATCTCTCTTTACTCAAGTTAGGTAACTGATTTGGCCTGCATACAGTGGCTTTGTGTCCTCAGGGCTGGCCTTGTTGGGAATGATATCTTAAACTGATAGGGCCTAGATATTCTTGTTTGATAAGGGATCCCTCTCCTAGCCCCTGGAGTGGTAGAGGCACCCCAGCATCTGGCATCTGCTTCATGTCTGCACATTAAGTGTGTATGCATTGCTGGAACAGGTCTTGCTTAAGAAGCCTTTCAAGTCCCTTGACCAAAGCAGTCCTCACTTATATAGAGCTACCGCTGTTCCTCACCCTGCAATGTCCAGAGAAGGAACCTGTATTAAACTAGAGGGGAAGAGGCTGCTCCTCTACAAAAAGTCCCAAGCAAGAGGCCAGATTGCAGAAGCAGTGGAGAAAAATACATCTCTATCCTGACAAGAGAGTACCCTGTGTTGAGGAGCAAGAAGGGACATCTTCCTGGTGAAGCAGGATTAGGGCCACACTGTGTTCCCTGCACCTGGCCTGTTTGCATATCAATTAGACTCCGGTGTCACACACACAGGTGGAAAGACTTGTTAACTTATTTTCATTAACCACCAGAAACTGCCTATGTCCAGTAGGTGAACACTATCATAGAACCGCTTTGTCTTTCTGCCTAGGGATCCATGCAAGGGGCCTTCCTGCAATCCTGGGTGCACAGAGAGTCTTAATTAAGTTATGCCGGCATCCCATATCTTCATAGAAGACTTTAACCCAGCGGTTACCCAGACCCTTGCCAAAGATGTGGGAGGAAACACATTACCCCGTCACTACCCATTACACTGCCTCTGATTCATGACCCCTCTCCACATGCTTAGTCTGTACTGCGGAGCTAGCGTCGCCATGGAGAATGCTCCCTCTCGCTGCGGCCTCTCTGTCCAACGTACATGCAGTATCGGGACTGAACGGGCCGGCCTGGAAGTGATTTTTCTACTTCTACCTTGGAAATCTGGGAAGCATTTGGTGTAGTGTTAGAAGCGAGCTTGCCCGGGACAGCGTTTTCCCTAGTGGGCAGATGTCTTGTGGGTTCACTAGCCGCTGAGCCCCGTGGGTGTCTGATAGAGTCGCTCAGGTCCCCTGCCTGATTTACCAGACATCTTCCCACAGACAACAGCTGCTGCTCACGGGCAGTAGGGCTAGGCTTAGGTGTGTCAGAGTGGAAAAGAGAAGGAGAGGCTGGGTTTCCATAGCCACACGGCTTATGCATGGTCCTGAGCACTTTTTCACGTGTTACCACGACACTTGCCGTGGAAGAAAACAGCTAGTGTGGATTCTCGACTTGGTCACTACATTTTGAGTGTGACAATTGTGTGTGCGTGTGTAGGTCCATGTGTGTTTAGGGATGTCTTGCAGCTTCCTTGGTCTTTATGCACTTAGTGTGGGGGGCACACTGCTCCATTGTGACAAAGAGAGATGCCCCTGAATATAGCTAAGTATGTCTTGGGGAAGGGGGTCAAGACCTACTGGGTTGACGGCTGCTAGCCAGAGCCCTGGGTGGTTTTGTTCGCAATGTCTCGTTGAGCCTCTTCAAGATCTATGCTGCCCACTGAGCTGATAATGGAGGGAGGAGTGTCTGGAGGGTAACTGAGAAGTCAGCTTTCTCCCCTAAGTTGTGGGCAGCCCTTACAGGTCTTGTTAGGCAAACAGACCACAGGGGGTCATACTGTGACAGAGAGCTGGCCAGGTAGGCCCTATGTCTGTGGTCCAGTTTTTCCCGAGAGCCAGGTTGTGGGGATCCTGCCCAGAATGATAGCATTCAGTTGATCTTGGAAAAGCTCATTCCTTACACCAAGGCAATAGGGTGTACCAAGAGGTGCAGAGCTGCACCCTTCTCTCAGTGAGAATTCCCATAAAAAACACCGGCACACAGGTGATCTGGAAGGGAATTCATGGCTCTGGTTAAAAACCAGCGAGTGACCCCTCATTACTCACTGGACGTGCTGCCTCCTCTGCTTCCCTGGCAGCAAATGTGGCCTTTTCATATATACAGGCAGGACCCAAGTGTAAGACCATGGCCACGACCTTCTTCCAACTCCCGGGGAAGACGCGCTGTCCCTATACATTCTGCAGGCTCCTTAGTGCTCAGGTGGGCTTGCCTCTGTCTGTTTAGGGGAGTGTGATGCAGGCCAGGTTGTGTTTGGTTGTGCCTCTTCTGGTTGCTCAGAGAGCAGTGTCTAAAGCCATGCACCATAGGAGCGGAGACCTCTCCACAAGGAGGGCTCACTCTAGTCACAGCCGACCCTAAGAGGAGAGGTGGAATTTTCCATCCTTTCAAATCTAAGTGCTGTTTTGCACTGCCTGTCTCCCATCCCTCCAGGGCCAGAGGTTGCCATGCCTCCTGTCTCAGAACCGGAAATTCTCTGACTTCAAGAGCGTCGTGGCTTGCATTCTAGTCATTTTTGGGCTATGCTGTGATGATCAGAAAAAAATCCCACAGGCCATAACATCACTGTTAAGATACAGGACTCTTCCTTTGCTACATCACAAACACAGGCTGCGCTCTGAGTCATCCTTAGGTCGGAGGTGACATTCCCTTCCGAGGCGAGCATTGCACTTTATCAGTATTTTTGGAGAATTCAGTAATCTTCCACTTATAAATGTATTCATTTCTGTTGATTTTTTTTTAAAAAAAAACATTTCAGCCACGACTTTATTGTGAAATATAAACGTACAAACATGTTTTTATATATTCTGCTTTACATACGGGTTAGTGGCTCTCTTTTTATTCCTTGTTATTCTTTGTGGCTGTGCATAATTGAATAAACTGAGACCCTTAAGGGTGACAGGACAAGATTATCTTTTTATGGGTCACAGAGATTTGTAAATTTATTTCCCAGAAATTAAGCTACACCAAATATAATGTTTAAATGTTAGAGGAAACCCATTGCTTCCCAGGCAATACATTCTTTTGTGTAGCTGATGAAAGATTTTTGTGAAGATTCTTTGAGACTCTGAGCCAGTTAACTGATTTGAATAAGCAACAGGTTATTCATAAGAGTAAGAAAATTGACTACTTTCTTTGAGAAGATGCTTCTTTGAGTAGAATCTAGTTCGTTTCAAAAAGAAAATTCATTTTTTTAAATTTTCAATGTATGAGATACAAAAAAAATCAAGCTGCATGAAAGAAATGCTACTACTCACTGTAAAATATTAAAAGACTTTCTTACTAGGTCCAAGGCTAGTAAGTGCCCCGAGTGTCTCTAAGATTGTCCCTAGCGTTTTTGAGCCTGGCAGGACATCTTTTTGTTTACCAGTGTCCAGAACAGTCTGGAGGCAATGCATCCTGTGTAGAGCTTCCCCGGATGTGGTCTTTATGTTACCTGTAGGATGTCTGTCCATGTCCTTTGGTTCAGGAAGATTCTGAGGACAGTTTGAGAAATGAGCAAAACACACATTTTTGGCGCAGGTGGCTCAGAACTCTGCTGTGGGTTCCCCCATCTCACAAGGCGTGGCTTTTATCAGATGGCTCAGACCAGCATGTACCCAGAGCTAGCGTGAATCCTGCCCCAGAGGGGTGTGTGTGCCCACATGGCATGGCAGCAGTGCCAGTATTTTTAGAGTCGGGATAAGTGTGAGGAACATTCACTTGCTGGCTCAACTCATGGAAGTTCACAGACTGCAGACCAGCCTCACACCCAGCTAAACTCCTGCATTTAGACAAAGATGGAGACCAAGCGACCAGCTCCCAGAACCCAGGCTGAGAGACATCAGACTGCTTGTCAATCCTGGAGGAAGTGTGAGCCTGGGTGTGCTTGGGAGGCCTTTCTGGAAGCATGGGTCATTCACTTCTAGTTTATCTGTGATTTTGGCAGCCATTTCCAGAATCGTTATTCTGTGACTTCCAGGAGAAGCTGGTTCCCGTATCCGCTGTCCCAGCTTCCCTGAACACTCAGTGTTCTTCTGTTGCTAAGCACTCTTCCTGACGAGCATCTCCATCTGAGAGTGCCTCCCAGGCTCCCCCCTTGCCAGCACTCCTTAGTTAGGTATCATGACAGGGGGTGCTGTGTGAAATGTTCCTGTGTTTCTGAGAATGCGGGGCTCTGGGGCTCCATCGTGTCTGGCTCCAGGACTCTGGGCCATGCATGTTTGTCTATAGGCTCTGGGGATGTTCTCTTCCCGTTTGGTGGGTGATATGGGCCAGCATACACTCTTCCTTTTCCATGTGTGTCTGGTGTCTTGTCATGCCAAGATTTTTTCCAGATGTCCCGATTTCCTATTTCCTCACACTGCTCATGAATCATCCTCTGGCTCCCTGATCGTGAGAATCAGCATGGATTCCCACAGTCACCTACTTTTGTCTTTTTTTTGGGGGGGTGGGGGTAACTTTTAAAAGGATTTTTATAAAAAGTGCCGAATCCCAGGACACATAGCCACAGCTCGCCACAGGGAAGACGCTAAAGGGATCCATGCCCGTGTGGGTGTGTCTCATTCCACCCCCTGTGTCCTGTTATGTCTCCCTGGTATATCAGTATCTTTAAGGGACCTCGAGCTGCCTCGGCCACCGCTCACATTCATCTGCCTAGGTCTCGACTTTAGCTCCATGTGCCCCCCTGGCCATGTGCTTCCGGGGCCGTTACGCTCTGGGCTAACCCTCCACAGCTCTCCACTTGCAGCTGTTTGGAATGTACCCTCTCCAGCACAGCTCGGAACATAGTAAGTGCATTTGGTTCCCATGTTCGGAAACAGCAGCAGGGAATTTAATGGCTTGAAATTAGGTCCAGGGGTTGGCTCGAGATTCTGGCTAAGAAGCCCATGGCCCTGAACGTGATATATAGTCCTAGATCTGAAACGTTCAATTTCATGCCTGATTGGAAGTGGGCTTTCCTGGGAGATTGTCCATGGATTCCATCTAGAGCCAGTCCTCAGCAGCCTCGTATCCTGTGGCTTCAGCATCCTGGCACTTCACATGAGTCCACACTGTGCGTGGGGCAGGCGTTTTGCGGTTCTTGTCTTAGCCATACATGGGCAAGTTACAATGTTTTCTTTTTGTATATGTGAGCCCAACACAACACTGGCTGACGGGAAAGGAGTCATTGAAAGTGACAAAATGAGGTTTTTATGTTTTGATTAAAGATCAAAGACCCACCATAAGTCCCAACAAATGAAAATGCCCCTGGCTTTCCCTCTTGTGTGTTGGTTGCTGTCACGGGTATGTAGCCTGCTTCCAGGCAACCGTCAGGCTGATGATGAAGATGGAGCATGGATGTTGGAAGCTACACCCTTGGAATGAGACTAACAGAGCCCTGGGTCCTTGCGAAGTGGTTGGGGCACAGTGGGCAATTAAACAAAGGGAGAATTAGTCAGGGCTAATGAGCATGCCAGATGACTTCGGGGAAGTGGTCCCTCTTGTTCAGTTTCCCGTTTGGCAAACCCATTATGATGTCAAAGGTACACCACAACTCCATGTCCGCATATGGCTTAGCATCCCTCCTGGTAACTATGTGATTTTGTAATGGTATAATGCTTATCTGACTCCACATTTAATTGACTCAGTTTCTTCCCAAGAGGTTCTGGTGGTGTTTGGGGGCCGATCTCCAGAGCATTGCCCTGAGGCTGTCCCTGGCAGCAATCCCTCAGTAGGGTCATTCCCCCGTTAGTCCCACTTATAGACTCATCTGCTAGCAGAGGAAGGATACTTTCAGGAGTGGGTGCTGGCTGGGACTTTCTCACGTCTTTCCTGGGACCACAAAGGCTCGTCCAGTGTCCTGCTGAAACATGTCACATCTAGAGGTCAGCTCGTGGCTCTGGGTGAGAGGTTCAGAGGTGGAGTGAATTCCAGAGTCTAAATTACCGGGCTGCAGGATTGATTTGGACATGGCTTCCTCTGGAAGATTAACCCTTTGATCCAGAAAGTTTCCGAGCACTCCAGCCCTCTTTATCTCTCCCCTCTGTGGGCTCTCTGTGCTCCCGGGAGCACTGGTTACTAAGACAGGCAGCCCTTATCCGAGAGCCATGGTGGAAGGAGCAGCGATCTGGTAACAATACAGAGATGCTCCAAGCTGAGCACGATGCTGAGCAGAACAGCTGGAGAGCTAACACTCAGTGCAAAGTTGAAATGGAGGCAATTCAGCTGTGTGCTAGCACATGCCTGCAACACAGCAGCCTGCTCAGGCGTGACACTCGTGTGGCCTCATGTCGCTTCCCCAATGCACACCAAGTTTACCCTCGTTGTGGAAGGGTACATCTCCAATATGGGAGCTTGTTTTAAAGCAGGACTGTCTTCTTGCCTCACCGTACTGAGTCACGCTGATCTAATCAGACCTTCATTTTATGGGTGAAAGGAAGGGCCCTGAAGACTCTTTTCCCTAGACTGTTCTTATTCAGACTGTTGGGATATTTTCTCCAGAACCATTCCTGCTGGTTTGAGGCATTTTATAAACAATAATCATGATTCATCCCCACGGGCCATGCGGGCAGTGCTCTCCACTGTGTCTCCTGCTGATAAGGATTAGAAGCCCCAGGGGAGTGGTGTCTTGCTCAGAGGTCCTTGTTGCAGAGAGAGGTCCATGCTGCCCATTTCTGGACCACACACAGCCCTGGGAACAGACTGGTGCAGACAGCATCCCGTAGCCTAGTTCAGGAGGGCGTCCTCCTCCTGGGCTCATCATCCTGCTCAGACTGGGGACACTTACTCTTTCTTCTTCCAGAGACAATGAGGGTAGTTAATTGAGCATCTTGTTTGCCAGGGTAGAAGCAAATACAGTTGAGGGGACTTCCAGCCGAGCTAATCATAACATTCTCGCGTCTGATGGCGGTTAGAGTGATGTTTTTCTTTCTCATGGGTTTTTCAGTTGCTTGTCTCCATTGAGGAGCAACATAGTCTGGGGCCCTGGTGATTCCAAGGCCTGATGATATCAGCTGAGGCCTGAGATGATGCTGATGTGAGGGGAATTTTACAAGTTTGCTTCCCGGGCCCCAGACCATCTTGTTACCTATCTTTATAAAATTCTCTCCTGTTCCTCCCTGAGTTACTGGTCCTTTCCCAGTCTCCTCTTCCTCCTATGCATGCTCATAGCATAGGCTCACCTGGTCTAGTTCCCAATATCCCAGAATTCTTTCTTGCTCCTGACCTATGGCTGAAGGCCCAAGAATAGGGGTGGTCTATTTGCGGGTGAACACCAACTGGGTGGGGAGCCCCAGAGCTGTGACCAGAGGTGCAAGTCAGTTCTGTGGGGTCAATATCAGGAAAGGGGATCAGGGACCCTGACATGTAGTACCAGGATCATTTTCTTTGTCCTGGTCTGTCAGGATGTTGTAACGAAAGACCCCAGGCTAAATGACTTGTAAACACAGTTCTGGAGGCAGGAAGTCTGAGGTCAGGATTCCTTGTCTGATGACAGCCGGCTTCCTCACAGGCAGGTGTTCCCATTGTGTCCTCAGGGTGGGTCCTGAGAGTTTCGGTTCTCCCTTGACCTCACCACCTTCCAAAGGTTGCCGCCCTGTCCACACCACACCTGGGGACTAGAGCTCAACACTTAAGTCCTGCATTCGGACGCAAGGTCTACCTGGGGAAGAGGACGTGTCTGTCCTCAGCGCACCTGCACCCTGAGGCGGACGGTGCAGAACAGCTGCTTGTGCAGCCTTACAGCCAGGTGTGGACCTGTGTCTCCTACATTCCTCCCCGGTGACTCTCACAGGAGATATGGCTGACCCCTCAGGTCCCTCCTGTCTGACTTGGGTCTTCCAGCAGCGTCACAGAAGACATTAGCCTGGCCTGTCTAATCTTTTATCAGCGAGAATGGGAATGTGGTGGCTTGCAGGCCTCTCAGCTGATGTGGGACTGAGGGAGGTCAGCCACGACATTTCCTCGGGGTCAGATGCCTTTCCAGTGATGTGTTCTGGGAAAAGGGCCCTGTGATTCAGCAGTATTTAGTGGTGTCCCCTCAGTGTCCCCTCATCATTCATTTCTCTCGTGAGCTCTGAGATGTCCCAAGCCGCTGGTGTCTGGGTGGGTCTGGGTGGGTTTATGACGCCTGTCCTGCTTTCTGCCTCCTAATCCAGCCACTTAGGGTTCCATGTCTTATCTCCCAATTATTTTTCTTTAGAGATGGGAAGTGGCTGCTAGAATTCAAAGGAACTATTTAAATCTCGCCTGGCTTCCTTCACTTTGCTAATAGTTCTCCCTCCTCCAGAGGCAGCTTGTCAGCTGTTTCTTTGATTTGGCTGTTAAGATAAGGACCGGGAACTAAAGAGAAGGGGGTGGGTTGTAGCTCATGAGTGTGGGAGTGGGCACAGCCACGCTGCTTTCTGTGTCACCTGTGAATTCATGGGTGCCTCAGCCCACAGTGTGTATCTTTTTCGTTTGTCTATCCCAGCCTGGGACATTCTCTAGCACATGCATTCTTTAGGACACATTTCTCTCAGTGTCCCAGATAAAGAAAGAGGGGGGATAGAGATAGCTAGATGGATAGATAGATAGATAGATAGATAGACAGATAGATGGATGGATAGGTGATAGGTAGGTAGGTAGATAGATAATACATAGACAGATGGCCAGCACTGACATCAAGACAGGTTCTAGACTTCCAGACAGCTTGTATACCAGACCTTATTATGCACAGCCTGTGTTGCTACACTCAACGTGAGCACCCACTACAAGTCAAATTTGGCTTTCTAAAGGTAATGATTGCACACAGTGACAGATGTACACAGGCACGGGACACTTGACACTCTGTCCAGCATGTTGTTCCCGAAGCCAGGCACTTAATCACGCAATTTATAAACTAGCTGTTCAAGGACAGGGGTTGAGCTTGTCACTTCTCGTATGCCCTGCTGTGCTGTGGCATCTCTAAGGGCTCTGGGGGATGGACAGGCCTTGAGTGGCTCTGTTGGTTTGGAATTCCATGAGTGAGCTCAGGATTTCCACAAAGTGAGCAGCTGGATACCTGGGAGACAAGAGGGTGTCCTTTGGGATCTTGGCTGGCGAGTCCCCTCAGCTGTAGCATCTCTTTCAGACCTTAGACCTTTGGGGTGAGGCACTGTGCTGGCAAGCTCGTCCTGCCTCAGTGCTTGGTGCCAGCTTCCCTCCCTGTCTCTCTAACACTCGGTCATCTGCCCTCTAATCTTTTTTTTTAAGTAGCAAATTAAATGGGAAAATTCATGTTTTTATACTGTGCCATCTATAATCTATTTTATGGGAAGTCTACTGCCTCGTAATTAACAAACTGCAATGGAATTCATTTCCATATCTTGATTACTGGCCAGAGAACTTAACATTTAATCTATCGGTATTAAGGAATTAAGAACATGAGAGCAGGAAATGATACTATAAATTTAGTATGACTTTACAGACCTCTACGAAATAGGCCTAGGAAAAATGGCACAAAGAGTTTAAACTTAAATTATCGTTGGTTTAAAACTAATTGGACTGTAGCCTGGCTTCAGGTATGGCCCCAGTGCAGCTTCTACAGGCGTGGATGTCAGTTTTGAGAAACAGTGAAACAGCAGCCCAGGAAAGCCGTTTTCAAGTATCGAGGCCCTCCCCACCCCACCCCACCCCCCCGTGTTATTCTTCACTGTTATGTCTCCCGCCTTCTTCACTGACATTTAAATCAAGATGTTTTTGATCCCAAGCAAAATGATACAGAAGTCCAGCTTCTTGCTTTGTTTCTTCGAGTGCCTGTGTTTTGAAGGAACTGTGATATTTCGTGGAAACAGACTAAAATCCCTTTCTGTGCTGGCTCAGGTCTGTGTGACAGTGACTTCCAGGCTCACGACTTTGGGCTCTGTGAGTCCCCAGGCTCAGCCAAAGCTGTCCTATGTTACAGGGAGACTTGACTGCCCTCATTTTTACCCCCTTGGAGAAGTCCTTTGTCTTTCAGCTTCTGGCTCTGGTCAGTGGAGTTTGGAACCACAGTGAATCCCAGGGGAAAACGGGCCCAGTGCTGATAATTACCTGATAACTTGTTGAGGGAGGGGAGTTAACGATGGACACCAAGCGTGTATGCCATCGGATATGTGTGGGCTGCAACATGAGTCCTGGGACCTCATTAGAGGATGCGTTGGTGTGCAGTGGCCTTGCAAACAGGAAGCAACCCAATACGTGATCAAATTTGACCCTTGGTCAGCCAGGCAGGGTGGGCATCTCTATTGACCCATGGGAAAACTGAGTTTTAGAGAATCCACATGGTGGGCATTGGAGCCAAGGCCACAATCTTCTCATGCCTGGCTGGAGCTCTTTTCCCCATCAGCGCAATGGGCGGGAGACAAAGTCAGATTCCTCCCGGGTCTGCTCCCTCCCGGCGCCTGGATGCCTGTCCTTTTCAGTTGAGTTTGAAATGCCCTAGCCTCCATCTTTTGGGTTATTTTATTTTCTTGTTTTCCTAGTAAACGTTTTATATGTCCTAATTTACTTTTGAGGCTCTCTGGCGAGTTTCCTCATGTTTAAACCCAAAGACTGTCCTATACTTTTATATTATTAGTTATAGATGTTGCTCTCAGGGTTAGATCTCCTCCCCTCCCCTCCCCTCCTTATCCTTCTCTTTTTGAGACAGTTTCTTGTAACCTTGAACTCCAGAGTCCTCCCGGCTGAGTGCTGGAGTTTTCGGGATGTGTGGACCAAGCCTGGTTTGTCAGGATATTTATTTCATTGGTATTGTTCATGTTTTCTGTTACCACAGACAAAAAAAAATGTTCATGGCCAGACTGTGGCATTTCCTGACATTTATATGTCCTAGTTTTGTTTCAAGACCCCGTCACACCCACACACGCTCTCAAGTTAACGTCTTCATCCTCCAAGGGCTACTTAGGAACAGAGGGTATTTTTCAAATTTCCCGTTAACGCAAAACACACTCTTTAAACAGTTGGTTCAGAGATAACAAAGACAAGCAAACTTATCTTTATGGGCAAAAAGATTTATTCTTTTTTTTGTCTGAACTCAGGAAAGAGCCGCCACCCCCCCCCCCCCCGTGAAGTCTTGATATCAATTATCTATGTTCTCCAAGTCTCAGCCCTTCCCTAAATAAATCCCGTTAAGCCAGAGCAGAGAATTATTTGACCATTTTTATGGAATCTGGAAAAAGAGGGGCAGGCGTGCTGCCAGCAGAAGGTGACCTCATGGCAGTTCTGGGCAGCCCTTGAGGATCATCATCTCACGGTGCCCAGATCAGGGGCCATCCAGCATTTCTCTGAAGTCTACTGTGTTCTCTGAGGACAGCCTCCATCAAAAGGACAGTATCCTGGTGGGGTTAGTGGCAAAAAGGCTGCAACAGGTCAGGTCACAGAGATGGGACCTAAGGGGACACTCACCTGGGTGTCCGAGTTGTGGCAACATTGCTTTATTGTCTACATGAAGGTTGCCTCCTTGCTTTGTGGCCTGGCATCCCCAGAGTGACCTCCTGTGTGGGGTGAACCTAGTGTGCCTGCCCACCCGAAAGACCCCCTAGGGAACTTTGTGCCAGCACAAGAGAGTGGGGTGTCTTCTACAAATAAAGACAGAACAAGGCAAATGGAGCAAAGGGCTGTGGGGTGCTTTGCCACCCTGGGTTGTGTCCAATTCTGTGCCCGTTAGTCTCTTCCCTCTATCTTCGTTGGCCCTAATAACCCGATTCAGCCCCCCACTTGCTGCTGTGCCCAGCGTACACAGTCATCCAGGGACACAGCTAGCACAGTTCCCAGCCTGCCGTTCAGTACCATGGAGACCTTCTGCTGCAAATGAGTATTTATTTATTTATTTGATCAATCATTAATTCACTCATGCATTCTTTCACTCTTTGCTCTTTTTTTTTTCTTTTTTCTTTTTCTTTGTAACACGCTGTAGCCTAGGTTGGCCTGCAGCTCATCATGCAGCTTGGGCTGGCTTTGAACTTGTGGCCAGTTCTGTTGCTGGGTGTGAACCTCCACGCCTGACTTGTATGAATCTCTTTCCCTTCTCCCCCCGAGTCTCACACACTACAGCGAGGAGGGGAGCCAAAGGTGAACCTTGAATATGTTTTGCTGGCAGGGTGGTGTGCTGCCCCTGTCCTCTGTGTACCTGTTTGTAGGACTCCATTGCTTTCTGTGCCCTGTGCTGTTCCCATGCCGTTACTTAACCAACCGGATCTTCTCGGTTTACAAAGTAGGTGCAAAAGTTAAACTGAAAAATACCCATGATGCAGAGTGGCAGGGACCATCAGGAGGAAGGGGAGGTAAGAGTGGGAACTAGGAAGAGTGGATCTCCTCCTTCAGTACAATTGATATTCACCAATTAAACCAGAAGAATCCGTGGTTCTTCATTTCTGCAGCCACAGCGCCTTGTTGCTCCTTAGTCCCAGCATACAGGCTTTTTGTTTCATACTTAAAGTTCTTTCCTAGATAGTTCTACTTCTTAGGCCTTTGTCAAGCTCACGTCTCTCTGTTGTGCCCTTGAATGTGTGTGTATACACACATGCATGCACATATTGGTGCAGAGGTGAGACAGGGTCTCTTGTAGGCTGACTTGAGCTCACCCTCTTGCCTCTGCCTCCCAAGTACAGGGATTTCAGGTCCAGCCACCCCACCCAACATTTGATGCACTCCTGCTGTTCACAGCCTGGATCTACTAGAGACGCGTGGACCCAGCGCTCCCTCTGGTGGCCAGACTGAGAGCCACAGAGGACTGGCTGCGCAATAGAGACTAAGATTTCCTGAAGTCTCCTGTGTCTACACTTCGCTAAGGAGGGATCTAGCTAGGATCCCTTTGTGTGTCCTAGGGTTAGATGTCACTGCCATGCAGGTAGAGCTTCCGGGAGCTTCCTGAGTTAGGGGACCAGAGAGGGGGCTGCGGTGAAAGGTCTCTGGCATCTAATGAAAGCCATGGGGGAGGTGGCCCTTCCAACGAGGGTGTAGCTCAGCTCCCAAGGCTGAGCAAGTAGATAGTCTGCAGGTGTGGGACCTCCTTTGGTTTTCCCGAGCTTCTGGCTGAAGGTCACGGACAGGTGGGGAAGAGCCCGCAGCACTTGGCGAGCACAGAGGCAGGAGGCCAGGGTGGGTCCTCCAGGATACGGACAGGGAACTCCATGTGCTAGATGTCTGCATCTTCGCCCTAGCAATTTGCCAGCATGCCGGTCTGCTGCCGCTTCTCCTCCGTCGGTGACCCCCATCTTGGCCAGTTTGCTGTTGGAGGACTGGCTCCATGGGAAAGTTTTGACTTGTCTATGTTAGGAAGGTATTTGCAGCTCTTTGGTTATTCCTGTGTTGAGTGAACGATTCGCTGTGTCTCCTCACCGCCTTGGCTGCGGTGAACCCCATCGTGAACTCGCTAGCCGTGTTGACACTGAGACCCATGGTTAACTTGCTGGCAGGGTTGAGGTTTGTGTTGGACCATGGTAGACCCGACACTTCCTGCAGTTCAGTGACCCTGTCTCCTGTGCTACCTATGATTCTTTGAGAAATTTGTGGAGCAGAAGGGAAACAGAACCGTAGTGCTGCCCCAAGTAAAGAAGCCCTCCTCTTGTCTCAGCTGTATGGGTCCTGTCCCTGCTCCCTACAGCAGCGCAGTGTCAAACACAAGGCATGCAGGGAGCTCCCAGAGGCCCCTGTCACAGGAGCTTTTCCATGACCCGCTGACACAGATTACAGCCTGCCTATAACTTTCCCAGCAGTATCGCATTCCGGAAATGGTCCTGCAGATGCCTGTTTGGCTAGGCTCAAGGGATTGAACATGTGGAATTTTGGTGTAGTGCCAGGGTCCCCCATTGACCGCGGTCCCTCGTTGACCGTGATCACCCGTTGACCATGGCCCAGCATCCCAAATAGCTTCCCAGTAGCCACATGCACCGGGAGCTGTGGACAGAAAATGCACACGTTTTTCTCTCTCAGCTATGCTCAGCCTTGCGTGGAAAGTAACATCTCAGGGTACCAGACGACAGAAGGGCACAGCTGCCTCAGGATCATGTCCAAGGCAGAGATTTTCCTGTTGTTGTTTAGCTGGGAGCAGAGGCATCAGCTAGGCACTAATGGGGCCTCAAGGGCTAAGCCTGGCTCTTTCCTTCCCAGGATTTTCTAACATGTAAAGCTGGTAGGACGTGTTCACATACTTGCCCCTTGCGTGGGGTGCACCATGCTATTGGGTATCTCGCAGTCCTGCCTCCTGCATGCCAAACACTAACCAAGTAAAGATGAGGTAGAGGGTGGATTGCATTCTTCAAACAGTGTTGATCATCTGATTTCCTGTGTTTTCCGTGCAAACCCATGGAGATCCTCCTGCCCATGTTTTGCTCCAGGTATTAGCAAGCATCTTTGCCTGTGCTGTGGTTCCCATGGAGATCTATGATCCTATTGATTAGAACATGAAAAATCAGTTAAAGTTTGATTGAAATCAAACTTCCTATGTTGGCCCTCGAAACAGCCATACTTCATCCATTTAAAAATTTATTTTATATAGGCTAAATTAAAAATATTTGTTTAGTCTTATTTTATGAATAAGTGTGTTTTGCCTGTATGTATGTATATGTGCTACATGTGTGCCCAGTGCCCACAGAGACCAGAAGAGAAGGCATCTAACCCTCCTGAAACTGAATTACAGTTGGTTGTGAGCTACCATGTCAGTGCTGGGAACCAAACCCTTGTTTGATTCTGCAAAAACAGCCAGTGCTCTTAATCACAGAGCCATCTCTCCAGTCCCTTAGATAAATATTATAGAGACAGAATTCCAACTTATCATTGAGGATGAACTCATTATGTAGCCCAGGCTAGCCTCAAACTTGCATCAATCCTCCTGCCTCAGCGTCCCAAATGCTAGGATTAGAGTCACCACCCTGGCCATTGTGTTTGCTTTTGATAATAGGATTTTTGATGGCCATTTATTTTAGATACAGTTTGTGTTCGTTCTAGACGTCGTGATTGGTAATTATCCCTTGATTTTAGAAATTCCCTACTGTATCAACATCACGAGTTCCGGGTGCTTTGTGTTTGACTTTCTGGCTGAGATGCTAGTTGAACCTTAATTAAGCTCTTTTTATGGTGTTCTGAGAGCAGGGACGCGATCAGGTTTACAAAGGCACCTTTTCCGTCTACATTTTACTGGATCTTTATGTGTTTGCCGTAGATGATACGGTCAGCAGACGTTATGAGTTTCTTCTCCAGCATAAATCTGTTTCAAGCCTCATTTGGAACGGCTAACGTCAGCCCCGAGATGACGCTGCAGGCTGCTTTCATCTCCATAAACAACGGCACTTGTTTCTCCTCTTCAGGTTCCGAGTTTCCCTGGAGAACATAGCCGTAACGACTTTCCTTGATGGATACATTCTTTACACAGAGACAGATTGGATCTAAAATTCCATATATAGTTAAATGGCTTTGGGGGCTAGAGAGGATGAGCTTTTTTTTTTTTTTAATCGATGTATACTATTGGTGCACATTTATTAGGCACAGTGGGGTAATTTGATGGCTGCATTTGGTCTCAATCAGTCCGGTTAGTTCAGGGTGGCCAGCATCTTGGCATCTTCAGGCATCTCCCAGTTTAGTGCTGAAAATCTGCACATTCTCTCTGACTGACACGGTTCCTCATAATAGTGAACTCACAAAGCTTGGTCACATCGAAGCTTTTGTGTAATGTTTTACAAGCTTCTCTTGGTGACTATCTCTTCCTCCATTGCTGGGGCTAGAACCCAGTAAATGTTCTGTTACTAAGCTATGCCCCAGCTCCTTCTCTTCAATGTTGCTCACCATTGCGGTAAACCATGGCTGTGGTGGTCAGTTGTGCCTAGGACCAACCGAGTGGCCACCCTGTCCTTTGACTTTGCCCTGTAGCACACTGTGGGAACTGGATGACAGGGGAGCTCTTCCTCCTCCACTCTGCACTTGGCCCTGAGCTTCAGGGTGGTCACAGCTGGAATATTGCCCACTGCAGCTGCAGAGTCTGGCTCGGAAACCCCTGGCACCGATGGCCTTTGCACGGCGTGTCCGGCTCTCTTCTCTCCCTTCTTCCCCAGTGGAAATCTCTGCTTGAAGCAGGATGGAGCCATTTGGCTCCAGTGCAGCTGCGTCGTGTGCCAACTCATTGTATGGTTGCTTGAGTGCTTGTCCCTTCTATCCGTTCTGCCTCCGTTCTCATGGTAAACTCAGAGAGGACACGGGGCATCTAAATATGAATGTGCAGTTTTTACTGGAAAAATAAAAAACAGGAAATTTTTTTAAAATGGGGAGTAGCAAAAATTTTGTGATGGAGAGAGTCACTTCCTTTTTAGCTAATTTCAAAACCCTTGAGAGATGCAGTTGCTTAAGTCTTCTAGTGATATTTGGGGAAGAATGTGTCCTTGTGTGAAGGCCAGTCTGGGAATTCAGATTTTTCTTCTCTGTTCCCAGGAGTGTGCGGGGGTCACCAGTGACATGCGGCCAGTCAGTTCAGGATGGGTGTTGAACTTTCCCTTCAGCAGGAACGCGAAGGGTCTGTTTCACAGGCTGACGTCATGCTATGGGTTCCTTTAATATGCTGCTGGGAACCAGCTTGCTCTAGTGACCTAGATAAGGAAGGGCCTAGGGTGGGCTGACTTCATTTCTAATTCTGGTTCAGCGCTGACTCAGTGAAAATCTGGGAGGAATCAGTTCATCTGGCTCCCGTCCGCACTGTGCTCATTCCACGATTAAAAATGAGAAATAATAAAAAAAAAATCTTATCTCTGTTGGTCTTCTGGTGATACTGCCAATATCAATTAAGTACTAAAAATACTCCACAGACATACTAGAAAGTTCTCCAGTGACGTGCCCTCCTCATTGCCTCCCCAGCTCATGTTGGTTATTTGAGGATACACGACTCAATTTTTATTTTATTACTATTTTTTATTATTTTGGGGGCCAGCTGTTCGCGGTTCAGTTATGTTCTATTTTGAGCACAGCTTTTCTACATACGAGGACTGGGCGCTCCAGTTTGGTGGCCCATATGACAGCACCTTTGCAGTCAGCGTTTCCTGCGGTTGCATGGTGCCACCATCATGATTCAGCATTTCCTGTGGTTACATGGTGCCACCATCATGATTCAGCATTTCCTGTGGTTACATGGTGCCACCATCATGATTCAGCATTTCCCGTGGTTGCTTGGTGCCACCATCATGACTCAGCATTTCCTGTGGTTGCTTGGTGCCACCATCATGACTCAGCACTTCCTGTGGTTGCATGGTGCCACCATCATGATTCAGCATTTCCCGTGGTTGCTTGGTGCCACCATCACAATAGCAGTCAGCGTTTCCTGTGGTTGCATGGTGCCACCATCATGACTCAGCATTTCCCATGGTTGCTTGGTGCCACCACCATGACAGTCTGAGGGTGAATGTATTTGCTTCACTCAGCATTTGTACAAGACTTGGAGGTCTCCTTTCTCAGCACTCGCCAGACATGGGGAGAAGGATCCAGCGTCCATGTCAAACTACATTTGAGGGCACACAGTGTGCTTGAATTGGCTTCTTCTAGTAGATTCTATTGGTACTGGCCCAAGGGTGCTTCCAAAGTATAGGAATTTACTACATCCCCTCTTCTTTGAAATGTAAAAATATTGTCCCCTATTTATTCACATGCAACCCCATGAAAGCCTGGGGTCACCGTCACACTTTTGCGAGACACCCTCAACTGCCAGGACCAGTTGACAGTTTGGAAGAAAGCATGGCTTTGAAGGTGCTGCCTCGTCTTGTTTGGATGACGTGATGGTGGACAACTTTTTAATAACTCATGGTGTGTGAAATGCTATGGGGAAGTAAACAGTTATGTGTAATGCACACCACGCCAGTTTCCTTTTACTTTGCATTAATAAAGCTTCAAGAGGAGCACTGAGTCTTAAGTAATCCTGCTGGCCCACTCCGAAGCGCCTTCTCCTTTGACGTCAGCTATAACAGGTTATTTGCTATACGGAGAAAAGGGACTTACGTTTTTTTTTTTAATTGATAATCAAAATCTGCCAATCTTCCTAAAAGATCACTTGCTCCCTTTTGCTGTACACCGCACACTGTCTCTCGGTTCAAAGCTGGGTCCCTCCTTCCTGTGTGTTTTCACCTTGCCAGTGTTTCTTTTCCGTTTGTTCTCAACCATGTGGTCTGACATCCCGCCCCAGCCCCCTCAGCCTTTCTCCAGCCCATATTTCCTCGTCCTTCTGTCTCTCCTTGTACTTACTTTCTTGTACATTCTTCTTTGGAAGGTCAGCCTAAGGTCCAGAGTCTCATAGTTTTTCTCACTGTTCTTTGTTCTTTCCCAGTGTATTACAACCCTTGTCAAACATTTATACCACGAGTGATATTCCTTATTTTAAACATCACATTTCTTATTTCATTTCTGGGTTGGGGCAGAGACGACCAGTAAACTTTCATCTTTTCTTTGAAAAATTTACTTTTGAAAAAGAGCTTGACCCAAGCCCACTATGGAACTATTGATCATTTGTGGGCTGAGATCAGAACCCTGATTGTCACCAATTCTGAGAGATCTACAGAGAGAGACATGACTGACCATGCCATCACAACGTGTTATCTATGGATGGCAAAAAGATGCTAGTAACCGGCTGAGATTACAATCAACTCACTGAAAAACACTTGATTAGTTTTAGTTTACAGACTTTATATATTATATAGCTCTTAATATGTACAATACATTTTGTCGGGTGTTGAATATTAAGAACTCAACATGAAGCACTGGAGAGGGCTTCATCATCCATTCTCAGACTCTCATTGTGAACTCTTGCAATGCTGAGTGGTACTTAGAAAGACTTAGGCTTCAGTCCATTTCCTTTGGCAAAACAGCCAATAGGATGAGCAGATGGATTGGTGGGTAGATGGATGGATGGATGATGGATGGATAGATGAGTACATGGATGGGAAGATGGATGGCATATTGGGTATATGTCAAGATGGATGATGAGCGGATGGTATGTGAGTGGATAGGTAGGCAGATATATAGGTGGATGGATATGGAAGGGCAAATGGAGGGGAAGATAGTTGTGTGGATAGATGGGTGAGTGGGTGAATGGATGGATGGATAGGTGGGTAGATGGATGGGAGGGTGGATGGATGGGTGGATGGGTGGGTGAATGGACAGATGGGTGGGTGGAGGGATGGGTTGGTAGGTAGGTGAGAAGAGGTTTCTTGTTAAAATTGACTGCTATGATTGGGAGACTGAGTTGTACCACGTGTCACCTGAAAGTGGGTGACTTAAGGAAGCCAGTGGTGTAGCTCCATCCAAGGCTGCAAGCCTGAGAACCTGGGGACTTCTGGCAAAGTCTGTGAGTCTGAAGACTGAGGACCTGAACTGGTGATGTCAAGGACAGAAGAAGGTTGGTGTCAACCCAGAAGGCACCAGAATTGCCCTCTGCTCTTACTGTTAGGGACTCTGCTGCTGTTGTTCCAGCCTTCACCACTTAGAGACAATCCTCCCTCCCTCTGAGAGCAAGACCTTGCAGGCACAGCCAGGCTAACACCCCCAACACCCATCACAGTTGACCGATCTTCTCCCTTGCCCTTCATCTGACCTCTGTGCTTTTCTGCAGGGAGAAAGAGGCTTTCCAGGGTTACAAGGTGTCATTGGGTTTCCTGGGATGCAAGGACCCGAGGGGCCACATGGACCACCAGGACAAAAGGTGAGCTTGACTGGTAGGGAGGAGGGCCGGGTTGCAAATGTCTCCAGTCTTGTGACAGTGGCCTGAGCCATCCTTATGGTATCTCTGTTTTGTTGTAGGGTGATACTGGAGAACCTGGACTTCCTGGCACAAAAGGGACAAGAGTAAGTACAGTGCCTGGTGACCCTTAGGACTGAGGTGTCCAGAGCTCAGTGGAACCTTTGCCCCAGGGGCAGCCAGCCTGCCTGCCTGCCATCTTTCCTTCCTTCCTTCCTTCCTTCCTTCCTTCCTTCCTTCCTTCCTTCCTTCCTTCCTTCCTTCCTTCCTTCTTCCCTCCCTTCCTTCCTCCCTCCCTTCCCCTCTATCCCCCTCCCCCTCCCTCTCTCCCTCCCTCCGTCCCTCCGTCCCTCCCTCTCTCTCTCTTCCTCCCCCTCTCTCCTTCCCTCCTCCCTCCCTCTCCTTCTCTCCCTCCCTCCCTCCCCCCTCCCTCTCTGACCTCCCCCTCCCTCTCTCCCTCCCTCCGTCCCTCCGTCCCTCCCTCTCTCTCTCTTCCTCCCCCTCTCTCCTTCCCTCCCTCCCTCCCTCTCCTTCTCTCCCTCCCTCCCTCCCTCCCCCCTCCCTCTCTCCCCTCCCCCTCCTCTCTCCTCCCCCTCCCTCTCTCCCTCTTCCTCCCCCTCTCTCCCTCTTCCTCCCCCCTCTCTCCTTCCCTCCCTCCCTCCCTCCCTCCCTCTCCTCTCTCTCCCTCTCCCCCTCCCTTCCTCCCTTCCTCCCTTCCTCCCTGCCTCCCTTCCTCCCTCTCTCCCTCCCCCCTCCTTCTCTCCCTCCCCCTCCCTCTCGCATCCTCCCTCCTCCGTTCCCTCCCTCCCTCTCTCGCCTCCTCTCTCCTCCCTCTCCCTCCGTCCCTCCCTCTCCTTCTCTCCCTCCTTCCCTCCTCCCTCCCTCTTTCCCTCCCCTCCCTCCCTCCCTCCCTCCCTCCCTCCCTCCCTCCCTTCCTCCCTCCCTTCTGCCTCTCCTCACTGTCATGGGCCACCACCCTTCTTACCTGCAGGCTGCTACTGTATGTAAGCAGAATTCCCTTGCTAGATGAGCTTGCTCACTCTTGCTCATTCTTCTTCAAAGGTCCCTTATAGACATTTTAATTTGGAAGAGGGGTCATTAATTATCTGTCCAAAGTCATTAGAGGGAGAAAACGTCATTGAATGTAGAGAGAAGTTTTCAGAGCTGAACTCTTTACCATCTCTACTGCGTCATTTCCGGAGAGTACAAAGATGATGCTTTCTGGGCAGAGAGAAGCCTAGGACAGCGTCTGGAAATGTTTGGCTGTGGTTACATAGTGAAGAGGGAGGTGGGATGGTGGTGTCTGACGCTCCTTGGCATTCTCAGGGGCTCGTGGGGCTGCGAGAGGGAGAACACTGTCACCACTCTCTGGATGCAGTCGGCCGCACTTGACTGCTTAGGAATTAGAAGACAAGGGCTTATCCCACAAGCAGTTCTTCATAAAGTGTTTATGATTTTAATGTGGATTGAACATTCATTTGAACTCAGATAACACAAGAGATCCAGTGAGGACAATGTCATTCTGTGTATTCACAACCTTGATTTTAGAGACAAGAAAGAGTGTGCTTTCACACACGTACGCACACACACACACACACACACACACACGCACGCACGCACGCGCACACACACACACACACACACACACACACCACACACACACACACACACACACACACACACACACACACATTCCGTTAGGTCTACACCTTTTGCTGAGTCTCAGTGCTTCCTTCCCAGAATGCTCTCTGCTCGGTGCTCATGTTCTAAGCTCTTTGACTGGGAAGGTGTGAAGGAGTAGTAAAGTTCCCTGTGATTGGCTGAAAGGCTTTTGTTCTGTCTTTACAGGGACCCCCTGGAATAGCTGGCTACCCTGGGAACCCCGGGCTTCCTGTATGTATACAAAATATACACATCGATTTCATGAACTATCCTACCACCTGGTGAGTTCCTATTTTGTTGACTTCTTCATTTGATTGATTGCAGGGTATTCCTGGCCAAGATGGTCCGCCAGGTCCCCCAGGTATCCCAGGATGCAACGGTACAAAGGTAAGCTTAGACCCGAGACCCTGCCTTGTGCATCCACACGTAGCTTCATGCTACAGTGCAGTCACTACCTTGAAGCTCACTTTCTCGCATGAGAAAATGCAGCTTCCCCACATTTAATGTACGGAAAAGACAACAGTTCCCTTCTACTTCTATGTTTTAGCCTAAAATTGTTCTTTTAAAGATTTTATCTGGAATCTACTAAATCAACCCCAGATCTGCTTTCCCGAGTCTTTTATTTCTGTCGCTCTTGCTAGGGAGTTCGGGGTTCTCCCCATGAAGTGGTACCCGGTGTCTTACTCGTATCAGACTGTGCGTGCTGCCACCGAAGCAGCCGTTCTGAAGTGTGGGACAGTGATGTCTGTTGTGAAGTGTTGGGGTGTACATCCGCGTGTGACATTTCCCATCTCTCCTAGGGAGAGAGAGGTCCGCTTGGTCCTCCTGGCTTGCCTGGATTCACCGGGAGTCCTGTGAGTATCTGATTACTCAAATAGATTTTCTTTTTCTAATTATTGTTTTGGTGCTCACTCATATCTTATTACTACTCATATTTTTGGAGAAACAAAACTTATAGCTAAACTTCTTTCTTTTCTAGGGACCACAAGGGCCGCCAGGAATTAAGGTATGTTTGATTTAATTTAGTTTCATTTCCTTGGGTTCCTTATAAGAAATCAACTGAAAATACTCTAAACAAATGCCCTAAACTCTGTTGTATGAAAATGATATATAAATCACACAGAGAGACCTAGGCACCAGGCTATGCCAAGCTGTGGGCACCCTGTGAGCCTTGGGAAGAATTCAGGAAGTGATTCTGGCACAGGCCACTATGGTTCATTGGCCAGCCAGCCTGATCTACATGGTGAGCTCTAGGCCAGGGGAAGAAAAAAGAAAAAGCCAAGCAAACCAAAAAAGCTCCAAACAAACAAAAACCAAGCCAGGTGGTGCCTGAGGAATAACCTTCAGAGTTGTCCTGTGTCCCCCCAAACTCCCCAGGCCTAAGTCCCAGCCTGGGGCCAGTCCTACCCCAGTTTTGAGTGGATTCTAATTTTCTTTACATGTCTTTCAATTTTTGCATCTTTCTCTTCTTTTTCCCTCTTCTAGGGAGATCCTGGTGAAATTATCGGCCACACCCCTGGAATACCTTTGAAAGGGGAAAGAGGATTCCCTGGCATCCCTGGCACTCCGGTAAGTCTTTGCTGCACGCATCAAGTCTCCCCCTGGGTGGACTGCAGTTTCGTAATCCTTTCTTGTTTCATCTAACCGTAGGGCCTACCGGGAGTGCCAGGGCTCCAGGGACCTGTTGGTCCTCCAGGATTTACTGGGCCGCCGGTAAGTTTCGAGGACAGTCCTTTAGAGAAGAGGTGTGGCACTATGTGGAACTGACCGGGAATCTCGTCCCATGGCTCTTTCTTAGCTCAGCTTCTTTGTTAGGAGAAAGTGTGGCTGACACCTCTGGCCCCCAATTCCCAGAGCTGTGGGGAATGGGTGTTTTATACTGTGAACCCTTAAGACATCCTGGGACAGATGCCCTGGAAGCCAGACTGAAGGTCACTGGGGTGGGCTCTGCACCCAGGGGAGAAGGGTTGCAGAGGCAGGGGCATATTAGAATTTAAGGGTCAATTAGGAGCGGGGCACAGACCTTGAGGAGACCCTGAGGTGAACTTAGCACCTGGAACACTGGGGAGGCCACTCCACCCCTGGCTGACATTCTTTGCAGGAGGAGGGAGGCTTTTCCTCATTCCCACACTTCCGCAGCACAGAAAAGTTAATGTGAAAACATTTATTTACTAAGAGCCAAGTGTGCAAGGAACGGACAGAGGTGACTGAGTTTGTGGCCTGTAACACCCGACTGCTCATCCTCTCAGAGAACCTCAGGCTTATATTAATAGTTAATCTCTTTCTTTTCTGTTTGTATTGTTTTGTCCACATGTGTAGATAGATCCCATTCACCTTCCTATGGGTCAATGGCATCTTTTTATATTACAGAGTGGCCGGCTTTTCTTCTTCTTTCTTTTGTTCTTTCTTCCTTTTTTTAAAAAAATATGATTTAGGGGAGCATTCTGAAATTTTCTTGAAAGTATGGGACCATTTTTTTTGGCATCACCACCCTCTACTCCCCAAAAGAATTGGCTTTTTGAGGTAGAACCCTGCATCTGAAGAGGAAAGGTGCTGGACCCATGTGGGCTGGTCCAGCTAGGAACACAGGCTGGTACCTGCAGGCCTTCAGCACCCAAGGGGCAGTCCTTAGCCTTTGAGGGATTTCTGCCCCCTTCATCATTGTCCTGACCCATAGCTGGCTATCTTCAAGGCTTTATATGTTTGAGCAGTCACATCCTTCTCCCACAGCAGAGTCTTAGGATGACGTCGGTACGAAGACTGTGCATGTCCACTTCTCCTTTGTTGGAGAAAATATCCAAAGAAAACCGTCTACAAGGAGGACGGATTTATCTTGGCTCATGGTCTCAGGGGTTTTGGTTCACACAGTCCTAGGCTCTGTGATTCTGAGCCTGTGGGGAGACAGCACTGTGATGGGGAACATGAGGTGCAGTTGAGACATGACAGAGGAACAGGGGAAGTGTGGGGACAAGATGCCTCCTTCAGAGGAGCAACCCTAGGGACTCAGATTCTCCATCCATCCCCCCTCCCCTGCAAGTCCCTTCCGTTGTGGACACATCAGTCGTTATGCACCCCTGTGGTGCCATCACCTCTGTGATAGTGCCACCATCTGGGGACCATGCCCCACTTTTTGTGTGGTGCAGAGGGGTACGCCATCTTTCAGATCGTAGTTGATTTTGAAGATTATTTAACTAAAATGCTCTCTCTTTCAGGGTCCCCCCGGCCCTCCTGGCCCCCCTGGAGAAAAGGTAAAGGTGTTTTTTCTTCTATTATTCTCAGCCTTCATAAAGGCTTATGTTGAGTTGCCATGGTCCCCTCTGTACGTTACTGGAAAGAGCTTTGGAAAGCTGCCTTTCTCACCCATATATAGCACTTCCTGTCAGTATTAGTACTATCTGTTCACCTCTCTCTGTTGATTATCATCGGTCAGTCATTTCCCTCTTATCCAAATCACCTACTATCCTCCCCCCTCCTCCTCCTCATCTTTGAGACCCTCCAATTTCATCTACTCACCCCTTAGCAATCCCTTAGATTCATTGATCATTCCATTCCTTTTCTGAGCCCAGAGTTCAAAACCCTTACATGAACGAATTCTTTATTATAGTGTTTGTAAAAATCCTTGCATGGTTATTGCATCCAGCGTGGCTTTTTTTTGCAAAGTGTATGGTGTTTGCAGGACAAAAGTATTGCTTGAAGCCTAACTCCTGTCCCACCAGTGTGGCGCTTTGAGGATGTCTGGCCAAGGTGACAGACAGCCTTAATAATAAAGTGTCACTTGTAACCAACAGGGGCAGATGGGCTCCAGCTTCCAAGGACCAAAAGGTGACAAGGTGAGTGAGTGCCCTGTATGGTTCCTCTGCATGGTCCTGAGTTTGGAGGGGACATGGGACAACTTCCAGGACTGCAGAATTTGTTCTGCCTTGCCAAGAAATGAGGCCGATTGCGGCACCCAGTGACTTATTGGAACAGGGCCCAGTCAACACATACATCAGCTCTCAAATTCATGTCCAAAGAGTGAAATTTAGCTTGCCTCTTAGTAGCATCTATGAAACCCAACCACGAGAGGCCATTGTGAGGAGGAGGAGGAGGAGGCCTTGATGTGGTGGGAACTGGTTTTTCTCGGGGATCAGATGCTTACTGAGGATGTGTGCTTTGGAAGTGGGGTGGTGGTGAAAACTGGACAAACATCTTTTTCTTGGCAAGAAGGGCAAACAGTGAACCCCCTGATGTCCTCTCTAGTAGTGTCCCTGGGTAAGACAAAGGGGCATTATCACAATTGCTGTCTGTCTTTGGGTGTACAAGCTGGTATGAGCAACTGCCACCAGGGGATACTGGATAAGGTGGGTCTGGACAGAGCCTGGGCTAATGCTTTTTACTGTTGATGTCTTTGGCTCTCATACATGTCTGGCTGACTGGCCCTTTAATTCTGAGTGTGGCTTAGCTGTTATTCAGCCTGAGTAAGAAGAAGTCTAATGATTCTCTTATTCTGGGCTCACCTAAAGTATCCCCTTTCAGTCTCCTATCAGCTGGTGTGTTCTCACTGATGCAGTGGTGTGTGCTGATGAGTGCACACTAAGTGTGTTCTCACGGACACAGTGGTGTGTGCAGGTGCCTGCACAGCTGGTGTGTTCTCACTGACACAGTGGTGTGAACGGGTGCATGCCCTGATCAGACTCCTAAGCTTGAGAGACACTGTTCTCTGTAGACACCAGTGGTGACTTCCTGCAGAAGTCAAGGCTCCCACTGTGGGAGGAGAGTGTGCTAGTGTTTAGCTTCAGGCTTTTACTGCCCTAACGCAGCTCATATCTAATTAACCTTCAATTTTTACATGAACAGGGTGAGCAGGGGGTCAGCGGCCCCCCTGGAGTACCGGGACAGGCACAAGTTAAAGAAAAAGGAGACTTTGCCCCAACAGGAGAAAAGGTATGTCTGAGCTCCGTTCAGTGGATGTCTGCTTTCTACTGGACAAATTCTGAGCGGAAAAGAGAAGCTGGATCCAAATGCAGATTCTCCAGCCATAACCGACCTTGTCCTGGGAAGAGGGTTTCTAGACGTCCTGTCCTGTGAAACTGAGTAGCTCTGAGAACAGAAATGACTGTCCTGGGTTGTCTCGGGGCTGTTCTGTGTCGATCCACCTAACAGAGGTTTTCTTAAATAAGCCTGGCCCTGGGGAGAGTCTGTGTGGGTGGGAGGGGTCCAGCTGAGGGTGGGAGTGGGATATGGCGACTAGATGGGCAATTTGGCTGGTCAGTGGGCGCTGTAGCCATTAGGTGGGCAATGTAGCTGTTAGATAACACTGATCTATCTCTTCCCGACCTCTCAATTTCTTTAGGGTCAGAAAGGTGAACCCGGATTCCAGGTGAGTACTCTGGTCCTCCTTGCCATTATTGCTTTTGTGTGAAGGATGTTGCATTATGACATTGGTAACCAAAGTGTGTCTGGCTTCATATTGTATTTGCGCATATCAGAGAGTCTAACTCCGTCTCCTCTTGTCTCTTAAGGGAGCCCCAGGGCTTGGAGAGAAAGGTGAACCAGGGAAGCAAGGGCCACGGGTAAGTGCTTCCCAGCTCTGTCTGCTCCTCACGGTGAACACACCCCCCTCTAAATGCCCGGACTCATAGAAATGAAGCGGAAAGATGGATACATCTGTAGGGTTAGCTAACTTCTTCCTCAAACCCCACCGAGTCTTCTACAGAAGGACTACCCATGCTTTCCCCTGGGGACACCTCCCCGTCTTGTGTGGTCAGAACGGGTGCTTAGGTATTTCTGCCCATCTTGGCACTAGGTCTGAGTCCCCGCCCCCTCCCATGTCAGGCTTATGTGTGGCTGGGACCCTGACGGTCTCACGTGCTTCTCCCTATCTGGGCACAGCAGTAGACTGTCTGCTTAGCTGCCGGCTGCCGGGGATGTTTGATTCCTCCCTGCAGGCATGTGTGGAAAGAGATGAAGAGGGCTGTGGTGTGGCTGTAGTTATCTGTGAAAGGCTCACGTCTACCTCTTTATTATACAGGGAAAACCTGGAAAAGACGGCGAGAAGGGAGAAAAGGGGAGTCCGGTAAGTCCCCTTCTTCTGCAGTGTCTGGGTGGATGGGGGCCGCCGTTCTCTCTGATGAACATCCTTTACCTCCCTTCTTTCTAGGGCTTTCCTGGTGATTCCGGGTACCCAGGACTCCCAGGCCGGCCAGGCCCTCAGGTGCGTGGTGGCATTGTTCTGAGTTTTTACCTTTACTGGGTCTTTCTTCCTAGAAGCTTGCTCGTTTGTTTTCTATAACAAAAACTCTGAACTCAAGGGGAGAGAATGTCTCTACTCTATGTGGATGCAACACAGTTTGTTGACTTTCCGGGGCTGATGAATTATGTAAAAGAAGAGTGTCACGGGACACACTTGGTCGAGCTTCTGTCTTTTTTTCATAGAGATTAATTTTTTTCCTGGTTATAAAGGAGGAGAAAATGCAGAAATATAAGGGAAAAAAAAGCCTGGGCCAGGTTTTGCCTTCTGCTGTTCCTCTGTGAACATATGCATGTCCCTTTGACAACATGGGTTTGAAGGCCACCTTTTGTCCTTCTTCTTCTTAAATTTTAAAAAAGTTACATTGATTGATTGGTCAAGTGTGTGTAGGCACACGTGTGTCCCATGTGGAGGTTGGAGGATAGCTCCTTCCATCATGTGGGTCCTGGGTTTTCAAGCGCGTTTACCCACGGAACCATCTCGTTGGCCCGCACTTGCTTCTTAAAATTAACCATTCATTTGTTAATAAAATAAGGAGGTTCTAATCTATGTGGACATCTATAAATTAGTTATATGTAGACATTTTTTTAACATCTGTGTCTTCTACTGACTGGGTTCTAGTTCATTTTAAACTTGTCTGAGGTCAACGCTGGAGTTTGTATGGGGACTTTAAGTGTAAATCCCATTAAAATCCCATATAACCATCCTAAGGAGTTGGAGTTAGAAGCAAGCTGTGCTTTGTAGCAATTTAAAGATGAGCCTTCTAGTTCTACAGGGCTCTCATGGTCCTTCAGGGAGGCTGCCACACAGGAGGGTGAGCATTGGCTCTTCAGTCTTCCACTTAGGCAGAATCTTTATTTCCACGTCACCTTTATGTGACACAGATGGGCAGTGTTTCTACACAGAGTAACTGAGCCAGTCCCAGAGCGAGAGGTCAGGAGAGGACAATGATTTGGGCATTGTGTAGTACCAACTTCTATTTTGCCACAAATCTCCTGGCCAGCTTTCTGCATGGTCATCTATATGGTATGGCTGCAAATAACTGTGTATGTTCCTTGCAGGGAGAGAAGGGTGAAACTGGACTTCCAGGCCCTCCTGGATCTGTAAGTAATAAGTGTGTTTGAGGTGGGTCCTAGGTGGCATAAGATACTCTGCAACGTATCCTCGTGTGATGTGATGCTCTTATTGGAAGTGGGTGTCCACCATACGAAGTAATTAATAATTTTCTCTGATTTTAACAATCACACTTTTATCATTTTTACCTCCAGAAATGAAAAACATTGCACATGGGTAACCTAGAAACCCACTTTGAAACCTGTTATAGATATTAATAGTCCATCAAGGAAAATTTAGTAGGAGGGGCAGATCAACTATCACCTGATTGTTCTAGCAAAGCAACTTTTGATTTCTAAGTAGTGTCTGTTCCTTGCTCATGCCCACCTGGACCCGGTATCTGCTCCAAATCATTGTTGAAGCAGTGGGCACCCCTGTCCTGTTCACTGTGGGTGACGCGGGTGTAGGACTGTGCCACTCGCCTTGTGGATGAGAGCATGGGGGTCAGAGTAATCTTGAGGCCACATTTTAATGACAGGGCTACTGCCCTCTGCACGTCTTGATGAGCCCGGTGTACCTACGGCTCTCCCCTCACCTGTGACTCACCCCAGGGTGCTCAGGTCCTCACCTCACCCCTGTTCCACCAACACATCTTATTTAGTTTTAAAGGTTTCTACATTATTTATTTTTTAATGGACAAGGAAAGTTTATACGTACTTGGAATTTACAGTGATTTTTCCATATATGTGCCTGTTGTAGAATGACTGAATCAGAGCTACTTAATGGCACCTTAAAGAGTATCCCCTCACTTAGGTGAAGCAGAGGGATTGACACTTCAAGCAAGTTATCCACACACTCCCTCCGTTTAGTTGATACAGAGGGATACTGTAACGATAGCAGCGTCACTGCTTGACTCTGCAGTTTTCCTTGCTCTGTGGGGACTCAGGATCATGGTGCACCAGGTTTCCTTCCTTTTCTCGGTGAGGTTGTTGGCCTTGCCTTCTTCCTGGTCTGTGCCTGTGATATACAGGAAGTGCCCTCTTTGGTCTTTTGGTCTTTTTTTTTTTTTTTTTTTTTTTTTGTTTTTCAAGACAGGGTTTCCCTGTAGTTTCTAGAGCCTGTCCTGGAACTAGCTCTTGTAGACCAGGCTGGCCTTGAACTCAGAGATCCGCCTCTTTGGTCTTTAAAGAAAGTAAAAGCATCACATATTCTCCAGTAAAAGGAAAAACAGTTAGTGTGTGCTCCCGCCCTGTCCACCAGAAAGACACAGACAGGCACACCTCTGTTGTACTGTGAAGCACGCCATGCATTTCATGGCGTGGATGCAGTTGTGCATTTTAGACTAGCCATGGCTGACTGAGCGAGGCAGTCGTTGCTGCCGAGGAAACTGTGCAAACCAAGCAGAGCTGCCTGCATTCAACACAGAGCAGTCCTTGGCACTCATTTCGTAGCTCTCCAGACCCTTCCCCGGTTCCCTTCACACACCACCACCACCTCTTTGCATCCACATATGTCACAGTGTGCCATCAGCTACTCCTACCAGCTGTGACCCGTCCTGTGCTTTAACGCAGGTGATAGGCACCATGCCGCTGGGAGAGAAAGGGGAGCGAGGCTACCCCGGAACGCCAGGGTTAAGAGGAGAGCCAGGCCCTAAAGGTAGGTGTAGCCTGCCTGCTTTCTTGTTCCCCTCCCTCCCCTCCCTCCACTCTTCCTTCCCTTCTGTTCCCATCCCCCTCCTTCCTTTTCTCCTTTTGGAAGAATTTGACTGCCTGACAAGTTGTCCTTTCTAGCTGCCAATCTCCCTGTCACACCAGGTGCTCAGAAGCCCCTTTCCTCCATGACTTCCTGAGGATGGTGTCTCTGTAGGGAGCATTCTGGGGACTCTGGTTCTGTCTTCCCAGCCTAGATTGTGGATATCTTCAAGCCGCCCTGGCTAGACTGTGGCAGAGAAACAAAGTGTCTGCTACATGAATGACTTTGTCTCACTTTATTCAACTCTCTCTTTTCCTCTTTCAAGGTTACCCTGGAATACAAGGCCAGCCAGGCCCTCCAGGTGAGAATCCCTATTTCCTGTTGCACTTTCTGTGTAGTTTCTAGCCCCGTGTGTTTGTCACACACACTGTGTGTGTGCAAGGGACAGGATGCAGCATCTCTCTAGTTACCAAAACCCAATGTGTCCTGGTGGGTGTTTGCTTTCTATTTCATAGACAGATTCATATGTCAGTCCTCATTTGTAGGCTTACTGTGGACAACAGACGCTTGCTTCCTGGGGACACTGACTTGTCCTCTGGGGTGACCCTCTGGGTGCACATCTTGCCATTGTATGGATCTTGGCTCTGCCAGAATTCCTCCAGCTGTTGGGCTGTGGTTCTCTCCAAGAGAGGCGGATGGGATCCCTTTGCCTTCCTCCAGCTTTTCTTTCTGCTCCTGACTTGTGCGGAGGCTCCCAGAGTCCTCCTGTCTTTACTGGGATCCCCGTGTGGCTGTTTCTTCCCCAGGACATCAGGACTGTCTGTGTGTGATCCCCTGAGCTGTACTTCCCAGGATCCCCACCATCAGCCTTCTGGGCTATAGCAGGCCACCTTTTGTTATCCCTTAGCACCTCAGCACATAGAGTGACAGACATGGATTCTACATTTTCAGATCTAACCTTACCTTGTCTTCAAGCCTGTCCCGGCTTGACCTCAGGACTTACTGGGTTGTGCTCACTTAGAGGGTCCCCTTGGTGAGGATCCGAGTAGATATTTTATCTTGGACAAGAATGTGACTTTCTGTACGGCTGTCACATTGCCTTCAGGCCGTCACGTGATGTCACATGAACTCTTCTTACACTGCTTTCAGGCTTCTCCATTCCAGGCCAGATTGGTGCTCCCGGCTTCCCAGGCGAAAGAGGAGAAAAAGGCGACCAGGGATTTCCAGGAGTGTCTTTACCGGGACCCAGTGGAAGAGATGGAACTCCAGGGCCTCCCGGCCCTCCTGGGCCCCCTGGACAGCCAGGCCATACAAGTAAGTGCCCATGTATATCCCGTCAGATGCCAGGAGCCCAGGGAAGAGCTGGATGGGCCTGTTTGCTGCTAGAAGCAATGCCATGGAAAGGCTTGGGCCTCCCACCATTGGCTAGTTATCGACTTTTTGCTTGAGTAGTTTTAAAAAATTAACTATGCTACAAAAAACACTAACAATAAAATAGGCGTATGTAGAAAAGTGGCATGGTAACCAGCTCTAAGTCTCCTGGCATTGGAGGTTAAAGAAAGGTGAGCAGGGTGATTAGTTTCACCTTGATTGACAGCTGAGTGTATTATGCTTCGTGTAGAGAGACTGCATAACGCTTCTTAGGGTCCACAGGGGACAGATTGCACTGGAATATGTCGTGGTGTAATGCAGACTAGATGGAGACTCACGTGGGGTTTTCTGTATCAGCTTTCAAGAAAAGCTGAACACGAAGTATAAACTATTGACTGGCTTATTGTGATGCCACGATCTCGTTTCAATAATTACAAGAAAGTTCCAAAAGATTTAAGTCAGCCAGGTCAGTGGGAGCATATCAGATTTCCAAAGCCGAGTGTTGGGTACTTCTGGGCTAGAGCCAGCATGAGCTGTAGTGGGTATCTGTGGTGAGAACCCAATCTGGGGGTAATCACCATTGTGGGCTGTAGATGGGGGTTTGCGGTGGAACCTCCGTGTGTGGTTGACAACAGGTTTATGAGCTTGGAGCTCTGGTGACGTTGATTCCAAGAACTCAGGCTCATCTGGGAAGGAAGTTCCCCGGATGGGCTTGGCAAAGGAAGACAGCGGAGGGCCAAGGGGCTAACTGAGTCAGATAGGCAGCTCCCTGGAGGAAGGGAGGTGTGGCTCACTGGTCGGAGAATCAGCGGGTTATATGTAGGTTTATGGAACTTCCTCTTCTTCTGTGACTTGAAACGTGGGAAATCGGGCTGAGGTCTGGGTGTCCTGGAGACATCCCATCCAGAACCACCAGTTAAAAAAAAAACCACAGGCTCGCTTGGTGTAAATGAGAACTGAATTCCTAAAACATTCAAATCAGCCTGACATATTTTGGTTTGATAATCGAGGGTCACGCTGGGAGAGAGAGAGAGAATGTCTCGCTGTGTCTTACAGTTTACAAACATTTCTTTCAGATGGCATTGTGGAATGCCAGCCTGGACCTCCTGGGGACCAGGGTCCTCCCGGGGTACCAGGACAGCCCGGTTTGATAGGCGAAGTTGGACAGAAAGGTAAGCGATGCTTATTTATTTTGTTATTTTTTGAATAGTAACTGTATTTGTGCCGCTCAGGTTCCCCCATCGCCTGGCTTAGGCTTTGGCAGAGTAGGGCACGGTGCAGGATTCCCTGTGGCTTTGTTGGGGTCTTCCACATCCACTCCCGAGAAGACGCATTCCGCAGCTCTTCTGATCTGACGGCTGATGCTATAACTATGATGGGGAGCGGGAAGAAGAGACAGCCATGAAGGCCAGACAAATGTTCTTCCCTTACTCCCAGGGTCGAGAATCCAGTCTTCCCGTGTGTAAATAAAGTCCCAACTGTTACCACAAGCTTTCAGTTCAAAGCTTGAGAGTTTCCTTCTCAAAGGATGTATGTGTCTTTCCTTTAAGGAAAATCAGGAATCTATTATACACAGGATACTGGCGACCTTTTGAGTGTTTGTGCCATTGGGTCAGACAACTTTTCTATTGATGGATTAACTAGCTTTCCTCTGGGCTCTCGGTTTTATCTCTAACCTTCCAAGTGTTTGCTGTGATGTCAGTGCAGGGCACTGATTTATCTCTTTAGCAGTTGGATCCGGAGACGGAGGATGCTGGCTGCATGGCCAATGTGAGCACCGCCTTAGCATGGACTAAACAATGGCATTCCAATATTAATGTGCTTGTTAACCTTGGAGCAGAACAAACCGGGGCCCCGTAAAACCAGCCCCGTGGTTGACCATTCCTGACTTGGGCTATAAAGAATTTTGACCCTTTAGAAGTCTAATGTTGCATGGAAAACAGCTTCCAAGGGCTTCTTAGGCAACCGTGTGACTATCCTCACCACACACTATCTACTTATGGAGATGTGTTATTCTGTTCTTATGATGGACTCAGTGTTTGGAGTTCTTTAAGCTGAAATCTTGTCTGTCCACCTTTTGAATCCTAGGAGATGCATTGCACGCGTGCATGCGTGCGTGCGTGCATGCGTGTGTGTGTGTGTGTGTGTGTGTGTGTGTGTGTGTGTGTGTGTGTGTGTGGTGATGCTGGAGACAGAACACGGGCCCTGTGGGATGGATATGAGAATGCCTCCCTAGTGAGCGAAGCTATGGACCAGAGTCATGATGGAGAAGGGAGAGTCTGGCTGGCGCATCTGCAGGACTCTCCCTGTGTCTGCTCTCCCGGAACGGTAGAGCCTTCTGTCGGCACATCCTACAATGGTCATATAGGAAGCATATATTAGCCATACATTAAGCACCCTGTGTTTCTTCCTTCAGGTGAGAAAGGAGAAGGCTGCCTTGCTTGTGACACAGAAGGACTCCGAGGCCCCCCTGGACCACAGGGGCCCCCAGGAGAGATTGGTAAGTGGTAGGGCATGGAGTGAACCATGTTAGAAGTGGCCTTGGGGTCAGATGCCTGCCCCCTCAAATGCAGAGGCAGGGCAGTGAGGATGAAATTCTGTAACCAGAGTGGGTGCACATGGACAGCCATGGTCACCCGCCGCAGTGGCCACGGTCAGGGCCACCCGCCACAGTGGTGTCATGTGCTTTCCTGTAACTGCACAGTGGCATAGTGGTTCTCCCAGCACCACAGTTAGTTAGCTCAAGGGAGGTCAGCTTGTTTGTCTCACAGGATGTTAGGCTTGCAGGCTGGGGGGACACTGCAGCTATCTGTCTCACTGACTTGGGCCCAAGGCTCGTTCATGATCACTCCTCTGAGCCTATTAGTTTTAGTTTTATTTATCTACTGCCCTGGATGCTCCTCAAATGACAATCCACTTCACAGAAAGATTTTGATGTGGTTGAGTCTAGGGGGCAAAGGGGTTCAGAAGACTTGTCTTACAGCTGCTATATTCCTGTCTCTAAGGTTTCCCCGGACAGCCAGGGGCCAAAGGTGACCGTGGTCTGCCTGGCAGAGATGGTCTTGAAGGATTGCCGGTAAGTGCACCGCAGGGGGGTCATCGCCATAGGAAGCACAGTAGTGGGCTCTCGCTCAGCGTGTTACGGGAGCATGGGACATCCTTTTTCCATGCTCACCGGGGAGACCCACAGAACAAGCGAGACAAATCCACAGTTCAAGTGCCTTCAGCCATCTCACCCCCTGGCTTGCTTTCAGTGCCCAGTGGAGACTGGGCAGCCAGCCCAGCATCCTTCCCACAGGGTCTCAGGTTCAGGTGGTGCCACCAGTGGCCACCTCTCTTTGTGACCACTGCCTGTGGCATCCCCTTGTCAGGGATGGGTTCAGCCTAAGAGCTTCTGTGGAGGGAGGAGGAGAAGGTGACATCCACATCACCAGCATGTGTTCTGTAGATGGCTTTTCCAGTCTGTGGCTGAATCCACGTAAATTCACAGGGGGGAATATGACAACTTTCACCTGCACAGAATTCCAGCTGCTAAGCTTTGTTCTGAGAGAAGTTATTCTGAGAAGGGGGTCCACCTTTAACAAGTACTGTGCGCACTTGTTCTGTGTGCAAGCTCTTCTTCCCCCGCCCCTTCCCTTGCTCTATAAGCCCTGCTGCTTTCTGTAATTCTTTCCAGCTCCGTCTTCTTCATTAGAAACCAAAAGTTACATATTTGACCTTAACCTTTTCTGATGAAACGCTTTCAAATCCCTCATTTTTGGATACTGCTCGAGGAGGCCAGAGCTGAGATGAGTCAAAGCGGGATGGAGGCAGCCCGAACGCTGCAGTGGCTCCCTGCTTTTGAAGTCAGGGCCCTAGCTGTGTTCCAGAATGGCGCTGGTGCCTACAGGGCCAAGTCAGAAGATACAATTGTTTAAAACAGTTCTAAGCGGAGGAGAAGTTCAAATAGCAGCCAAGGCGGGGATCAAAGTGAGGACTTTGAGGGAGGCAGAAGAGGTTCTTTCCACCTGTGCCCCTCGCTTTCCTCCTGTATCTTCCCAGCTCTCCTGGGGTCCTTCCTGCCTCTGCTGTGGCTAGAACCCAAGCCAGACATTCAGCTCCTGACCCAAGATATCACAAAAAAGGCAAGGAGAACAAAGAGGTGAGGGAGAGGGACAGTTGGGGACTCGTCAGGATAAAGAAGAACAAAAGTCCAGAGCACTTGCTTCCGGCTTTCGGGGGCCCAACTTCCCCAAGATGAGCAGCAAAGCCTCTGGCCACAGAGGAGCACGCCTACAGCCTCTGAGCATTCAGCCATTGCCCTTTATCTGAAGCCGATCCCGGCTTCGGAAGTAGTCCTCATGGTTTATGTGTGGTTGGGGGCTAGAAGACATGGAACAGTAGGACAAAGGCAGAGGTGAGCCATGTGCTTTCCTTCTGTTTAGTGTTCTGTGACCTTTGCCTTTGAAAGACAAGTGCTTGATTTTAGGAATGAGCAGTAGATCTTACAGGCACTGGGATCACTCAGCCACCCTCCAAAACCTGTTGTGTCTGACTTGGCCCAGGGGCTGTGTGAATCGTGTCAGAAGTAGATAGAACAGTTGTCCCGTCCTCCTTGGTTAAAGGCTTTCAAGGCAGCCATCCATCCCGCAGGGAACACGGATCAAACACACTTTAGATGAAGCATCTTTTCAAAAGCATCTTGGATCAGGATTTTGTGTGCCAAAAATGTTACTGAGACATTTTAGCATCATCAGTGTTACTTTTAAAGAAATCAAGGGGCTGGAGCAACGGCTCAGTGGTTAAGAACACCGACTGTTCTTCCAGAAGACCTGGGTTCAATTCCCAGCACCCATGTGGCTGACTCCCACCTTCTAGAACTCCAGCTCCAGGGGATCCAACATCCTTTTCTGGTTTACATGGGTACCAGGCACTCATAAGGTACACAGTCATATGTGTAGGCAGAACATCCATACATATAAAATTAAAAAAAAAGAGAACACTATTCCTTAACGTCTCTTTATTACAGATATTACATATATTACAGGAGGCAGACGGGAAGCTTTGTTCTTCACTTTTCAGATATAGGAGGAACAGGCCTGTGCACACATCATCCCAACAGAACTGAGTAGTTTCTGGAATGACAGCCATGCAGCAGGTAGAAAGGCCTGAGAGCCCAAGCAAAGGCTCTGTAGGAGTATCTAGTGTCTTCCAGGATTTATAAGTACATATCTGTGCATACTAACTCTAGAAAACAGTGAGGAGGGCCACGGCATTTGATGAAATACTGAAATTCCTGGTCTTCTGCTAACATTTCCAGCAGGTGACTGGCAGAAATAATCATTCTCCATTCTTCAGACTTGTGCCTTTCTCACGACCACGGCCAGGCAGTTGGAACTGTTTCTGATGCCTTTGTCATCTTTGCGCATCTCTGCTCTCCAGGCAGCTAGAGGAGAAAGGGCGGTGGGTGTGGACAGCCTCTGTAGGTTCAACATCCAGGAGCTAAAAATATTCTGTGTATCTCTTGAGGAAAATTCAGCTTCCCCAAATGTACCGGGGGGCACCGGCGGAAATGTACCGGCGGGTACCGGCGGTACCGGCGGTTGGAGGGGTTAGGGAATAACCAAGATAGTCCTTTTATAATAAATCAGTTTTAATAAAAGGGGAAATAAGGGAACTTACAGAACCAAGGGTCCAGCGGAGCAGAAGGTAACGCGGGGGAAAGCAAAACGGGGCTCCTTCTGGCCCCCGATCCTATTTAAGGGGTATCCTACTCCACTAGGGCAGCCACGCCCCTGAACGCAGGGATTGGGCCAGCTGCCCCAACACCCAAATACCGATTAAAAAGCAGGCATTGGGCTCCTTTGCCTGGGTTTCCCAGTCACCCATACCCTGGAAGCCCTTATCTGTTACAGACTGTAGGGTGTAAATGCAAAAAACTCTCAAGCTGTTTCAGCCGCCTCCTCATTCAGACACGTGTCTTAAGAGTCACGCATGCACAGTGCTCGCCTCATTCAGCCTGATGGCTTGAGTCACGCATGCGCAGTGTTTGCCTCCTCATTCAGATCCCGCATTTTAGGAGTCACGCATGCGCAGTGTTTGCCTCCTCATTCAGATCCCGCATTTTAGGAGTCACGCATGCGCAGTGTTTGCCTCCTCATTCAGATCCCTCATTTTAGGAGTCACGCATGTGCAGTGCTTGCCTCCTCATTCAGACACGTGTCTTAAGAGTCACACATGCGCAATGTTCCAACAACTGCCAAGGTAGTCTCTGGAAGGTTTAGCAGGCATTAGGGAAAAGAAAGTTACTCAAGGGTTTCTCAAAGTTGGGCTCAGTGTTGTTGGTCTCCTGTCCCTTTTGGTCCGTTTGGGATGCCTAACAAAGTAAGGACTTTTAAGAGAGCTGCGTGTGCTGAGGCTTTGTCATGGCGCTGCTGGCTAGTTTCTGCAGTACATCTAAAGATGTGGTGTTCCCAGAGGGTGGCTCCTCAGCTCCAAGTCTGACTGACTGCTAACACCTCCCACAGTTGCTTCCTGGTGACACGAGGTGGTTTGTTTTTACAGGGTCCACAAGGTGCACCAGGGCTCATGGGCCAGCCTGGAGCTAAGGGAGAACCTGGCGAGATATTTTTTGACATGCGACTCAAAGGTGACAAAGGAGACCCAGGTTTCCCAGGACAACCAGGCATGCCAGGAAGAGCGGGAACCCCTGGAAGAGATGGCCACCCAGGACTTCCTGGACCCAAAGGCTCCCCGGTAGGTCCCTTTCCAGACTCGGGGCATGTGTTTTACAAACCGGGATCTATGAAGAGCAGAGAGATGAATGCTTTGAGTCATAGCTATGGTGACTCCCTCAGATGGCGTAAACTGCTTCTCGGCCCCTGAGCCAACATATGTCAATGAATGTAGGGGTTAGTGGTGTAGACTTGTATAATAGGTTACAGATGCCTGTGTCTCTTTGATGTTCTAGGGACTGAATAGATGAGTTTTCCTCTCTTGTAGCCTCTGTGGGAAATAATTCTAAAGCTAACAGTACGCCTATCGTTTGCAGTATGGGATTCTAGACCTCTGGCTGTGACGGCGGCGTAGGGAGAAGAATATTGGTGTCGTTCTTACCTCCAAGCTGACCTGGTGGTGCATGGCACAGTAAACAGTGCCAGCTGACTAGACTCTTGTCCCTGTTCTGCTGTGGATGACGCAGGAATAGGTGCAGAAATCAGGATTGTCCTTTGACAATCTTTCCTGCCTTTTGTCTTCTCAGGGCTTGGTAGGATTGAAAGGAGAACGAGGGCCCCCTGGAGGAGTTGGCTTCCCCGGCAGTCGCGGTGACATTGGCCCACCTGGGCCCCCAGGAATCGGTTCCATTGGTCCCATTGGTGAAAAAGGAAATGCAGGCTTTCCTGGAAACCCAGGGTCCCCAGGCCTTCCAGGTGAGACTTCAGGACCTGAAGGGGAAGCTTCAAGGTCACAGAAACTGGCTATGGATCAGAGATGCAGGTGCACACTGGTTCACTTCTTCCCGGGCTCGAGGAGTTTGTCAGTGTTCTGTCCTTCCTTTTTCCTTGTGTCACATGGGCCAGGTCATGCACAGAGACTACAGATCAGCTAAAGTCAGCCTCTCAGGTGACTTGAAAAAACATGAGGCCGTGTTTTTTTTTTTTTTAATTTTTGTTTGTTTTTTAAATCTATTTTCTGCTCCTTTTGACTTCTGTGTTTTCTAAGCAGTATGTATAATCTTCACTTTCCATTGATATTCAGGCATCTAAGTTGCAATATCCACGTTGCCATTTAATTCCCATTGACTTAGGTCATTTGCTGACTGTCTTTTGAGTGGTTTATGTGCCAAACACTAAGCGGAGTGTTGATAAGCATTGGGAAAGAGACCCAGCCCCTGCCCTCCTGTGCCCTCCAACAGGGTCTACTGTAAAATCTACAGTAATGGTAACATGTTACTCCCTATGTCATTAGCACCCAGGATGGCTGAGGGTGGCTGAATTGGGGGGTGCTGCACCCCTCTGCCATCTATAAGTGGGCACTCGAAAATTTATTTGCTTAGTGTGATTCTGCACTGACCTGAATGAGCCTCTCGTTCCTGAGACTATCCAGTCTTGGATGATGAGGCCAGAAGTGACTTGCCACAAAGGAGGAAGTAAGTGTGTGTACTGGTAAGGATTTAAAACGTTATAAAGGCTAATGGAGGACTGAGGGTGATTACAAACAGCGTTAAGGAGCCCCGTGAACAGAATGCCCAGTGGGAGCTCCACAAGCGCGGTGGCGCCTCGGTACTCACAGCTCTTGATGATGGTTTCCCTAGCCATGACGGTAGCCCAGACTTTATCAATTCCTGTCCTCATTAGGGACATCGTTTCCTCCTGGGATTCAGGCAGTTGTTCAGTGATGAAGTCCAAGGGTGGTGCCCTGCGGAGCCTTTGCCACCATTGTCATTAGCGCAGCCAGCGTGACTCCATTACCAACTGTGCTTAGTGAGCGGAGGACCTCGAGTGTCCTTCTTCTCGCTCCCCCAGAAGCAGGGACATCCTGCACTGACTTAGGAAGACCCCAGTGAGCCAGAGAAGGCAAACTTTTCTCACTTTCCCTCATGGTTCTGAATTCAAAATCGACAAGGTGAGAATTTCTGCAGCCTCCGCAACCTGCAGGAGCCATGGAAGGAGTTCAGTCATATTTGAGAGAAATCGGCAGTGTAGTTCCTCGTAGATCCAGGCACCCCAGGGAAGAAGGGTCCGGAAGGAGGTGTTGCTGGTTTTACTGACCAGCTGTCCCCATTCTAGAGAGTTTGTCTCTTGGGTTTTTGTTCTTACCCTCCAGACCCTGTCAGCCTCCAGATCAGAAAGTTGACCTTTCATCTGCAGAGCTGTGTTTATGTGGTGATCCCACATGGCTGGATCCCAGGGGTTCGGGACCGCAGATGTGTGCTGGGGTCAGTCGGTTCTCACGGTCTGCAATGAGAGGCCAGACGGCCATTCCCGGAGGGTCCCCTTTATCTGGAACTCGAATGCTGTGCTCAGGAGTCCCTTGCACACTTTGGGGAGCCCTCATTCTTTCTGAACAGCTGTGCCCTGACCTCCAGTGGCTCTCTGACTGGGAAGGGTTAGGGCCTGAGAGTGGAGATCTCTGTGTTACCCCGGGGCGGTAGGAACCGTGATACCGCTCCAGTGGGAGAAGACAGGATTGCTCGTTTGCCGGCGTGTTTGAGTGAGCAGGTGCACATTCCAGCTTGGATGGAAAGCAGCTGAGCACTCTTCTGTCTGATGGTTTGAAAATAGTGTTTGGGTTTTCGTTTTATTCCTTGGGTTTTTATTTATTTATTTATTTGAGACAAGCTAACCAAGAAATGACCCAGGGCCACCTTACTTTTTGTTATGGGAGATTTTCCAACTCTCTGTGGCTTGAATGTGAAACTCCCAAGGAATCCAGAGTCAAATAAACATTTCGGTCATTTTGGGGACACACATCTTGAGTAACTCTGGGAGAGGTTCTAAACATGCAGGGGAGAAATAAGAAATCTAGGGGCTTTTCTTTGCAGGAGTTCTGGGTGCCTTAGAGGATGGGGAGTGGTGGCCACAGCCTGTGTGTCCTGAGAAGATGCAGGGACTCACTTGGGGAGTGTTAACCACAGTCACTGTGTCCTGAGAGCAGGGTCTCATTTGGGGAGTGGTGGCCACAGTCTATATGTCTGAGAAGGTACAGGATCTCATCTAGGGAGTCGCGGCTCCTTTGCTGTGTACTGCATGACAACACCCATGCTGTCTTCAGAGAGGCTGAGATATAGCAATTCACATATATGATTTTATTTTATTCCCTCAGGTCCAAAGGGTGAAGCAGGAAAGGTTGTCCCACTCCCTGGCCCCCCTGGAGCTGCAGGCCTTCCAGGATCCCCTGGGTTCCCAGGGCCACAAGGTACTGTTGAAGTCTAGCTTGCCCGGGTACCCCAGGGCTCCCTTAGGCATTTCTCATGCTGACCACACCTTCCTCGCCTTAGGTGACCGAGGCTTCCCAGGAACCCCAGGACGACCAGGCATCCCAGGAGAGAAGGGTGCTGTGGGCCAGCCAGGGATTGGATTTCCCGGGCCTCCAGGCCCCAAAGGTAAACCTCTGATGGGCCTAGTGCGGGGCTGTGAACCCGTCCAGAATACCAAATGGGGACCAGTCATTCAGTGACTGGTAAGGGTCTTGGTATCCGCTTCATGCGGATCTATGAGAAAGAGAAGGTGATGCCAGGGTCCCTCCATATTTTCTGGTCACTCAAATGACAGTGTTCTTGCCACTTCAGGGAACTGACTGATGGATACAGCACCATCTTGCAAAGAGAGTTTTCCTCACTACTGTGACAGAATTCTTGACAGCAGCAGCTTATGGAGGGAGGGGTCTACTTTGTCTGGCAGCTGAAGGGGCATCATGGCGGGCAAGGCCTGGCACATTGAATTGTAGTCAGGGAGCAGAGACAGGTGCTGCCGAGACTCTCGGTTCATATTCTCCTTTTCATTCAGTCAGTGACCCCAGCTCATGCGATGCACCCGCATCCATGGTGGGTCTTCTTCCCACCTCACTAACCCAGCCCAGAAACCCCTTTGCAGACATACCAAGAGCTTTGTCTGCCAGGTGAACGGTTACCGAGACAAGTCGAGAGTGTTGGGAGAGCCCTCACATCTGTAATGCTTTCTGTCACTCTTCCAAACAGGTGTTGACGGCTTGCCTGGAGACATAGGGCAACCTGGGAGTCCAGGCCGCCCTGGATTTAATGGCTTACCTGGCAACCCAGGGCCACAAGGCCAAAAGGTGGGTACTGACTTTCCTGGACTGCCCGGTCCTCATGCTTGTTCATCGGGCATGTGGTACGTGGGTTATTAAACTTGTGGGATGGTTTTCTTTTTTAATGGCACAGTCTACAAAAGGCAGAAGGGAAACATTTGTTTCAGCTTTGGGACCATTTCTTGCCTGTGTGCTGGGTCCCAGCATGAGATGTGTCTCTCGCTGTGAGTGTCAGATGAGAGCTGTTTGAGAGCCACAGTCAGAAAAGAAAGAAGTCACCCGGGAGGGTGACACATAGGACATTCCATTCGAGGCTACTGTTGCTGTGTGGGCCACCCTGCTGGGCCTTCAGCAGTAGTGTTCCAGGCTTGACACCAACAGAGGTCCCTTCAATAGTGACAACTGGAAACACATCCCCTCCTTGCCCTGTGTGCTCTGGGCAGACATGCTGCTGGCCCAACCCTGTGCTATGTAATTTAGCAGTTTCCCGGCCCTCTGATGTCCTTCTCACCCCCCTAGACTGGACGGAGGCCCTTGCCTGACTACTGGTCATAGCTTTCCTGGTGTGGTTGGGAGGAAACAGGGAAACCATTGGAAGTGAGAGAAAGGGCTCAGGGCTCTAGTGAACCACTGCCCATGATGGAGTCAGCCAGGTCCTGTCCTCACTCTCTCGGGAGAGAGCAAGTGTTCACAGGTGACGGTATTCCCGTCATCCAGAGCCTGCTTCCTGGAGACTCCCAAGTCTAGGCAGCTGAGCCAGGACAGCTTGGAAAGAAATGTTAACGTTGATGGTCGATTTGCTCCTGGTGTCTTGGGTTTCCAGGGAGAACCTGGCATTGGGCTACCAGGACTCAAAGGGCAGCCAGGCCTGCCAGGCATTCCTGGTACACCTGGAGAGAAGGGCAACATCGGGGGACCAGGCGTCCCTGGAGAGCAAGGATCGATTGGCCCCCCTGGACTCCAGGGGATCAGAGGTAATGCTTTAGCCTGTGTCAGGGCCCCTGTCCCCTTTGGGTCCCCAGAGCGTCCACATCGACTGGACGGGTGGGAGACACTGTGAGGGTTTGTGGCTGTGTTGTTTGTACAGATAGATGTGTGGCATAGAGAGTGGAGTACATTCTAGCCTCCAGCTTATTCCCTTCCTTCCCGACAGGTGACCCAGGACCTCCTGGAGTTCAAGGCCCTGCAGGTCCACCAGGGGTTCCTGGAATAGGACCACCCGGAGCCATGGGCCCTCCCGGAGGACAGGGACCTCCAGGGTCATCAGGTGATGTGACTGTCCTTTCCTCAGAGCCTGTGAACTGTGGGGTGAGAAGGGAGGTTATCACGGTGGCCAAAATAAAGAGGGGGTGCATTCTAGTTTGTAAAAATGGTTTTGGTTATTTGCTTAACTCAAGCATTAGAGATTCCTATGTTTCTTCCCCCCGAGACTGGTTACTGTGCCAAAGAAATCTGTTACATATTCAGAAATATTTAAGATTTTATTTATCATAACGTCTTCCTGTTATCTTTGTTAGGAGCCTTACCAAATTGCTGATAATTTAAACTAATTCTTTGTCCAGTTGCCTTCGTTCTTATATCAGTAATCCTAGAATTATGTTTGTACTGGGGAAGCAGGGAAAAATAGTGAAAACTAGCTTACGTTGGCTGGGGCTAGTAGTCTTTACAGAGGTGACGATGATCTACAGTGGCAGAAAGGGAAGAGTTTTCTCTTACGAGATGTCTTACCCATTGTCTTGGCTCTGAGCACTGGGCATCATTCAGGCCCCCAGTACTATCATGCTCATGTGCTGTCCTCAGGAAGTACTCTCCACGATAATGCCTGTTCTGGAACATTCAATAATTTGCTCAATTTATTCAACCTCAGGTCCACCTGGAGTCAAAGGAGAGAAGGGTTTCCCTGGATTCCCAGGACTGGACATGCCCGGCCCCAAAGGAGATAAAGGCTCTCAAGGACTTCCTGGCCTCACGGGACAGTCAGGGCTCCCTGGCCTCCCTGGACAGCAGGGGACTCCTGGATTACCAGGATTCCCAGGTAAGCATCTAAACTCTGCCTGGATTGCTCGAGAGGGAATGTGGCTTACTTTCTCCTTTCCTGACTCTTGGGCCTTTACCATCTGTGGTCCACGTAACAACACGTTCTTAACTTTCCTTTCGACCATAGGTTCTAAAGGCGAAATGGGCGTCATGGGAACCCCAGGGCAACCAGGCTCACCGGGACCAGCTGGCACCCCAGGGTTGCCTGGAGAGAAAGGTAGGAGGGCCAACAGCTTGCAAACCAGGCTGTGTCGTACCGAGAATACTGGGAAGTTCCTGTACTATGATAGATGACATTTAGTTTTAAGAAGTAGATGCAAGAAATGCAGAAGGTCGCTCAAGGGGCTAGAAGACACCTCTCTCTCAGAGCTCGCTCAAGGGGCTGGAAGACACCTCTCTCTCAGAGCTCGCTCAAGGGGCTGGAAGACACCTCTCTCTCTCAGAAGGGAGTTAACTCCACGCAGAGAGCATGGGCGCGCAGTGCTGACTCTGCCTGCCTAGCTGATATGAAGAAGATGGGAATGACTGAGTTTCTCTCCTCAAGGAACTGTGGACTCTTCCAGTCCCACGAGGGTGCAAGTCTTGAGTGTCCCAGAACCATGTCACTAGAGCCCACTTCATGGGCAAGCCCAGCTTTTCATTTCTTGTTCTCTGAAATTGATAAAAAAAATTTCGTTCTTTTAAAGAGAAGAAGCAGGTACTGTAGATGTGTATGACAAAGGGGAGTTGACGTCAGGATGAGGAAGCTTTCTGCTCTGTAGTTTGTCTATAATGGGGGGGGCACTTGGGAGTGACAGGGGATAAGGGAGCGGGAAAGAGGACACTTCGGAAGGAGGGAAAAGGGGTTCATCCAAACGGAATGTGTTGGGGTCACGAGCAGATAATGAAGTTCTGAAGGTGGCTTTGTCTCTGCCCAGAGTTGCATTCTCCCCTGTGGGTCAGACTCAGGTTCTAGTTCTTTCCCAACCTTGCAGGCTCTGGCTGGAAGGAGCTAGGCCTGGATCTCACCGGGCACTTGCTCTCTTTCCTCCCCAGGAGACCATGGCCTTCCAGGCTCTTCAGGACCCAGGGGAGACCCTGGCTTCAAAGGCGATAAGGGGGATGTTGGGCTTCCCGGCATGCCAGGATCTATGGAACACGTGGACATGGGCAGTATGAAGGGACAGAAAGGAGACCAAGGAGAGAAAGGTGAGCGGGGGAGAGAGGCCTCGGTGACAGAGGTGGCAGATGGGCCTCACAGGGAAACCGGTTTCTGCATGAACCCCAGGTCACCCCACTCTGAAGCAGATGTGGGAATTCATGTTTTTCTGTGACACACAGGACAAATTGGACCCACTGGTGATAAAGGTTCCCGAGGAGATCCTGGAACGCCAGGAGTGCCTGGGAAGGACGGGCAGGCGGGGCATCCTGGACAACCAGGTAGGTGTGGACAGTATGGCCAGATCCATCATCAAGAAACTCGCCTCCCCGTGCTTTCCTCAGATGCTGAACTGTGGGATTTTTTTTCTCCCATTCTAGGACCTAAAGGTGACCCAGGTCTTAGTGGAACACCAGGAGCCCCTGGCCTCCCTGGACCCAAAGGATCTGTTGGAGGAATGGGCATGCCAGGTAACCTGGGCTCCATGGCATATACAGTGTGCACAAGGGGGCTGATGGGTTGTCCGCAGACTGGCACTGCCCGCTGGGAAGAGGGAGGGCCTGGGAGCCACGTCTCTAGCGTACAGTCTCCTATCTAGGATGGTGGTTTTGGCTGACACTGTGAGCATTGCTACAAGTGAATAAGAAATGAGCTGGCCATGGACAAGTAGTTGGGGAGGTGGTTCCCGGCAAGCCTGGGAAGTGACAGCCAAGACTGGAGACCCTGCCTTCCTGGTTCCTCCCAAGTCTATGAGCTCCATACTTGCCTTAACACCATACGTTGCTGGTTATGCCTGTGTCTACATGTCATAAACCCACACATGGTGTGTGAAACTCTGCCCACTGCCTCTCAGCCCTGAGCTGTTGGTATCATAAAGGTTCTTCTTCTGTTGTTGGTAGAGTTGTGTTTTTGCTCTTTCTTTATACAACGATGGTCTTTGAAAGGTGGAGGGAGCACTTCTCAGGGTGTCCTGATGTGGCTTGCCCAAGGACTCCCAGCCGTGCTGTTGGCACGCCCACGAGCACAGTGATTTGTGTTCTGTGACTGTTACGTGTTAGTGGTATCGCGTTCAAATTTGCTTGTCTGTATCACTAGGTTTACCCGGACAGAAAGGTGTTCCCGGCATCCCCGGCCAACAGGGCGTCCCTGGCTCACCTGGAGAGAAAGGAGCCAAAGGAGAGAAAGGACAGTCCGGTGTACCTGGCATTGGGATTCCCGGGCCGCCCGGCGACAAGGTAATTTTCCCTCATGTGAACATCTCCCGTCTCCGTGGAAATGTTCCTGACGTGTCTATAAATAGTCCCAGCACATCCATGGACTGTGACACATTACACCCCTTCCAGCAAACTCAGAGTCATCTCCTGCTTCCACTCCTTGCCTCTCCTCCCTAGGGAAAGATCTAGAGGCTCGTTGAGAGGTGAGGGTGGCTTTATATCCCAGGGAGGAAGAAGAGGGGTGGGCTGAGGAACTTGGCAAAAGGAAAGGAGACCGTGTCAGCTCTACCTCTTCTCAGACGAGACGCAGGCTTCGTCTCTTTCTGGAAAGCCTAGCAGATGGAATTCTGCAATGTGACATTCATTGCATCAAAATCCATTACCTATCGCGTGCTTCAAGACTTGGAGCTCACATCCTGCTTCTTCCTCACAGGGAGACCAGGGACTCGCGGGTTTCCCAGGCAGCCCTGGCGAGAAGGGAGAGAAAGGCAGCGCCGGAACCCCAGGGATGCCAGGGTCCCCAGGCCCAAGGGGGTCTCCAGGGAGCATCGGCTATCCAGGTAGTGGAGCTGAGAGTTCTCCGGGCAGTGGCTCACAAACAAGGGAAGCACAGGAGCACCCAACTTTTGTGCTTTTGTTTTCTCTTTAGGAAGCCCAGGCCTGCCTGGAGAGAAGGGAGACAAAGGCCTCCCGGGATTGGATGGTGTTCCTGGTGTCAAAGGAGAAGCAGGTGGGGACCCTCTGCTGACACTTGGGTGGGCAGATAACGAGCACCTGGGCTTGATGGGGGTCAGGGGGTGGGATCATCCTTCATTGTGAACCAGACCCTGGGATGCTGTTTCTGGTCTGGGGTCAGCTGGTCCTATTCATCCACTTTCAGATCCACAGACTGAATCTGTAGGGTGGTCGTGGTTTGGGGGAGGTCGGGAACTAGGGTGAGCATCTCCAAGTTGTTTCTGTAGCGACATGGGCATTTCAGCCATTTCCCCTCTTTTCCTCTGTGAGCACAGGGTGGGGTTTATACTGTTCCTAGCTGCCGAGAGGGTCCTGTGGGAGGGTGCCAGAACTGGTTCCAGGGATGCGTGTGCAGGGAACATTCTTTACGATGTCTGAAAGCGGTCACGTCCCAGGAGCTATGGTGCAGAGAAGGTCTGTGAGTGATTGTGTCTTTTCTCCCCAAGGTCTCCCTGGGACTCCCGGTCCTACAGGTCCAGCTGGCCAGAAGGGAGAGCCTGGCAGTGATGGCATCCCTGGGTCAGCAGGAGAGAAGGGCGAGCCAGGTAGGTCCTGTTCCTGCTTCCCACTTGGAGCCTGCGTGCCTTGTTGAGTGAACACAGAGACACCTGTGCAGTGTTCCCTTCAGCTCCTAAAGCACAGATGTAGACATGAGGGATGGGACTGGATCGGGCCCGGGATACCCATTTCCTCTCTTCGGGGTGGGTCCAGGAGACACCGATGCAGCACTTGCAGGGAGAAATAAATGCCACCTTGCTGTTTCGGTTGCGTTCGCTATGATAAAACGAAAAAGAAAATTCCTCTGTCCCACGTTTTCCCCAGTTGGGAAAATCTCCCAGGGTCTGGGGGTATTGGGGTTACTGTCGCTTCCTGCTCCTTTTACTGGGGAGAAGAGCTGTAACTTGGCAGGAAAACCCATTTCTGGTGGTGACAGCGACAGCTTGAAACAGGTAACCCTGAGTCAAGCCGGACAGGAATGGGACAGTCGGGTTCCTTGCTGTTACGGCTGCCTTATCTCCGATCCTTTTTCTCATTTTCTATAAAGACGATTTATAAGACGCCTTTTCTACTTCCTCCTCCATATGAATCTCCCCTCTGCCTGTAGCTAGCGTGCAGCTGGCTCTGCTCCCCACTGCCCAGCTCTGCACGTCTCCCTCCTCCTTTGAGAGCTTTGGAGAGTTGGGGTGTCATCTGATGAGAGCCCATCTGTGTGTCTTTGCTGTAGTCATGCTACCCATGACTGATTGGGGTTTTTATTCTGGCCAAGTCAAACTCAAGAGCAGGACCTGCCCATGCTGCTGCTCCCTGCAATCTTGGCTTTATGCACCAGAGACAGGCGGCAGCCGGTGTTTCAGCACCCCAGGGTGTTGGGACCCTCCGCCCCTCGGTAGCTAGTGGCACAACTGTCAGGCCTAGGGTGCTGGGACCCTTGGATCCTAAAGCATGACAGGTCCTGGAATTCTAGCAACCACGGCCTGCCATTTATTGTCCGAAGCCTTTTCCAACTGTTATTTCCTCTGCTGCTTCTGCGCTCTGTCTTTCCCGCCCTGGCCGTTTTCAGAAGCTCCTCAGCCACTCTCTGGTCTCTGCTGCCACAGTCTCCTCTTGTGTTCTCAGCTCAGTCCGTTCTGTGGATGGTAAAGATCAAAGGTGTGCAAGAAGTCTGGCCTGTCCTAGTGTGACCTGGCGCAGATGAACAAGACCAGACTAGACAAAGAGGGAGCCTCTCATTGAACACCAGGGGGCAGCAGACTAGAGAAAGGAGCCAAGCACCTGCTTGAAAGGGGAGGAGGATGTGTCCAGGGTCTTTGCACCAATCACAGGCCTTCCCTTCTTCTGGACCACCAATTGGGAGGCACTTATTCTGTGGCCTGGGCGAAGATGGCTCCAGGGTTTCTTAGAATTCCGTGGGTCTACACTTGCTATGTTCTGAGACTTGTTCAGGCCGTCTGGATCCACTGGAGTGTCTCAGACAGCAATGGATCCAGGCAGCCGGGCTACAGTGAGGGCAGTCCACTGGTTCAGAAATAATAGGTCTGCTTGATTGATCCATTCCCTGCTCTGGACAGCCTGGGCCTTATAAGGGTAGGGTCTGCACAATGGCTTCCTGTTTCCCCCGAGTCCTCTCAGAAAGCATAAAAATGGTGTTTATGATAAAGACCCAAACTCTCTCAATTATAGCAGCAATCAACAGGAGTTGGTGGCATCTATCAGACCTTGCTGTGTTCGCCTTCTGCCCTAGTGCCCCAGGGCGCGGGGAAGCCCTCCGACCTGCCTTGACAGAAACAAGCCGCCGTTAGTACAGATCATTGCTGCTCAACACTAGTGATCCAAGCAGAAAGGTCCTTAGGGACTGTGCCTGCTAAGTCTCCAGTCCCACTGCAGGGGCCATGGCAACTGCAGGGATGTCTCTCTGAACTCCCTCCGTGCACTCTGCAAGTGTCATGTGGCTTCAGTAGCAGGGCCATTTGCCTCTCGCTGTCTCTGCAGCTGAGTAAAAGGCATGTCCTTCTCTTCTTCTTCCTGTAGGTCTTCCCGGAAGAGGCTTCCCAGGATTCCCAGGGAACAAAGGAGACAAAGGTAACCCTCAGCTCCACACCTTCCTGTCTGCCGGTGCCACCATTGCAGGGGAACAAGGACTACTGTCCATGGGACTCATGTCCCTCTCAGCAAGGCAGTAGCTAATGGATGACCTATGATTACACCATCTAATTCATGGTTGACATATGTGGTACATGCCAAATACCTTTTGATAGTCTTATTATTGCTTAAGTTTTGAGTAACGTGTAAACATGGGTTCCCATCCCTTGCAGGGTCTTAGTTTCTTGTTTTTTTTAAAGTAATTAGCTAATTAGTTAAGTGTGCGTGCCTGAGTATGTGAGGTTGTAACCTACCATGGGAGGGAGTTGTGAGCTGCCATGGGGGTGCTGGGAACAGAACCTGGGTTCTCTGCAAGGGCAGTAAGTGCTCTTAACTGCTAAGCCTTCTATCCAGCCCTTACTTTCTTATTTTTGAAAATAGCTTTTTTGGGGGAGGGTCATGTTACTGTCTAATAGACCACACATATTTAAAGTCTGCCATTCTTTAAATTTTGACTCATGTATGCACCCATGGAAGCATTGCATTCTGGGCAGTGTCACATCTGTTACTCCACAGCTGCTCTGCTGCTTCTGATCTCCCATCCTGCACCCCGACCCCCAAGACACCCCCGAGCAAACCTCCATCTCCATTTAGGAGCCATGAAGGACCTGTGTCTCCCACACGCTCATGCAGACACAACTGGACAGTTTGCGCCGTCCAGTTTCATAGCCTGACTTCTTCCCACAGCCCATCCTGCGATTTAAATCAGTCATCCACTCTTGACTGCTGAGCAGGGTTCCACTGAGTTAGCTTTGCCTGTGTCTTGGAACGAGCAAGCCCTTGGCTTAGGTAGTGCAGCTGCTTGAAGACTCCAAAGCACACGTAAGCTACCTCTGTCGTAGGACTCTTCTTTTAGAATAAAGAGCGGCTGGGTTCTTTTTCTCAGCCAGGGCATGGAAGAAAGCTAGCAGTGAAGGAGCTTCCAGAGGGCAGGAAGTGTTTCATCCCTGGCCGTCAGTGTGTGTAGCATCGCTCCGTGGTCTCTGTTCCTCTGGTCACCACCATCTCCCTCCCTCCCCACCCCTGCAGGTTCCAAGGGTGAAGTGGGCTTCCCCGGCTTAGCTGGGAGTCCAGGAATTCCTGGAGCCAAAGGGGAGCAAGGATTCATGGGTCCTCCGGGCCCTCAAGGACAACCCGGTTTACCTGGCACTCCTGGTCATCCCGTGGAGGGGCCCAAAGGAGACCGAGGACCTCAGGGTCAACCCGGCCTGCCAGGTAAGGGCTTCTCAGCCGACCCATGCTCAGGTTATCAGCTCAACACCTGTCTTCGTGTTTTCCTTCCTGTTAAGGCATTTAGTTAGAGCTGCGCTGCGGGAAAGGAAATGACCAAGAAGCAGCAGCGTGGACGACACTTAGGCTCTTGCTTTAATCAGTGCTGTACTCTGAGCCTTCCACCCGAGCGCGCCTGCCGTGGTGGTGTTGTCGGGCCTCAGACATTGTGGCTTCGGGTATTTCAGAAGCTAACACCAGGACATTTATGTGAACACTCTGCAGTGTCCATTCCCCAGGCTTCGTAACTGTGTGGCTTTATTATTTAGTTATTTCGGTGGCATCGGGATGGAGCAGAGACTTTGCGTATGCCAGGCTACTGCTGAGCTACATTCCCTGGACCTTTTATTATCATCATCATCATTGTTTTGAGGCAGGGTCTCGTTAGGTTGTCCACGCTGGTCTTGAACTTACTCTGCAGCCCCGTACACTTGAACTTGGTCTTCTTCTGCTTCAGTCTCTGGAATAACTGGGACGACAGACCTGGGCCATCACTGCCACAGACAGACCATTTAGATGTGGAGTCTGCTGTTTCTATGAGCATTCTTCCTTGATTTCTTAGAGGCCTGTCTTGCTCTCCAAGGCCATGGGGCTAAGGCTGCAGACCACTGATGGCAGTACTGACTGTACCATAGCACAGTGACACACAGTCCAGGGTCCTGCCCACCCTCCTTAACTCCGCCTTTTGTCTTCCACATTAGGACATCCGGGACCTATGGGGCCTCCAGGGTTCCCCGGACTCAATGGGCCAAAAGGTGACAAGGGAAATCCAGGTTGGCCAGGAGCTCCTGGGGTTCCAGGCCCCAAGGGAGACCCAGGATTCCAAGGCATGCCGGTGAGTGGTTGAGTGTAGACGTGGTTTTCAAAAGGAGGCTTTTCTGGTCAAGAGTGTCATATGTGTGTGTGTGTATACGTGTGTAACTCCCCCGCCCCCCGGCCCCTAAAGCACTTCCCTCCTTTGGCACCAGCACGGGAAACTATTACAACATGTTTTTCACAACCTACTTTTTTTTGGAGCTATTAGGAAGGAAAAGCTGTCCTGCTGCAGAGTATAGTTCAGTGCCCAGCTTTGCAGCCTGTTTACAGATTCAGTGCAAGTAGCCAGTGGCCTGAGAGAGGAAAGTTCTGGGCAGCTGCAGCTGTCTTCTGGGGTTGGCAGTGGGACAGGTGTGTTGTAGATGATGCCATGGACCAGTCTGCAGGGCACGTAGCTCATGAGCCCTGTGTGCGTGCGTGCGTGTGTGCGTGTGTGCGTGCATGCGTGTGTGTGTGGGGGTGGGTGGGTGTGTGTGTGCTGGGGTGTTAATTTAGCTTTGGTTTCCTGTAGTACCAGCAGAACCCTGCTCTTAGATAAAGTAACTGTTTCTGGTTACATTCTTGGCTTACCCATCACATGGCTGAGTTCAGGTTGGATTCTTGGCTCAGCCACCACCGTGTCCGAGTGTGGTTCTTATGATTGGTCAAACAGTTGTGTTAGCAGAGATTCACCCTCTATCCCTGTTTCTGCCTCCGTTTCTTCTGCTTTCTGCTTCTCTCTGTCCCTGTCTCTCTCCTCTTCTTTCTCTCTAATGCGCTTTGAAAGAGAATGTGAGTCAGGGAGCTGCGAGCTGGCAGAGCTGCAGGAGACCTTTGCTGAGGTGGAGCAGCACTCAGGGTTTAGTTTGCTGTCTACCCGGGTTGTCGCTCATCAGTAGCAGAGGAGACACTGCACTGATTCAAGGGCAGACACAGAGCAAGTGAGCTTGCTGTAGAAGTCAGAGCAAGTGATGCTGTGATTCTTCTGGGTTTTGCTTCTGGGTAGATCTGGGGATCAAGCCCATGGCGCTATGGAAATAGTCTTCTGCTGCTTTTAACTTCTGAGTCTTCAAGTTGTGAGCGCTGGGAATAATTACGCAAACTGGCTCCATGGAGTAGCAGTGGTCATTCCTACCTGCTTCCTGCCCTCCATGCCCCCGTACATCCCCACGGTACATGGGGGTATTCATGGGTCTGTTTTCATCCTCCTTATTATATATTGTAATTTCTCAGTGATACAAGCACAGGCAGTTTTCCAGTTATTCATACAGCCTTGATTTCATTCATCAGTCACCTTCCCTGCTCCTGGTGACAGTCACTGTCTCGCTGTATACATGTTGTATAAATAAGTGTGTATACTCATATATGTATGTTTTACACATGCTGATTATGGTACTTTTCAAATTAGGGTAAGCAAATCTATATAAGAAGTTATATTTTGGATATGGCTGTGCATGCTAGGCCATATCTCTAGATAAAGAAACAACTCCATTGAAATACCAAAGAGGTGGGCTAATATTCTTGAGTATATGATATCATATTACATATGCTTAAGTATAGTTATATTACAAAGGGAACTTGTCCTTCAGTATTTTTAAATCAGCTTCTTGTCTCATGTGAATTATAATTTAACTAAAATTATAATTCACATGAGACAAGAAGCTGATTCCAAAGAGCCATCACTACTCTTTGATGGCCAGGGGAAGTTTCCAGAAGGGTGCTGTGGACCTGACAGCCCTGGATTTGTCTCCATGGCAACTGTCCATGGTGTTCTGGCTGTATTCATGGCCTCAGGCTGGTGGGTGGAGACGGCGGCTGCAAACCCGAATGAACTTACCGTGTATATGAACTATTACAATATCCTCTCACACGGCATCATTTAAGGAATTGCTAGGCCCCATCAGTTCACAAGCCCCTGTGCAGCACATGGAAGGGCTTCCCACCTGACAGGGTCCTGTTCCTCAGGGAACTGGCCATAGGTGTCCTGAGCCATCTTCTTCCAGCTCATATTTCCTTTGTGGTCTGTAGGGCATTGGCGGCTCTCCAGGGATCACAGGCTCAAAAGGAGACATGGGACCACCAGGAGTTCCAGGATTCCAAGGTAAGATGCTGAAGTCCAAGCCCAGCAGCCTTGCTGCCGAGGGCCTGCTGTTCCAAAGGCCTCCCGAGCACACATGCTCCAATACTCAGGTGCCAGCATGGCCACAGCAAGAGATAATGCTATCTTCAAGTTAAAAGGGCAGTAGATTTCCCTTTTTTTGAGGCAAGGTCTTACTGTTACTCACTGGCCTTAAGCATCTGACAAACCTCATGCCTCAGTCCCCGAGTGCTGGGATTCTGGCTCTGCACTACTGCTGACAGCTAACATTGGCCTTTCTGTGTGGCATGGATGGCCAACTGTAGGCATTCTGATTTTCTTAATTAAGAACCAGTGGATCACATATGCCCCAGTCATTTGAGTCTCAACAAAAAATTGTGACTTTGAGCTATTCATTAGTTTCAGTGTAGTCGGCATACTTGTCCTGGGCACTAGCAGCCTCCACACACCATGGTTACTGCGGAGTCAGACTCGCCTGAGGGGTGAATAAAGGGAGCACTCACTCTACAGGTGCCTGTGGTCTGTCAGACCGATTGTGACCACAGATGCCATCGTATGCCCCTGCCCTGATTGTCGCCGTCTTAGGGTGGCTGCTTATAATACAGTAGCTTCTGGTTCTAGCAGGAGACGTTTCCTGAGATTCTGCAGCTGAAAGAATAGCGTGTTTTCTTCCTTGACGATAAATGGGGATGCCTTCACTGTTTGTGTATGTGCATATGGTGGATGTATGTGTATATGTATGTCTGCACAGGCGGGGATGCAAGGGTGTGTGTATATTTGTGTGTGTGTGTGTGTGTGTGTGTACCTGCATATGTATACACACCTGCTTGTGCGTCTGTGTGAATACGCATCCCCATATTCTTGCATATGGTTAAATGCTCCATGCAAAGAAAATGTCCTCTTCCCACCCAGGTCAGAAAGGTCTTCCTGGCCTCCAGGGAGTGAAAGGAGACCAGGGGGATCAAGGCATACCCGGCCCTAAAGGTAGGTCAATTTTTAATGCACCAGGCTTTATCAGTGATCTGGGGAGAACAGAAGCAACCTGACACACAGGATTGGAGGGGTTGACTTTTCAGATGTCAAATGAATGGAAGATGGCAACAAGAAATTCTTGCGGATGGCTGTTGGGGTTTTTAACAAAATCCCCCTTCTGCTGCTCACCTTGCCGACTCTGGGTGGCTTGTAGTATGCCCAGGGTGTCAGGAGAGGGCGGGGTGGGGCGGTGTCAGGAGAGGGCAGGGCGGCAGCTGTTGGTCTCCAGCATGGAGTAGCGGCTGGGGTTGAGAGCTCAGAGTTTTCGGCTTAAGCAAGAGAGATGTAACCCATATTAAATGTGTTTGGTGATGGTACAGTTGTTGCCAGAGCCGCTTTTGATCACCCTGCTGGCAGTGAAGCTGATCCTCCACCTGTCGTTCTCACAGGTCTCCAAGGTCCCCCAGGTCCCCCAGGTCCATATGATGTCATCAAAGGAGAGCCAGGGCTCCCTGGTCCAGAGGGTCCCCCTGGTCTAAAAGGACTCCAGGGACCACCAGGTCCAAAAGGACAGCAAGGTGAGACCTCAGGCTGTGTAGGCACCCAGGTTTGTGAAAACCAGAGGCTTATAACCCAGTTAGAAACATCCACAACTTCACCTGGCAGGGCAGCAGGCAGAGTGGAGCAGCAGGCTCCTGTGGGCTACTGGGATTGCTGCTCTCAGAGCAACTGGGGAATGTCTGTGAGTGGAGACCTTGTGGGTCCTTCCCCGTGGTTCCCAGTCCACTGTCCCCCAGGTGCTTGCTCTTATTGGCCGTTCCTGTTTCAGGAGTTGTGGGTAAAGGGCAGGCAGAAAGCAGAGGGGTTGATGGCAACGACCAGGAAAAGTTAAACTTCAAGCTGCTTATGAGTTAACTGCACACGTGAGAACAGAAAACCGTTATATCAGCCTTCTGTGGCCTGCACACCGACTCCAGAGCGGAGGTTCTCAGCCTTCTTAACACTGCGACCCTTTAATACAGTTCCTGTGTTGTGGTGGCCCCAGACCACAAAATTACTTTGTTGCTACTTCATAACTGTTTTGTTACTGCTATGAATCTTAATGCAAAGGTCTAATATGTGACCCTGTGAGGGGGTTGCTGCCCACAGGTTGAGAACCACTGCTCTAGCTCATGGTAAGAAGGGAGTTTAGGCCGGCCCCTCTCTCTGTCCCCCTCGCTTGGCCCTTTCCAGGTCTGGCTGCCACATAACAGCCACAAGAAGCCTGGGGGAGCTCAGGGGACAGTTTGAGAGACAGGTTTGGGCTATATCTCCCACTCTGCAGTACAGACTCCAGCAGGGGGCGCCCTAGGCTCTGCAGGAAGCAGCTGGGTGCACCCGGCCCTGATGCGCTGCCAGGATCCATTACCCACTCAGCCACACCTTCTCACCAGAGGTCCAGGCCCTGTCCTTGCTTCCCAAAGATGAGAAATAACTTTTAAGAAGGGAAGATCACAAAATTCTTCTCCTTTTCCTCCTACAGGTGTGACAGGCTCGGTGGGCTTTCCTGGACCCCCAGGTGTTCCTGGGTTTGATGGTGCCCCTGGTCAGAAAGGAGAGACCGGCCCCTTTGGACCACCCGGTAGGTCTTTACAGCAGAAACAATAGATCCAGGCCCTAGAACCCTTAGAAGGAAACTAAAGTAGTACTGACAGGCTACAAGGAAGCTCATGTCTTAGAGGAAATAGGCTCATGGGGGGCGGGGGGGAGCAAAAGCTTGTTTTCTGCATAGTGACAGGGAGCAGTTGAGGTACAGTGTGCTCTCCAAAGCAGCCAAAAGGCGGGGGGTGGTGGTGGTGGTCCCTGTGGCTTGCTAACAGCGTGGTACTTCACAGCTACAAAAATTCTGTTTAGCCACAGCTAGTAGAAAGTAGAACTGAAAAATAATAATGTCAGAATTTTTCTGAAGGCCACTGGCACAGGACAAACTTCATAAGCCTTCGTGGGAAGCAGGGATTAGATGACTACCCCACAGTGATGTGGCCCTGAGACCAAAGTGTCCCTGAACCAAGAGCACAGCCCTGCAGATCTGGGGTGGTATGCAGTTTGGCTATACCCGGGAATGCAGGACCCAGTGCCTGAGAACTTCCTTCAGGCTGTTTCATCCTCGGGCTTTCAGATGAGGGCAGAGCTGTGTGAATGATTCTGTAGTGACCCCCACTTCGAGGAGCCCAGGATTCCTTATGAACGGGGTTAGAACTTACCGGTGAAGGGTGTGTCTCTTGTGCCACGCGCTGGGCTCAGAAAGCCGTGCCGCAGTGGAATGTGGAGGAGGAAGGAAGCTCCCAGGAGGAGGCCTGTTTGTATTTAGGTTCACTCTTCCCTGAGCGTCTGTGTCAGGTCAGACATCCCTGATGTGGACAGTGGCAGTTCTTTGGAGATGGGTTCTGGGGGCTTTAGAGGAGACTGAATGGTATCTAAGCCATTGGCTTGTCTTCTACAGGTCCGAGAGGGTTTCCTGGTCCACCAGGCCCCGATGGGCAGCCAGGATCCATGGGTCCCCCAGGTACCCCATCTGTGGACCACGGCTTCCTTGTGACCAGACATAGTCAGACAACAGATGATCCACTGTGTCCTCCAGGGACCAAAATTCTCTACCATGGGTACTCTCTGCTCTATGTGCAAGGCAACGAACGGGCTCATGGGCAGGACTTGGGTAAGATGCAGTTCTTTCCCCGTGTGGTATGGGGTGGGTTTCCAGGTAGATCCAGGGGTGTCATGGTCTCCGCCACAGGGTGGTGGGCTCCTGAGAAGGGCTGGCCCTTCTCCCTTCACCCGAACACAGTGATCCCTTAGTTCAGCCGCTTTTGTATGTCTTTTGGGAAGCCCTGGAATATGAGGCTGAGTCCTTGGAAATGTTTAAATTTTCAGCTCTCACTTTTAGTTACTAAGGGACCGTCAAGGTTCCTGTTGTGGCTTACTTAGAAGCTTGCAGCATTCTTAAAACAAGGCTGCTGTGCACTGGCTGCTCTTCTAGAAATGCGCCGTGTTATCTTGATGGAGGCTCTCTGCGTCTTCTGCATCGCAGCCCCCTGCCCCTAGTGTTTTTGGCTCATCAGGAAGCCATGTACCTGCCCATTTCTTCATCTGCTCCAGGGACCCTCCACCGAGTTACGCCCTAATGTGTACTTAATGATGTAACTGAATCAAGTTAGAACCACAGCGGCTGTGAGATCCACAGGGACAGCCCATCCCCTAGCGACTCAACATCCTCCCGGAGCAGACTCTTCCTCTGTTGGCAAACTGAGCGTGTTTCCTTTTGACCCAATCCGCTGAAATCTCCTCTGCCGCTCATTCACCATCATCCTCGCCCACTCTGTGTGCTTCCCTCCTTCGGATGAGGTTGTCAGGTGTCGATTTCCACCCCATGGTGCTGTCGGTGGAATGGGAAGATCAGACCCCAGGTTCTGACTTCCCTCTGTGTTCTCCCCGGTGCAGGCACTGCAGGCAGCTGTCTGCGCAAGTTCAGCACGATGCCCTTCCTCTTCTGCAACATCAACAATGTCTGCAACTTCGCCTCCAGAAATGACTACTCCTACTGGCTGTCCACGCCAGAGCCGATGCCCATGTCCATGGCTCCCATCTCTGGGGACAACATCCGGCCCTTCATTAGCAGGTGAGTTCACGTTTACAAAAGCACACGCAAAATCAAATGAGAAGCAGCTGTCCATGCTTGGCCTTGGATTTACAGAGATCCACCTGCTTCTGCTCTCCCAGTGCTGGGATTAAAGGCATGCAGCACCATGCTCTTTTTCTTTTTAAACAAGATATTTGTGTCTGTCTCTGTGTGTGTGTGTGTGTGTGTGTGTGTGTGTGTCTGTGTGGGTATATATGCACATGAGTGCAAATGTCCTTTTAGCCAGAGGCATCAGATCCCCGTGGAGCTGGAGTTGCAGGTGGTTGTGATTCACCTGATGTGGGTGCTGGGAACCTTTCCTTGGGCCCTTGGTGTGTTCTCAGCCACAGTAAACCATCTCGCCAACCCCCCAAAAGCCCTTCTTTTTTAAAAGATGAACCATGACCCTGTGGATGAGTGCACATTGATTGCCTTTCATTTATCCACGCATCCACTTCTTGCCCATCAGCGGTTACCTGGGTTGACTGTTCTGACTAAGGGCGCTCAAGTGTGGGTGTTTACACCTAATTGCTTGCCTTTAGTCCTTTTGCTGCATCTAGAATTGGAATTTCTGAGTCAGACGTTGATTCTATTTTTAAGTGTTTAAGAAACTTCCTTACTGTTTCTCCACAGCGGCTATGCCCTTGACATTCTGATGTCCCCACCAGTCGCGCACAGGGGTTCTCGCCCCTCCCTCCACTCCTCACCAATGCTTGTCATTTCTGCTGTGTTTTTTGTAGTAGCCCAGTGGTTTTGAAAGGAGACCTAAGGAGCTGTAGTACTGAATATATAATATATACCCCATCTGCTTATGTAGTATTAGTACATAAAAACTACACAGATTTATGTCACTCAAAAATTTATGCATGATCTCCAGTATCACGGAATTAATTATGCAATAATAAATAGCCGTTTCACGCTCCCTCTTATTCTGCCGAATTTTGCCCCCTTGAGGTAGTATCACACCCATTGAGAATGCATATGTCTCTAGCTGAGTGATTCCTAAATTAAGCTTGTCCCCGCTGACATCTGGAGTATTCTCAGTTCAAGAGCTCGCCTGGTGGGAAGGAAGACGGGAAGTTATATGAGCGAGAAATACGAGCTGCTCCATTTTTGCCACTTTCATCAAATTGAAAGTCGACTGCTCAGCTGCATAGAGAACTGGCAGAAACATGGAAGTTTCTGTCATTAGCTGTCTGGCTAAGGGTCTACTTTATTGGCGATAGAAAGAAGGAGAAGTCGGGAGTTTTCCTTAGGGGTTTATGAGAGAGATCTCCAGGCGTTTTCAGATCCCCTTTGGGGGCAGTTCTCAGTATGCAGCCCAGGCTGGCCTTGAACTTGAGATCTTCCTGCCTCAGCCTCTTACATGCTGGATGATGGGTCCATCCCACTGTGCGGATGTCCACAATCCCTCTGAAGACACAAAGACAGCCTGGCAGATCAGCTTTACCAGAGGGCTCGAGGAGCCACAGACGCTCTATGGTTGTGCACTGTGTCCCTCGACACAGCCTTTTTTATTTTTATCTTTTAGAGCTATCAGAAAATTAATTTTATTGCTTAGGCTGGAAAATGTCATTTGTTACACTCCAAGAGCACATAGAGAACACGACACTCCACACACACGTGCGATCTGTGTGCAGACTCCTACTCAGGCTGTGCTAAAAGCCCAAGAACGAAAATTAACTTTTTTTGTGGTTTTCTTTTTAGCGTTCCTTGGAAAACAGGTAGAATATGGTTAACATTTATGTTTCTTGACTATTTTTGGAATGGTATCCATGCTCGTCTTGATTTGGTTGCCGATGTAGGCTCCGGGGAAGTGTGTTATCTGTGGACGTGTGTCTTCACATCTGGTTCTGTGAGCACACCAGAAATGCTGATTTGTTTCAGTGCCCCAGAACTTGACACACCAGGGCTCTTTATGTCCCTGCAGCTTGAGGGGCCTTCCAGGTCTCCTCCCAGCCAGGTCTGACCTCTTACTGTAATGACGTGGCCCTCTTTGATGGTTTCCAGCCATGTCTCAGGACTTCCAGGTTCCTTCTTTCCCACAGGGAGGTCCCCAACCCCAGCAATTTTAGAAACACCGATACAAATCTTTGTTTTTGAGTTTTGAGCCAAAAAGGTGACGGCTGCTGTCCTTATCCTATTGACCACAATTTCTAAGTAGTTTCTCTGACTTTTCTTCAGACAGGGGTGGCTCTAAAGCCACAGTTTGATCACCGGAGTGGAAGGTTAGAGAGCGAGGGAAACCTCAGGTGGCCTGGGCTGTGACACTAATTGTGGCCGAGTTTCTTCATAAATACAGGGGACAAAGCCACTGACAGCCTAGGGAGGAGGGCGGTGCTACAAGCTGCCCTATTTCCCATGCCTGATAGGCAGATGGCCTAGGTGATTTCAGTTTCAGTGGCTGGTGTTTAATGGAACCTCTTAATCCATCTGCATTTGTGTGAATAAAGTAGAAAGCATAGAAAGAGTGTGTGCGCGCGCACACCCCCCCCACCAGAAAACGGATGACTAATCCAGCCGCCCGCCCACTCCCCGTCCATCTGTATGCAGAGCTTGCTGTAATTATTCACGCGTTTGTACTCATTTAGCAGCGTGGCTAACACTCTCCTCATCCTGTGATGGAATGTCATTATTTCCCTGCCGCTGTCGGTGTTTTTAAATGCTGCACTCCCCCACCATCCGGTGCTCCCTTACTTGGGCGAGCTTTAGAACACTGGGTGGCCTGACCGGTTTCATTTGCACCGGGGTACAGCCTGGCACAGGAGGATCCTCGGGCCTCTGCCTACTTTCAGGACCTGGCCTTCCCATCTTTTCCTCTCATAGAATAGGTGGTTAAAAAGTAACTGTTTTTGAATTGAATGTTTTAGGACAGAGACTGGGCTTCTACAACCAACAAGGAGGCCCCAAACTGGAGTCTCATCCTTGGCCACGTTTTTTACTTGGAGTTGAGCCGGGGGGTGGAGAGGTTGAGGGGTGGGTATCCCCAGGTCCCGTCCACGCTGAATGCTGCTCGCTCCCTTCCAGGTGTGCAGTGTGCGAAGCACCCGCCATGGTGATGGCGGTACACAGTCAAACCATCCAGATCCCGCAGTGCCCCAACGGTTGGTCCTCACTGTGGATCGGCTATTCCTTCGTCATGGTGAGTGTCTGGAGGCTTCATTTCCTCAGAAGGGCTCCCATTAATAATGCCTGTTCCTTCTCCCATGGCTTCCAAGTTTCCTAGACCATCCATTGTTGGGCATAACTTGGAGCCTGGCTTGTTGCTTGCTCCTGGGGTCCACAATGCCTCCAGGGCTCCCCACTCCTCTATGTGGGTGGTTGCTGCCTGCCATGAGCAGGAAGCTACCCGAGCATGGAAGCTCTGTAGACTTGTGGCCTGAACCGGAAACCTTGTTAATACTCAGGAGCTTGAGAGCAGAGGAACTGAGACGGGAGGAAACATGGGTGTGGCCTGGGAGCTCAGGCTGCTTCAGCCAAGGCAGTGGCCAGGAGGATGATCCTTCTAGGGTAATTCCCAGGATGTACCCTGAGTGTGAAGGGCACACTGCTATCCTCCCTATTAATACCCAGAATGCACCTGGGCCGTGAGGCTCACTCTCCTCCCAGGTTAATACCCAGAATGCATCCGGGCAGTGAGGTGCTCCTGCCTGTGTTCAGATATGTTGAACCCTTAAATTCTTTCTCTTGAAAAGCCAATTACTACAGGGACAGTTCCCTGTGTGGAGAGCTCATTATAGCTCATTTGACTTTATTGTCACACTGAAAAGTATTGATTAAATGCACACAAGTCCTGAGCCTGGTAAGAAAATGGGTAGGAATTTACCAACCTCAGATAAGGTCCCTACACAGACATCTTGTTCATTCTCTTTAAAACCCTGGACTACAAGAGCTAGTTCCAGGACAGGCTTCAAAGCTACAGAGAAACTCTGTCTCAAAAAACCAAAAAAACAAAACAAAAACAAAAACAAAACAAACAAAAACCCAAAAACCAGGGAAAACCCTCAGGCCCTACCACTTGGCACTCCTTATTTGACATGAGAAGGACTTCTTGGTTGTTTTCTAAGAAAGCTAGGTGCCCTTCTCCCCCTGGGAATTGCTGATGTCTGGTACCTGGGATTGTGTGGAGGCCTGAGCACCCCAGCCTCGTCGGCAGGTCCACAAATCCAACCACCCTGAATACTGAGCAGCTGTTTGGTCACAGAGTTTGCGAGCCTGGGGGGCGGGTGTGGGAACCCGGAGCTTCAGGGAGGAGACCCCATTCTGGGTGATGACACCTCGGACTCATGCCTTATGTTTGTTCCTCAGCACACCAGCGCTGGTGCTGAAGGTTCCGGCCAAGCCCTTGCATCCCCCGGGTCCTGCCTGGAGGAGTTTAGAAGCGCCCCGTTCATCGAGTGCCATGGCCGAGGAACATGCAATTACTACGCGAATGCTTACAGCTTTTGGCTCGCCACCATAGAGAGAAGCGAGATGTTCAAGTAAGTCAGACCGATCCTCTGCTGGAGGGCTCGCTCTCATCCCTTGGTGCCCTTTCTTTTCTTGTTTCCTGTGACCCGTCAGCCAGAGGCTGTTCTGAATGGGCAGATGACCCATATGGTTTTCAGAGGCGAGCCCAGGTGACTGGCTCGATTCTTTATGTTGGGGAGCTGAGAGAGAAAAGAGGTCGTTGGCCGTTTTTGTTGACAAACGTGCTAAAGTGTTATAAAAAGCAGTCAAAGTCTTCAGGCAGCATGTGAAACCTCACGTCCTCAGTAGCCAGTGAGGAGGGCAATGCCACTCATCTCTGTGGCATTTCCATGACGGGGGCAGCGTATGTGGTAGGTACATCCTAAGGAACTCGGCAGAAGACTCTCAGATGTGCGTGAATAAAAATTCCTTTCAACATAGTATTATCGAAATAAGAGATGTCTTTCCCTTCCCGTGTCTTCCTGTCTCTAAGATTCATCTGAAAACAGTGATCCCAGGGCTCCCAGGTTCGTTGAGGTTAATTTGGTCCCTTTCCAAGGGTCAGGAGCATGCCACGCTCCACCATCCACGGTTGCATGTCGGCAGGAGCAGATGCAGGTGGCTGATGGGGCCAGGCAGCCTCTTCCTGCTCCTCCCCAGATGAGGCTCAGCTCTTCTGCAGACAAGGCCCCGCTGTCTTCTCTGTTTGGGGGACAGCCATGAGGAACTATTATCTTGTCTTCCAGCTTCCAGGTCATTCTTTGCTTGACACCCTCAACGTGTCATATTCTCGACTGGTGGCTTCTGGGAAATTGCCAGATGCAACATTAGCAAACACAATCTATCTAGCTCAGTGACGGAAACCAGACTCTGCTCCTTCCACTTCAGAGTGGGGTGGGGAGACTTCATTATAAGTTAGTAGCTGGAAATGGGATTTTTTTTTTTGCTTTGAACTAGCCCCCTAGTTACAATGAACCAAAATGCCTCCTTAAACAAAATTAGATTTTTTTTAAACTAGAATTTTCAATGGGATTTGCTAGAGTAAGCTCCTTCAAGTTCACAACAAGACCTCTTACATGTGGTGAACTACATTTAGTAGAATTTGATTAGTACCAATTATAGTAGACGTTTCGCCTTTCCAATGACTAAGGGAAGGTAGGATTTCTAGGGTCAAGACAAGTCTCAGCTGCTGACTCCTCTTCTTGGCTCACCTCAGCCAGGTGTGTCCAAACACTTTGTTAGGAACACGTTTTGTCAGTCGATTATCCCAGGCTTGTCACTTATCCGATCATCCAATAAAATTTAACGAGCTGTCGCTGTTGGTTACATATTGTGGGGAAGAAGAATATTCCTCTGTACCGTGGGAAGGCTCGAATCTACTGGGAACAATGAAAAGCTAATGATAGTACAAAGTTCAAAGGATGGATGGTCCTGAGGCTGAGAGGGAACCTCAGCGGGGCCCAGGTGGGCTCACACGTGCAGAAAATACCTAAAACATTGTTGTGCTGTGGAACCATGCTGCCGGGTCCCAGTGCATGCCTGCCTAGAGTTCAGGCAGATAGGGTTTGCTGATTGTCATCAGTGTGGATGGGTGTGTGTCGGGTCCCTCAGGGATCGCGGGACTCGGGAGAAGTGCCGGTGGAATGCAGCCGCGTTTCTGGAGGTTCACGGGAGAAGCGCAGCGGAATGCAGCTGTGTTTCTGGTGGTTCATGGGAGAAGCGCAGGGGGAATGCAGCCGCGTTTCTGGAGGTTCATGGGTTGATACTGATGCTGTGTTGCAGGAAGCCCACGCCGTCCACCTTGAAGGCAGGGGAGCTTCGCACGCACGTCAGCCGCTGCCAAGTGTGCATGAGAAGAACATAACGATGCCCGCCTCTGCCGCCGTCACAACATGGTGCTACTCCCTCCTCGTCCTCTCCTCCCTCCTGTTTTGTTTTTAACAGCAATGAACCCTAGAATTATACCCCATGTACCTCACTGTCCACTATGAAAACCGTAAAGTGCCTTATAGGGATCCGCGTAACTAACACACCCCGCTTCATTGGCTTCTGTTTGCTGAAGGAGAAGGACAGACAGCGATGAGCTTTCCGTAGAGGCACATACCAAATGGCACTCGTGATCAAATAAAAGATGAATTGCCTTTTGCAATCCAGTGCACTGATGTGTGAGGTGAGAACTCCATAAGAAACCCAAAGGTGCTAGGGGTACACGGTGCTCTCCAGACAGCCCACAGCCCGTTTCATTCTGTCACCCCAGATGTGAGTGTCTGTCCATACCACTGTCTAGTGTTTCCAGATCAGGTCCCTCAATGGTCTGTGCCAAGAGCCGTCAAGGAAACTGGTTTCTTCAACCCTTTATATGGAATTCCATCTTTTCAGCCCCAAACACAAACTTATGCCCTGTGTGGTACTACGCAGCTGCTTTTGTGGAAGTCATGGCTTTCCTGTGGAATAAAGATGGTCCAAAGGTAGACAGAAAATAAATATATATATATGTATTAGTAATTTATATAGATGTCAGCAGTTAGGCAGATCAAGTTCTAGCGTAGAGCCCGTTGTTAAATAAAGCATACTTCGTTTTCCTCTCTCGAAGACTGTGCCGTTCCTTCACAGGGTTTCCAACTCCAGGCCACCAAATGTGAAACACCAGCCTTCCTCACTTACTCCCAAACCAAAGAGGTGTTATTGCCAAAGGCAAATCCACTCATAAACATGGTGTCTATGGTAACGAGCCCTGTGCTTGGCGCTCACTGCGTTTACACTGCACCGAGTGTTTTCAGGGTTTTAAACAAACACTAACCACAGACCGAATGACTTCCAAGAGTGATGACCGCCAAGGTCTTTGTCAGCTTCCTGGCAGCATTCCACACCTGAGCACTCTCAGGCCACATCCCAGCCTCCCATGAGCTGTGCCACAGCTCAGGCAGGGAGTGGACAGGTCGCAGGAGGGCAGACTCGGACCACTATGCTTGAAATGACATTTCACAAAAAGTCCCCCCAAACGGTTTTTTTTAAAGACTACTAAGGCCTTCTGTGTAATTTCTTTAAATGTGTATTTCTTAAGAATTCAAATTTGTAATAAAACTATTTGTATAAAAATTAAGCTTTTATGAATTTGTTGCCAGATCTGCCACTGAAACATGAAAAGTTACCACACTACTGCCAATAAACCTGTAAGCTTTGCTTGCGTACCTTAGATCATTTTTATTTTGTATTTGTCCAAGCAAATTTATACTGATTAACTGCAGAGGAAGAGACAGCCCCACCCCCACCCCACTGCTCTGTCAGCCCAGACGCCATTAGGCCAAGGCAAGCAGAACTTGAGCAAGCACCTGAAATACATATCCTGCCACTGAGGTTGGATCCACCAGGCCTTAGAGCAGTGGGCACGTTTCTGTCCTAGAGGGAACTAGAACAGAAGGTTGGATTCCAAATTATCTGAGGTGGTCAAGACAGCTGTGTGCTGGAGAGACGGTTCAGTCAGAGGACATGACGCCAACAGGTGTGTAAAAAGTCAGGTGTTGTGGTACACACTAGTGATTCCAGCCCCGGGGAGCCTGAGATGGGCAGATCCTCAGAGCTTGCTTCTGAGGCAGTCTGACTGAATGGGGGATCTCCAGATTCCATGAGAGATGGTCTCAAAAAATAAGAGTGCCCGGGGAAGATACTGGATGCTGACGTTCAATCTCCACGTGTGCACGCGTGCAACACACATTCGTATAAAAAAGAAGTGTGATTGTTTTTTAGTATGTGTATGTGTGAGTGACTTAAGTTTTGGAAATTTTGTTTGTTTGTTTGTTGAGACAGTGTCTCGCTACATAGGCTCCCTCTCTGGTCTTTTTTTGTAGATCAGGCTGGCTTTGAACTCACAGAGACCTACCTACTACTACCTACCTCACCTTCCCCAGTGCTTGCATTAAAGGCGTGTGTCACCACACCCAACAAGCTTCAGTTTAAACTGGGTTGAAATAGAGTCCGTGTGGGATGGATGTCAGTGCTCAAGCAGCACAGCTGTACCACGGATGGATTAGGGTAATATATGAGAAACCTTTACATGTGAAGAAGAAACAGCATCACGAGAAAACATTGTGTGAAGATAAAACAGGATAGCATTCTGTGAAAACCAAACAGTGCTCAGAACGCTCACATTAATAGACCCAGGACACAGGGGAGGGAGGTCTGGTTTGGGTCCTCTGTCCACTTTTGACATAACCGATGGGCAGAGTTCTTTGTGTTCTCCTCTGGGAGAATGGAGAAGAATTGTCAAATAATTAGGCTTCTTTTTTTTTTTTTTTTTTTTTTTTGGTTTTTCGAGACAGGGTTTCTCTGTAGCTTTTTTAGAGCCTGTCCTGGAACTAGCTCTTGTAGACCAGGCTGGCCTCGAACTCACAGAGATCCGCCTGCCTCTGCCTCCCGAGTGCTGGGATTAAAGGCGTGCGCCACCACCGCCCGGCTATAATTAGGCTTCTTGTGACAAAGTCACCCCACAGTTACATGACCAAACCCCTCAAGGTTCTTACAATGCTTGGACATTCTCAGACTCTACCCTTCCCCTCCCCCGCCCCAACCATCTACTCTCAGAATTGGAACAATCTTGGACATGTTTGTCAGAAATCAATTGCTTTTAGATTATGGGAAACAATCAGTTTAATTTTTAAAAGCTCATGTGTGTCAGTAGCACACAGTTTATGCTACTTGTGGGTATCTGGTTCTTAGACATCTAGAGAAATGTCTTTGCTGAGTTGTTTTTGCATCTGTAATTTAACTGGCCAGAGATGCGAGCGTATCTTGGTGATTATTTAGTCTGATTCATCCACCTACATGACTCCACTTTCCAGACCAGGTTGTCTCAATTTAGCTTTAGAAGAAGGCACTGAATCCCTGGGGACTGGAGTTACAGACAATTGTGAGCCACCGTTTGGGTGTTGAGAATCAACACCCAAGCCCTACAAGGGCATCACGTGCTCTTGACTACTGAGTCATCTCTCCAGGCCCTAAAGAGGATCTCAAGGCAGTCCCTGGTGTCCTCTTATCTTGTATATATTTCCCAGAATGGTTTAGCCCATTTTAATTTCTCTGTTTTTGTATGTAAACTTGCCATGCAGCTTTGCTCAAATCCATGAAACACTCGCTGGTGCCCTGGCTGGAGTCACAGCTAAATCTTAATCCATTTGGGTGGTGTCAACACCTTTGCTGAAATATATATATATATATATATATATATATATATATATATATATATATATAATATTTTCTCTGTGTACCCCTGGCTGCCTGGAACTTGGCCTCAAACTCACAGAGATCCACCTGCCTCTGCCTCCCAATTGCTGGGATTAAAGGCATATGCCCCCATGCCCATTTAACTTTTTATATTTCAAAATAAGATTTATCTTTTGTTTTCCACATCTTTGTTTTTTTTCTCATCATCATTTTATAGCTATTAGTACATGGATGCTGGATATGCATCAGATTTAAATCACTGTTTCTGAGCCATTGAAAACAGCATCTTTTAAAGTTTGGGTTTTGGCTGTAGATTTTGGCTCCATCCCTGGGAGTGGGATGATTCTTTGCTCACCATGGATTCTATGATCTTGCTGAGTTCACTTTATCATTCTTGAAGAACTTTCTTTTGTGCTTTTATTAAGATTCTTCACCTAGGCAATTTTGTTGTCTGGAAGTAAGGAAACTTTCATTTCTTCCTTTTCATATTCTTATCTTCCTTTTTACTTTTATTTGTTTGTTTGTTGCTTTTCTGCCATCTGGTACTGGCAAGGAAAAGCCTAAGTCTTGCATCATAAAAACCATGTTGACGCCGGGCGGTGGTGGCGCACGCCTTTAATCCCAGCACTCGGGAGGCAGAGGCAGGCGGATCTCTGTGAGTTCGAGGCCAGCCTGGTCTACAAGAGCTAGCTCCAGGACAGGCTCTAAAGCTGCAGAGAAACCCTGTCTCGAAAAACCAAAAAAAAAAAAAAAAACATGTTGACTGTGGGCCTGTCCCTACAGGTGCTTTTGTCCCTGAACGACTGATCACGAGTGGATGCCAATTTTGCCAAATGCTTTTCTGCATCAACTGTTAGGACTATGCTGTTTTTCTCCTTTAGACTGTTCACATGGTTGGGGACAGTGATGGACAGTTGAATATTGGGTCTGTTTCATATTTCATTATAAGGTCCACGCAGTCATAGTACACTCTTCTTTTTTATATGTCAAACCTTTTGTTGGATAATATTTTATTAAGCCCTTTTTTGTGTATGCTACCTAGGAAAGCTGCTTTTAGCTTTTTTCTTGTGTTGTCCTGGTCTGCATACAGGATTTTCTTGTTGTGTGTTGTGCATGTGGCACACATACAGAAGGACACTTGAATGAAGTCATTCTTTCCTTACACCGTGTGGGTTCTGGGGGATTGAACTCAGGGTGTCAGGCTTGGCAACAAGCCCCTTTCCCTGCTGAGCCATCTTGGTGGCCCTTGGTCTGTTTGTGTATCAGAGAACGCTGGCTACAAACCATGAGGGGCACGGGTTTTCTCTTCTGTGTTCTGGAAGAGATCAAGCAGAGCTGGTGCTCTTTCATCTTTGAATGTTCAGAAGAATTTGCCAAGGAAACTGTGTGGTGTCTGCAAATGACTTTTTGGAAAGATTTCCAATGATGAATTGGGTTTCAAATGGTTGCAGGACAGTTCAGGCTCTCTGTTCATCTTGGATGGCACTGGAGTCTTCCCTCCTGAATTAATGGATTATCTTTGCGGTGATGTGTCTATACATCGCCCACCAGCTTGTCTGTGGAGCCCACAGTGATGGCCTTTATTCATTCCCTAATATTAAAAAATAGCATTTCCATGTTTTCTTTGTCAGTATCAATACTGATTTTTTCAATGAATTTTTGTTTTGTGGATTTTTTTCTGTTTTTCTGCTTTCAATTTCATTGATTTGCTGGACACAGTGGCACATGCCTGTTAATCCCAACCCTAGGGAGGCTGAGCTCAGGTCCTGCCTGAGTCACAGAGTAGGATCTCGATTTGAAATATTTTTCTTTGAATTTTCTCTCTTGTCCTTATTATTTCCTTTCATGTTCTTATTTTGCGATTATTCTGCTCGTTTTCTCTATTTTAGGTTTATTCTGCTCGTTTTCTAGCTTCTTCCCCTGGAAGCTTAGATGATCCATTTCAGACTTCCTGTTTTAACATAGGCGTTGGCTGCTCAAACCCCCTCTCTGTGTGTTGACAGGCTGCGCTCGTCAGTTTTGCTACTCGCTCGTTCCATTTACATCCAGCCCAAAGTAATAGCCCATTTGCTTTGATCTATGGTTTATCTGAAATTGTGCTGTTAGTTTCCAAGTTTTGGCGGGGTCTCCTGTGAGAGCTCTTATTTTAATATCTGGTTCCACTATGATTTCATTCTGACCACAGAATAAACAACTTCTGACCTCCGTGGTTTTGTGTCTGTTCAAGTTCCCGTTTTAACCCAGGGTATGTTCTTTCTTGGTGACGTCCTTCATGTGATTGAAGATATGGGTCCAATTAGTGTTGGACGCATGGTTGCATCCATTTCTGTTGGAATCTATCTTTTACAGTCTTGCTAGTTTTCTATCCTCGGGATGCACCATCTCTGGAGAGGAGAGACGATGTCTCTGGGGTGGGGGTGTTTATCTTCTCTCGCAGTTGGAATGGTCCCTACTCTTTCCGGCCCGCTGCAACGCTGGGCACGCGCATGCTCAATGTTTCACGCCTCCCTGCTGAGCTGAATGGCTCCGTGCACCGCTTCATGTCTCATAATTATTTTTCCTGGAAATCTGTTTTGTTTGATGTTGATACAGCCACCTTTTCTTTGGATCAGTGTTTTACTGGGGCGGTTTTTCTGTTCTTTCCTTTTGATCTTGACCACACGATTGTGTTTGAGGAGAGATTCTTGTAGACAACATATGGCTATATCATGTTTTCCAAATCTGTTCCAGCAATCTTTGTCTTAACTGATGTGATAGACTGCTTTTATATTTAATTATTGTTATATTTGGATTTGTGTCTCAGATTTTGTTTACTTTTTATTTGCCACCTCTGAGATTTAATTCTTCTTTTCTGTTGTTGTTGTGGGTTTTTTTTTTTTTTTGACATTTCTGGTATGCTGTTATAACTCATAGTCTGTTGTTTGAGATACTGATGCATTTTTAAACCAGAAGTAAAGAATATGTTTTTGTAGTTGTATGGCTTCTTTTGAGGCGGAGGTCTCACCGTGTACCCCAGGCTGGGCCAGAACTCAATCAGTGACTGAAAATAACCTTAAACCTGCAGTAATTCTTCTACTGCAGTCTCCCAAGTGCTGGGATTGCAGGAGTGGCCACCCCACCTGAGGGAGAATTTTATACCAGAGAGCTCTCATTCCTGTTTTCTCCCTTCATTCCTAATATTCACAGTTTAGTTCTAGAACAATCATATATACCTGGAGAGCCTCCTTCAGAGTAGGCCTGCCGGGAAGGGTGACCCTGGTTACCCATTAGCTGAAAATGTGTTTATTGTGTCTTTCCCAAAAGACAGAATTCTGAGTCCTCATTTCTCCCAGTAGCCCCCCCCCACACACACACTGTCATTTTCTTCCCTTCTTCTGGGCTCCAAGTTTCAGACGAGAGCCCACATTCCTCCTGGTCCTCACTCCCAGAGGACTGTATGGTTCTCTAGCTTTTTGTAATGGTCCTCACTGCCATTATTTAATTTTCAGACAATTAATTACATTACACCTTGGTGAGGATTCCGGTCTCTGAGCTGGCATCTCTGGATTTGTGCCTTTCTTCTGTGTAGAAGTGTTTCAGCTTTTGGCTGAGGGAGTCCAGTTGCTGGGGCAGGTTGCCAGGCTGCAGGTTCTACTTTACCTGCCGGGCGTGTGGTGCTAATGCCCGGTCATTTTTTGCCGGTTCTGTCCAGGTCTGCCCTGTGACGGCTGCTCTAAAGGAAAATTGACTCTACCACAGTTTTGGAAGCCGCATGTGCTGGGCTCTGTCGAGGGGCTCTGCTTAGTCTTCACGTGACCCGTGGCAGCATGGTGGACTCACATGTGAGATGGACAAGGCACAGGGTGAGACAGGGAGATTCAAGCGTTGGGCCGATTCCTTGAGTAACAGCAGAATCACTCCATCACACGTACCTTGATTCCTTCTGTGATGCAGTTACCTCCTGCTAGCCCCCCTCAAATCCTTGAACTTCACCTGTTCATCCACTGCCTGATTCCAAAGGCCGTTGTGTTGTGCTCAGGGAACCAGACTGATGTCTTGAGTGTTGGGGATGCAGCCCCGAAGCAGTGCGCTTGCCTGGCAGGGGTGGGGCCCTGTGTTCCATCGCCAGCATGATGAGAAAATAGATTCTGACCCCTTCACACACAAATTATAAGAGAGGCTAGAGAGTTGCACGATTTGGGTCATTTTTTTTTTATTTGAAGTTTTTCCAAACCAAAACCACAAGCCAGGAGGAATTTACAGGAGGAAGAATCAGCCCGTGTTCCCCCATCTGTCATCCCCTCCACTCTGCCTCCATTTGCTTCCTCTGCTGTCTATTAACTACCCACCTGCTCATCCAGCCTTCACCCTCTACCCATTCATCCGCTCACCCGTGCATCCTCCGACCCACGCTATTTCTATTATTTATCCACCCACACCTCCATCCACCCATCCATCCCTCTCTTACCTATCTATTCGTCCGTCTGTACCTTCATCATTAATATTCCACATGCTGATGGGGCTCCAGGTACTAGGAAAAGTGGGGATGAATAACACCCTGCCCTTCGCAACGTTCCGTGAAAAATCAAGCCATTGTCGAACAAGCTCACAACTTGTCAGGGGTGGAAATCAACACCCAGTTACACAACAGGAAGGGATGGGCCTGAGGGCTGCGCTGGAAACGAAATCCAACACTTGCCTACTTTACAGTGTTACCATCAGGAGGAAATGAGGGATGGGATTCACCGAAGATCACAGGCTGTGCACACAGCAGCGTTTCCTCCACGCCAGCCCCGGACTCTTTTTCTGCAATTTTTTTTACAGGCAGGTTTATTAAAATTGCTTTGAACAGGATTCCATTGTGGGACCCCACTTGCACTTGAATGACACACTGATGCAATTCCCACAATGCAAAGCCATTCATTTTCTTGGATTTAGGATTGCCCCCACCCAAAGTGACTTTTCAGTTTGGGGGCTTTGCTGTCTTCAGCCTTCGCAACTCCAGATCTGAGATCTACAGGTGATACCTTTGAGGTCCTTGTCCTCCTTCTCACGGCCATCTTAGCTGCATTTGGGGGCTATTCTGTGTCTTTCTGATGTTGGCTTCAGGGAAGAAAATTACGCGAGGCATAGGTGTGTTACCAATCAGTATTGTCTGTTCTGTGTCCATCCGGTTTCTACAGTAGTAAAACCCACCCAGCCCTTCCGTACAGATTTGGGGTCACATGGATTCAGGCCATATATACCGAGTGTTAAATGATTATGCATTAAAGATCTCCACTTTTCAGTGAACTTAGGTATCTCAAGTTCCCTTCCCTTTCTTCCTAAAAATCATAGTGAGTCACCACCATCATGGCAAAGATATTTTTACATACATTAGGAGGAAAATTCTTCCCCATCCTACATAACCTCTAGAAAATGAATTTTTTTTTCTATCTATGTAGCGTTGTTGGTGGTGTTGCTTACACTAAATTTCTGCTTCTGGCAGTGTGGCAGGCTCTTTCGACTCTGAACTGCATAGAAACAGCCCTTGCTCCTCTCCGAGACCTGGCGTCTGTTACTAGGCAGCTCCATTCAGAGTGAGGGCCGTGGGAACCCTCCTCTGGGTTGCCACATTAGTCAAGGCTCTTTAGGGTGGAGGGCAGGAGGCACCCCACTCATTTCCTTCCCGACTCCATGTGCGCTCACAGCTCTTAGCTGCTCCTTGCTGGCCCTCAGACCTGGAGACCACTGCCCTCAGGGCTGTCTGAACCTTTGACTTTTAAGTTGTAACCTTGTACCCATAGCCCAGGAGCAGGACAGCTGAGCTAGCTAGTCATGTCTGTAGAGTGTGCCTCCAAGCTCCAAGGATGCAGAAACACACCCTGTCTGAAAAGAGCGGGACTCTAGGGTGTGTGTCCTTAACCCTATGCGGGGAGTCGGTTACCTGTGTGCACCTGAGCCTGGAACGTGTTCTGGGGACAAAGTCTCCCGCACCCGCGTGCTCTGCCACAGGATGTTGGGAAGTGCATGTGAACTGGTCATCAAGAGGCCTGTGAGCACTTGGTAGCGCAGGGGCATACAGGGACAAGTGCGCGCGCGCGGGGCCCCAGTGGCCTGCGCACATTTGCGTAGGGGCTCACGGAGGAGCGGTGCTGCAGCCCCACGCGTTGCGTCTCAGCTGAGTCACCTCCCCGCAGCCCCTGCGTGGGGAGCGCTTCCTCTCACACCCCACTTGAGCTTCCTGAGCTGCGCGGGCCGCGCGGCCGATCCACCGCCTCACCCGGAATAGCCGTGCACACCCGCACCACAGCACACTCGTGGCGCTGAGTCACCGGGAAACTGAGTCACACTCCCGCCACCAGGAAGTACCTTTTTTAGACTGCTAGTCTGAGCGGGGTTGGGGGTGACTTTCGGAGATTCGGTTCCTTCTGATTATCAGCTCCCCGCGGAGGCGTGCAGACCTGTTTTCCTTTTCCCCACGCGGTTCCCTTGGCTTGCTGCTGCGGGCAAGTTTGGTACAGGGTGTACCTAGGCGCACTGCGGCACTGCGGGGACCTGTCAGGTTGCGAACGTGGATGCGGCTGGGAATTTGAGGCAGGCGCTAAGTGGTCGCCACACCCCACTGAGAGGCTGCCTCTGGGTTTGAAGGCAGCGATGGTATTTTCCAGAACCATCTGTAGGTGACACCCTTGTCCACTTGGTGTCGCGCTCCACCCAGGCAGAGGCCTTGGTAGTAGGCTGGCACATTGTCCGGTTTATGGAGCCCATTGGGAAGCACAGTTGTGGTCAGATCTGTGCTCTTTAATAGAACTTCCTAGGAAGGGAAGAGACTTGAGAATAAGAGGGAACTGTGAAAGCGCAGGGAGAACACGGAACCCGCAGTAGGTAAACAGAGCTGGGCTGAGGTAGCTCTACTACTGTTGTGGGTTTGTTTCTGGCTCTTAAGGCTGTTTTGCTGCCTTAGTAACTTCAAGCCTCACCGGAGCATGGTCAAACTCCCTGCAGCAGCCCCTTGAAGGGTGAGTCCTTCCCTACTCTCACCCAGCCAGAGGTCATCAGCTGTGAAGAGCTACACCTCCTGATCCTTATCACGACTTTTAATAGTTTTTTTAACGGCTTCCTGTCTCGAGTCTGTCTTTCTTTCTTTCTTTCTTTCTTTCTTTCTTTCTTTCTTTCTTTCTTTCTTTCTTTCTTTCTTTCTTTCCTTCCTTCCTTCCTTCCTCTCTCTCTCTCTCTCTCTCTCTCTCTCTCTCTCTCTGTCTGTCTGTCTGTCTTCCTTCCCCCCTTTCTCTCTCTCCCTCTCTCTTTCTTTTATCCCAGGGGTGGAATGGGTTAGACTTTTTTTTTCTCTTTTCTTTGGGGGATGTCAAAAGAGAGGGGGCCGGACCTGAGAAGACGGGGAAGTGAATGGACTCAGGGTGTGCTATGTGAAATTCCCAAATAATCAATAAAAATATTATGCTGGGGAAAAAAATCAGTCACACATACAAAGCCAAAAACAAGCCCTGGGCCTTTCATTCTGTCACCGCTAACAGCTCCTTCATTCAAGACATCTTTGCAGGCTCAGGATGACTTAGCCTGGCCTTGTGTGGAGGGTGAGAAGCGGGCAGTACTAGAGAGAAGTCAAGGCAGCACTGTAGGGCTTGCTTCCCTAGGGATGCGTTCCTGAGCCCTGGGTGTAAGAGTGCTTTTTTTCTGGAGGAAAAAGAAGCTTGCAGTGTGGCATGCTCTGGAGACAGTTGCGACAGCTTGGGTGGGACCCCTGTCATTACTCCACCCCTGCTTGGGGACCCTTTCCCCAGGGGAGAAAGAAGAGGGAGTTAGGGCCTGAGGCCCCAGTCCACAGGACCTCGCAGGCCCAGCTTCTTAGAGGAAGTGTTTATGGCAAACACAGCTCTCGGTGGGAAAGGGCGGGCATAAGATGATCCAGCACATGGGTTCAGTTTCTCAGGTTCTGTGGACGGGGACTTCAGTAGTCACAGAGCAGAACAAAGCCATAAACAAATCAGTGCATTTACACATGCTGGTGGGGACATCTGGCAGGGGTTACAGCAGACAGGGATCTCTGTGGACGATGGTGTCTGATAAAATCTGATCATATTCTTAGATCGGGGTCAGGGAAGCTGAGAGTTTGCTAAACACCTTCTGGAAGATTCGCCGAATGGCCCCAGGGATGCTGGACGTTAGATCAGACATCAGGTTGGTGTGAGTGGATCATTAGGGGACTGAGGAGAGCCTGGGAGAGTGTGGGTCTTGGCTTGCAGCACTGTGATTCTCCACAGTCATCCACAGCCATTCAGTCTGCTGGCCATCAGCACAGATGTGGCGTCCCCAGAGAATTTCAGGTTACAGGGGAAGGTGCTTGCTATACCAGAGGCCGAGAAACCTCTTCAGATTCAGATTCTGTGGACAGTGTGTGTGTGCATGAGTGTGTGGTGTGTGGATGCACGCACGCATGTGTGGTATGTTGTACATACATGTGCATGTGACTATTGTGATGTGCATATGGGTTTGTATGTATGCATTTGAGTGCATGTGTGTGGTATGCGTGTGTGTTCGGTGTGTCTGCATGCATGTGCATGTGAGTTTGTGGTGTGTATGTGCATGCATCTGTGTGTTCGTGTGTGGTGTGTGTGAGTGCGTTTGGTATGTGTGTGGGTGGTGTGTGTGTACATGTGGTGTGTATGTGTGAATGTGTTGTGTTGTGTGGTGTGTATGTGTGAGTATGGTGTGTGTGTGAGTGTGGTGTGTGTATGTGTGGTATGTATGTGTGAGTGTGGAGTGTGTATATGTGTGAGAGTGTGGTATATGTATGTATTTGTGCCACCATGCCCAGCTTTTTACTTGGGTTCTGGGGATCAGAACTCAAGTAGTCATGTTTTCAAAGTAAGCATTTTACCAGCTCCCTTTGTGAGCCTCTTGTTCCTAGGGGTGTGACATTCCCAGCACTGGGTCAGGCTCTGCTCATGTACCACCCTGCACCCATCCTGAATCTCCCTTGTGGAGGGGTGTGGAGCAGGAGGACAGCAGAGGGCTCCTGCGTTCCCACAGCTGATGGTTGCCTGGAGACCTGAGTGCTGCTAACACTAGGGGAGGAAGGCGAGCTCCAGTCCCGTTCCTCCATGCTTGCCCTCGGCACGAGGGTCTCCTCTGGGGAATGGAGGTCTAGCTTAGCTAAGCTGGGAGATGTGGATCTGTGGGGATAAGGGACAGCAGGTTGTCCAGAGTGGAGGACCTGGCAGTAGGGAGTTCTGGGAAGTTTATCCACAGAATTCTGAAGACCCAGAACATCTCGGCAGGTGCGGGCACAGCTCGGATTGCACAGTCCAAGGGAGAGAGGTCTTTCGTGTTTACCTTCATCTTCTTTGAAACTCAGGCGCAGAGGGACTCTGTCCCTAAGAGGAGAAGGAGAGGACACAGGGTGACTACGATGGCCTCGGCACGTCTCTCTCTCTCCTCACTGCCCTTGCTTTGGCTTTGCCCGCTGTGACCCCATGGGCAGTTCTCTGAAGGGTCAGGAGCTATTCTTAGAAGTGTGTGCAGAGGGCGGGGAGGTGGCTCGGTGGCTTCAAGTGCTGTGTAAGAGTGGGGTCTGGAGTTTGGATTCCCAGAGTGTGTCAGCTCACACCTCTCACCCTAGTACTAGTGGACTAGAGACAGGCAGATCCGTGGGGCTCCCTGGCTGGCCATTCCAGCCAATCGATGAGTTCTGGGTTCAGGGCGGTGGTGGATTCCTTGCAGTGATACACACTTGTAATCCTGGCACGCAGGAGGCAGAGTGATCCCTGGGAGTTTGAGACCAGCCTGGTCTGCAGAGCGAGACCCTGCTCCCTAAATAAATAAGTAGACAAACAAATAAATAAGCAAGCAGACGGAGATCTATAAAGGAAGACGTCTGACATTGATCGCAGTCTTCCACATGTGTATACACAGTGGAACATGTAACATTGACCATTGGCTTCCACATGTGAACACACAGACAACGAACGTATGAAGTACAATTCATACTTAGCATCATAGAGACAATGGTCTTCAATGGGATGGCACTACCCCAGGATGATGTGCAGTCGGTGCATTAGCTGAGACGACCTGGGGTACTGCTATGAAGCACGCATGGCATTTCGTATCTGAAATCATTGTAATTGCATACTGACAGCTTTCTCTGCCACACGTACGCGGCTCGACAGTGACTTATGTCTGCAGCAGTTACCCTTGTCCTCACTATAGAGTATTAGGATGACTCAGTAATGCCAGTCTTTCCTCATCGCTACGATAAAGTACCCCAAAGAAGCAACACAAGAGAAGCTCATTTGGGTGGAAGTTTAAGAGGATACAGGCCATTGTGTGGGGAGGGCCTGGTGTTGAGAGCTGCTTGTGGCTGTGGTGGTAGAAGTGGAGGTGGCTGATTTAAGCCTCTGTGGCTCACCAGATTATAGCCCTTAGGCCGGCCCCTGTGGCGCTACATCTGCCAGTGACACTTTGTATCCAGAAGGTTTCACTTTCTTTGATTGTTCACAAAACAATGTCACCAGCTGAGGCCCCCAAGAGTTCAGACTCATGGCAGATGAAAGACATACCATATTGGAAATTTAGTATCCAGGGGTCAAGAAAGACTGTATTTCAGTGGAGGTTGGGAGATGGTAAGTCCAGGACCCCTCCAGCAGGAAGGAAGGAGAGAAGGTGGGCCTTGGGTTACCCAAAGGTGGTGTTTGTCTACCTGGAATTATCCTTGAGACACTGGGCTCCTTCCTCAGGCCCTGAGATTTCAGTCACCAGTCTGGGACAGTGTACCTGAGATGGCTGGAGGAAAGGGAGGACCTCATGGACTTTGGGCCACCAGGCTTCCGTGTCAGTGTGCTCATCCCCAGCACTGTCTTTGAGCCCAGCTTGCCTGAGTTGGTTCTGAATGAGTTCTGGCAATGACTTACTGAGCCAGCTTTTCTGGGCAGCGGTGCTCTACCGTGTTGTGAACAAACTGGGGGTTCTATGGAACATGCTTAGGACCAAGCACTACAGCTGAGAGTCTGGGCTCCCTCACCCTCTGTCAGCTCTAGTAGCAGCTGTGGTTTCCAGAAGAATCAAATGACCCCGCGCTCTCTGGTGGATCTAAGTGCGTACCTCTTGGCGTGGCCAGCCAGCTGCTTATAAATAGCTGGACATGTTGCTGTGTTCCGTTGCTAGGTGATCCCGATGGCTCCTGTGACATCATGTCCCAGGAAAGCTAACCTTCCTCACGGCAAAATAATTCCATAAATAGGCCAGTGGGCAGTAGTGGTGTTCCAGGAAATTCTGCAGAGTCTGTCATGCCTTATCAGGTAGTATTCAGGAGCTGTGGGTGACATAGGTCAAATGTGGTCAGCCAGCAACTGTCCACACAAGTGGCCACTTGACTTAGAAACACGGAGTCTGGCTCACAGCGTACCATTTGTAGTCCCTGTGTTCTTGATTCCGTTAGGTGCCTTGCACCAAGGGAAATCCCTATACACAAAGGACTTCTAAACTTGCTAAGCCCTTTCCAGAGTGTTTGTGCAGCAGACAGCAGCAGAGAAACAAACACCGGATCCTGTGCCTCGGTTCTACTCTAGTGATGTCATCGCAGATCCTCTGCCCCACCTGTGTGGCCTCCCACCCTCATCAAATGGGACAGAGTCGAGAGATGATGCGTATTAAGGAGTCAGAAATCAAATCATTTCAGATAGCCAGATTTTCGGTCGTTTTAAGTGTCATTTTCAAGGTCAGACCCATCTTTGCAACGTTCCCAGAAAACAAGCACCACTTTGCCCGGAGGTGCAGTGTTGTTGGTAAAGAGTCTGCCTAGCATGTGCAGGGCCCTGGGTACTAACCCCAGCCCCACATAAACCTGGCATGGTGGCATGCAACTGTCATCCCAGAATCCAAAAAGCTGAGGCTGAAGGATAAAGGTCAGCCTTGGCTGCATGAAAACCCCTATCCTAGCGTGAATCTGACTAGCTTAGCGTGAAACTTTCCCTCCTAGCTGCCTTCTCCCCCACTGGTGGGAAAATAAAGTACACCCCGCTTTGTGAAATCCTGGAAACATCAGTCACGTGCGGCCATCCTCCTTCCCTGGCTCTGAGGATGTAGTCACAGAGCTAAGGAGTTTTGACAAGCTTGTGTCATGGAATCATCGTAGAACTTACACTTCTGTTCTCTCAAGGGTGAAATGGGCCACCGGACCCTGAAGGGCAGGCTTTTTCTCCAGCGCTGAGCCAGGAAAACAGAATGCCCTACCCCTTGCAGGTGCAGAAGCTGGTGCATGCCCATGGCTCTGGGCATAGAGTTTGGGATCTGTGGTCTGAGTCCTACCAGACCCTTGGGAAATACTGCCCCTGTGTCTCTCTGTGCCCGTGGCTCTCCCAGGTGGAGAGTACCTGTGTGTGCACATCTGTGACCTTAGTGATGTGGAGAGTACCTGTGTGTGCACATCCGTGACCTCAGTGATGCTTTCAATGTCTTCCGTTACTCTTCACCCACCCACATCTTAGCCGTCCCCTTGCTAGGTTTGGTAAGATCAGTCATAGACGTGCCCAAATCGCCTTTGGTTAAATTCCGTTAACGTGCAAAATGTCAGTGTCAGGCAGCAGCGCGGTCCACAGAGCTGTGGCTGCAGAAGTGCCTCCTTTTCCTCCTTATGCAGCCGCCCTGCTAAGGTCACCCAGTGTGTGAGAGCTGATGCTCTCCACCTCACTGGAGACGAGGAGCCTCAAGGAACTTCACACACATGTCTGTGCACTTTTCTCATGGCCACGTCTGTACTGGCTGTTTTGACACAAGTTACAGTCATCAGAGAGCAAGGAGCCTCCACTGAGGAAATGCGTCCTTGAGATCCAGCTGTAAGGCATTTTCTCAATTAGCGGCTCAGTGGGGGAGAACCCAGCCCATTGTGAGTGGTGCCACCCCCGGGCTGCTGGTCCTGGGTCCTATAAGAAAGCAGGCTGAGCAAGCTGGTAAGCAGCACCCTTCCATGGTGCTCCTGCCTCCAGGTTCCTGCCCTGACTTCCTTCAGTGATGAACAGCAATGTAGAAGTGTAAGCCAAAAACCCTTTCCTCCCGAGCTTGCTTCTTGGTCAGGGTGTTTCATCACAGCGATAGAAACCCTTGCTAAGACAAAAGGGTACCAGTGTGGCGGGGTGTTGCTGTGACAGACCTATGTTTTGGGGAGGACTATGGAAGGACTTGGGACTCCAAGAACCATTAAATTTAAGAGCCCAGTGCGATGTTCTGTGGGGACTTGGAAGATAATGTCGAGAGCAGGTGCAGAAGATGGGGGGCTGGCTTGTGAAGTCTCAGGGAGAAGTTTAAAAGACTCTCTCAGAGCCATTTGATATTTGGAATTAACATCCTGAGGGTCTGGTTAACTGGGGCTGAAGAATCAGCTGTGATTAACAAGATACCAGATCTACTGAAGCAGAATTTCGCTTTGCTGGGACAATGGATGCTGATCAGCTGGAGCTAAGAAATTAGTGTTGATTAAGAAGAGACCAGCATCACTGAGGTGAAGTCTTCAGGGACGCGTTTCCTGAGAGCACAGAGAAGCTGTGTTCCTGAGGCAGCCAAGGTTGTACCTCATGCTGGCAGCCGGACTTGGTAATGTGTAAGTGTTCCTCACGTGGTACTGGTTTTGAAGGCGTGAAGGGTTTTGGAGAGCTGAGGCTTGGCACTGTGAGAGGCCAGGAGTGGCCATTGGCGAAGGTGGAGCCTCACTGGCAGTGGCAGGCCTGGGACTGAAGGGGTCATGCGAAGGGGCTGAGCCTTAGCACCGTGAGGAGAGCCTCTGAGAGACTATTGCTGAGGGTTCTGCCCGGTTGCAACCCCAGCGTTTCTTTGTTGTTCTGTTCTGTTTTGTTGTTAAACAATACTGCAGTTTATCAAAAAAAAAAAAAAAAAAAAAAAACACATTAAGAAATTTCAACTCTTGTTCTTTGAGGTACAAAAATCAAGGTTTGGCTAAGTTATAAACATGTTTATTTCATATAATTATTTGCATAGCCCTAGTTATGCTCAGAAGCTGCAAGATCAGAATTGGTTCTTAAAAACATACTGAAAACATGCTCTTAGCCCTGTATTCACCTGTAGAATATGCTCATTTATGCTTACATTCCAGGATTTGCTTTATTACTTATTATTTTAAAGGTCACATCCAAAGGAGAAAGTAAATCACCTACAAACTGGCATTATTTGTTTACTTCTTGGCCTTAATTTGTTGATGTAACAAGCAAATTTCAACTCTGCTTATGCAAAAGACAGGAGGAATATGCTCACTAATTAACTTTAGAGTTCAATTTCATACAAGCAACATGCTATATGTGCAAAAAATTACCAACTGAACTCAGGTATGAAATACTGAAAAAATTAGCAGTTTATTATAATTTATTTTACTTAACAATCTAGGAAGTTCGCAGCCATCAGCAGTTCCAGTGCAGTTTCGGGTGCAGTCGGGAATTCGAGAATCTCTGTGGAGCTCTTAGTGTAGTGGACCTTGTAGGTAAAATACATGCATACTTTGGATAGCATACGCAAAGGGATCTTCCTAAAATCAACCTCATTCTCAGCAAACTTCCCTGGTCTGCTCAACATGGCCTTTATTGTTCCCAGTGTAAATGCATGCTCTCTTTTTACAATAAATTCATGGCCCTCAGAAGATATTAGCGACACACATGGTGTCAGGGCCTTCACAGCAACCCTAGGCTTTCTCCCCACCATCCATTATGTTCTTACAAAATCCTCCTTGATTCCACAGGAACTTTAGTAGCTTCTAACCAGCCCTGCAGCCACCACAACTGTGTCCCACATACCGGCACATCCACTATTCAGCACCTCCCACCCCCCGCTAGACCCCGGCGTTTTGGAGATGCCAGTACCATGGGATGACCACCAAGAATAGCACCGTGGAGTGGAGCCAGCCAGAGCCTAGAAGACAAGCTGTGTGTGCTGCAGAGGGCCCGGATGGAGAAGTGACCCAAGCCCTTTGGAGGAGTCTGGAAAATCAAGAGTAAATCCCAGCCGTAGTATGGTTGGAATTTGGCTTTGCTATGATTTGATTGTGTCTGTGCGCTGGTTTTTCCGTCTTGAAGTAAGAAAGTGTTTCACTGGAGCCCATAGTGGAGAGACGTTGAACTTTAAAAGACTTTGGGTTTTAAAAGAGATTGGCTATTTTAAAGGGACTGAAATTTTAGTGTGTTTGAATTTGTAAAGACTGTGGGACTTTTAAAGTTATGCTTTTAATGTGAGATCTTAGGGATGAATTAGAAAGGAAGGGTTGTGGCTTAATAGTGATGTGTTTATGGGTCAAGTTGATAAGGGGTCAATTGTACTGGCTGATTTTGTGTGCCAACTTGGACACAAGCTAGAGTCATCAGAGAGAAAGGAGCCTCGATTCAGGAAATGCCTCTATGAATTACAATTGTAAGGGATTTTCTCAATTAGTGATCAGTAGGGGAGGGCCCAGCCCATAGTGGATGGTGCCATCCCTGGGCTGGTGGTCCTGGGTCCTATAAGAAAGCAGGCTGAGCAAGCCATGGGAAACAAGCCAGTAAGCAGCCCCCACCCCACCTCCGCGCATCAGCTCCTGCTTCCAGGATCCTGCCCTGCTTGAGTTCTGGTCCTTACATCCTCTGATGATGGACTGTGATCTGGAAGTAACAGGCAAATAAACCCTTTGCTTTTTGGTCACTGTGTGTTTTCATCAAAGCCACAGACACCTTAACTAAGACAATGTCGTAAACTGGGTGCTCGTGCAATTCTGACAGTCAGGAGTCAGAGAGCAAAGCCGCAGCAGGTCTCGCCCCTCAAAGACTGGACCGTGCCTTCCTGGACTCCTGGCTTGTAGAAGCTGTGCTCTCATCTCCGCTGCATCTTATAGAGGGGTCCCCTCTGTGTCTCTGTCCTGAGCGATGTTTAATGACAGCCCCAGGGATGAGGGCTGGGCATGTCATTTCAGTGTGACCTCGTCTTATTCTCCTTTGTAGAGTGTATCTCCAAACAAGCAGAAGTTCTGTGGTTCTGGGTGGGACTTTGGCTTATCATTTGGGTCAAGCAAGTCAATCTTCACCAGCACCCTAGCAGTATGGACCCCACTTAGCACGAAGCCCCTAAACTTCTCCACCTGAGGCGTATCCTTTCCCATAAGATTTCTGATCACAGCTCATGTTCTAGGCCAGGTTTATTTTACCGACTGAGTTTTTAAATATGCCAGGGTGTCGGTCCAATGACATAAGCAGGTTTGTTAGGAGTGCTGATTTCAAATGTCTGGGAGCAGGAAATGTACCCGGCTGACGTGTTTCTCTGGTGACTGTCTCTTTTTGGAGGAAGGTTGCTAGAAAACCACAGTGGGCTTTGAGATGACTTGGGGTTGAATGCCACACAAACCCAAGTTATAATTATACTACCCTCTGCCATAGATTTTCCAAAAACAGCCTCCCTGTTCCTCAGATGGTGAAGCCTCTTGAATAATGGTCCCATCTATTATTCACACTGTGACAGCCCAGTGACTGCCTTTTATTTAAGTGAAAGGTCAAGAGGTTTTGATTTACACGAGGGTTGAATCGAAGGTGTCACATCCACAGAGGTGATATACCCTGAAGGATGGGAGACAGACATTCCGTGCCCTGATTGTAGCTGTGACCAGTGTACTCACCCATGGAAACAGCTTTGTCTCACTCTGGGGGAGGGAAACAGTCAGGCCCACACCTCACCCGCACTTCCATTGTTTCAGAAGACAACTCTCTTTTATCCGGGAGGGGTCAGGAGTCCGGGGAGGCTGGGACTCCCATCCTAATGTCTGGTGGTGAAGAGGAGAACACTTTAGAAGCCATGGTACCTTCCAGCTGAGACATACTGGTCGGGTTTCTGGAAGGAACAGGTGGTGATCCATTCTCTGAAAGACAGCCACCCAGGAGAGAGTCATGTAGCTGCCTTGAGGAGTCTCCATCTCACAGAATGTGCCCTTCTCACGACGAAGAGGATCACACGCTCACATCATCCCAAACTCCTGCCCTCTGTGGCAGCTGGACTGGAACTCAGTGGATACCACCTAAACCTCACCTCAGGAAGCAGCTTGGGCTGTTTCCAGCTGGGCTTTATAAGGTTATGAATAACTCCACAAAAGTGAGGGAAGGTCTCAGATTGACTCAGGTGCTTGGGGGTCGCACACCGGTTAATCCTTACAAACACGTGAAGTGACTGTGTGCTATAGCATTGCTGGCAGAGGCGAAGCCATGTCCCTGGGTGCTCAGGATGAGACACCATGCCAAGGCTTGGCCCATGCGTCTTTTGTGAAAACATTCGACCTAATTTCCTGCTCAGGTGAGCAATCTGCCCGATTCACTGGGCTTCTGAGAAGGACAGGCAACATCCAACACGAGGACTGCAAGTTCTTTCAGTGCCTTGACCTCTCCCTCTCCAAAAATGGGGGTTGCTGACACAGGACCACCCCCACAGGACCCAGGAGCAGCTCAGAGTGAGGTCATAGTCAGCTTGTCAGCGGCCACCAGAAATACCAGTTCTGGGGTTTTCCTGCTGCACGTGAGGATTTCTGTTCACCTCTTCTTCCTGACTCCGAGATAAGCAGAACTGAACCCCTTTCTCCTTTACCTTAGTTACTGGCCAGGAACTCATTTTCAAAAGCTCCCTGTAGGAGAGGCCCAGCTCCATTTAGGCCCATCCGCCACACAGGCCATTACTTTCATGCTGATCCACACACTCCAACTCTCGAGGGCTATTGGGAGTTGTCTGTGTTCTGACTGGCTACCCATAGATTTAGAAAGACAGGGTCTGGGGCCGATGGGCCCTTCCACATTTTCAGGGCTTCTAAGACTGATCAGATAATTGAGTTCCTCTGAAAGGTACCTCCAAATGCACTACCATGTCCTTGCAATACAAAGAGCATTTCTGTTAGGTTTCTGCTATCGTCTAGCTCTGCTGGCAGGACTTAAATGTTCTGGGGAAGAGTGTTGGGAAATTAAGTTCCACCCAAGAGAGAGTGGAGGAGCTGTCCAAGCCAGAATGTGCCACTGCCTGTGTGCCGTGTCTCGTGTCCTCTGGGTAGGGGATATGGTGTATGTATGCGGGGTGTTGTCTGGGAAAATGGGAAGTGAAAGCCAGGTGGTGGCAATCCTCTGCATGCAAACAGAGTCCCAGTCATGACTGGCCTGAGCACGTCACTCATTGCCAGCCATCCTATGTAAACTCCAAAGAGATACCATTCTAAAGACCTTGCTGGTGTTACCTGGAGAGCAGACAGAAAGAAAGCCAGTAGGTAGCATGCCCTCCAAGGTTGTGACGTCTGTCCTGAAGGGTCAAAGTGTCTGAGCAGAAGAACTCAGTGACGAGCTGGTATGTCTGTGATTCTGGCTGAGGTAGGAGTTCGTGTCCTTGCTTGCAGAAGCATGAGAAATCATTTTTATGTTCCAGAATTGAAGATGGTCTCTAGGCCTCAAAGACTTTTCACAACCAGTGGTTAGATCTCAGAGAGAGACTGCATTGATGACCCCAAATGTTTGCTTGTATGTATGAGCACAAGGCTTGTTGAGTTTCATGGGACCTGAGCACACATCTGGAGAAAAATCCTCTCTTCATTGTTCATGGTTACGTTGGGTAATGGAGTACAGTGCTGGCATGGGGCATCAATGCAATCTTCAGTATGGAGGAAACTTAAAAATTTTACCAGCCACTCATGGCCTTAGTGGAGAGTCTCTAGAGGTTAATTACGGCTACAGTGTTCTGCGGTATCCTAACATTATTCTGATGAAACGCAAGCATGTGTACTCATGTCCTTGTGTGTGTGTGTGTGTGTGTGTGTGTGTGTTATCCCTGTACAGGGCTAAGGGTCTGATATGCTGCTCAAGAGCTCACACCATCCCTGGATGCATGAAGATGGGACTTGGGGCCACTGAGTGTCTCTGTTTGCCTTTCTTGCCCTTTTGACTTCAGCAGAAAGGCAGAGGTCCCAAGGCTTGCCCATCCTGGGGAGAAGGTTTTGTGGAGAGCTGAGTAAAGCCCAGCTAACCCCGTCTTGGAGCTCAGCTCACCAAGCTCCCACAACTTCTACTTAAGCTTCAAAGGCATTTCTACAATCCAACTCTGAGCTCACAGGACCAAGCCCAGGGGTTAACTGAAGAATGTGTATCTGTGTGGAGTAGATCCTGCAGATGGCTTGACCCCAGAGTGTTTTTATCACAGCAACATGAACCAGGCCAGGGACCTCCCCTGGAAATAAGGCCATTGCAGACACAGTTTATCTGAGCTGATGGTGGAATGGGGTGGGGTCTGAATCCAAGAGGACCGATGTCTGTGGGAGGAAAATGCCAAGTGAACTCAGTGGGGCCCAGAGATGTGAAGAAGGATTCTCCTCTTGGTAGTCATGATCCTATAATCCAGGGGGCGAGGCAGAGGTGCCTGTAGCCGTGAGAAGCTGGATCAGGCAAAAGTGGCCCTATCTTTCCAAGACCAGGCACATTTTGGTCAATGTTTCCAGCCCCCAGACATAGGAAAGAATAGCTTTCTTGTGCTATTTTGCTACAGCAGCCTTAGGATGCTAACCCGCCATTTAGTGAGCCCAACCCCCTGCCTGATTGACTATTATCTCTACCTGTGTTCAACTTCCCTCCACATCTGCACCTCTGCAGGTTCTCCCATGGGTGGGCATTATAGTGGGGCTGTGGTATGTGCAAGAGCACAGAGCAGAGCCCATGAATACTCCGTGGACACCAGCTCTGATCGCCCACATTTCTTTGCTACGATGCTCCCACAGAGTAAGGAACGGGACCACCCAGCCGTCAGCAGAGACCTGTCTGGGAGAAGGTCAGCTCAGATCTGAAATCCACTGAGTATGATCTGGAGAAACTTGTTTAGCCTGTTTTTTTTTTTTTTTAAAAAAAAGATTAATAAAAAAAATTTTGAATAGGTAACATATTCACATGGTTTAAAAATACATCAAAAAGGGAACACTGTGAAAGCCCCCCCCCCTTCCAGATTTACCCGCCTCCTCCACAGGCCTCTTCCCCACGGCCCCAGGAAACAGTCTAATTAGTTGTTCATGTGCTCCTGGTATTTTCGAATACACATAAAAGAAGATAAAATCACATGTTCTTATTCTCCCCTCTTTCTATTTTTGGAGAAAAGATTGCACAAAATGCACACTGCGCATGCGAGATTCATAACGATATGGATGGACTTTCCTCTTGGTGAGGGCAAAGCCAGATCCAGCATAGCCGAGAAGTCCATGGTGCGAAGACGCGTTCCCTCCAGCAAGAAAAGAGAGCAGTGAAGTCATTGACAAAGCAGTCCTCTCCCCCAAAAAGGTTGGGAACTTTTGTTCAGGAGCTGATACGACATGTGCGGCTGTGTCCAAACCTGAGCATGCGTAGTTTGAGATGCGCGTCACTGAGCATGCTCACTTCAAGGTCATCGTTTTTTTTTAAGAAGGAAAGATGGCAGATGCGTGCTGGACAGGCCTCGCTTGGGGTTACGAAGACATATGTGAGAGATTAGAACATTCTTGGGCACTTTTATTGTGTCATAAAGATGGTTGACATGAATACTCTGGGCCCCTTGGCTTTTGTCATACCTAGCTCCTTCTTGCCACAAAGAGTGTGCTCGCGCTAAAGGAGAGGCCACTTAAAGGTGTGCGCATCTTCATTAACACGGGCTGCTCTGGAGGGCTTCAAACTCCATCACTCAGAGAATTGCCTCTGCTTTCCTTTTCTCTTGCCTGACGTTTTTTTTATTTAAAAGTCTTTTTTAAATAGTCTAATACACATTTATGAAATATTTTAAAACATGCCCAGTCCTCTTATCCCCTCCTTCATTCTCAGTGAACCCCCTCTCTGCCAACATCCCCCTTCTTGCTTCCATGCCCCCCTTTAGTTTTTGTAATCCATTTGTGCTGGTCAGTTTTCTGCCACGTGGTTTGTGGGGTCACCGTGAAAAGAACCTCAACTGACAAAATGCCCCCATCAGATTGGTCTGTGGGGTGTTTTACTAATGATGGGTGTGAGAGTGACCAGCTCACTGTGGGTGGCGCCATCCCTGGGCTAGTGGTCCTGCCTTGTATTTTTAAAAGGCAGGCTGAGCAAGCCACAGAGAGCCAGTCACTGGGCAGCATTTCTCTACGGTTTCTGCTTCAGTTCCTGCCTTGAGTTCCTGCCCTGGCTCCCCTCAATGATGAACTACAATTATAAGTGGAATAAAACTCTTTCTGCTCTAAGAAGATCTAAGTAAGGATCACCGGCTAATTGGAGGCATGCCTACAGTCACACGTGCATAGATGACCTTAGATACAGCCAGGGCACACAAGCTGGCAATTAGTTATTATGAATGCTGACAAACAGTTCGCAGTCTTTCCCCGTGCTCCCCTTCTGTCTACAAACCTCTTTGCCCCAGGATTGTGGAAGAAAAGCCATTTCCCTTGATACCTCTTTCTGCTAACGACCCACGAACAATCACTATCTTGATAACAAGACCCATCACTTTTTTGGAGGTCAGATGTTTGGCATGGGTCTCACTGGGCTGAGCTAATTGTTCTCAAGGGACGGTTCCTTCTGGAAGTCCTGATGAAGAAGCCATGTCCCAGCTTCGGCAGCCCTGGAGTGGCTGCTTCTCTTGGCAGGTCAAGAGCCATGCCTGGTCCAAGAGCTATAGCCACAGCTCTTGAGGAAATGCCACAAAAGGAAGTTCTCTGATTCATCACTTGTTTGGGTTTTCAAGACCACTTATGCTGCGGAGGTGAATCCACCCCCAGTGAAATTCACAGAGATATGGGTGTCAGACCGTGCAGGACTTTTAATATACACAGGCAGAAAGCTCCTGGAAGTACAGAGGCCAGAAAAGGGTCATTTGGATTGAGTGACGCAGAGTGGCATCTCTTCAGTTAGTGCTCAGGGTCAAGGAACGTCTGCTTCTCTCCACCATTGGACAGGCCCTGCCCCCAGCCCTGCACCCCATCCTCCTCCCTGTACCCATCATCTCCTGCATTCCATTGCTCCCCAGGACCCCACAATCTCTGTACCCATAGTCTCTCCTTATCTTCATCCTCCTCCCTGAACCCCATCCTCTATGCACCCCATCCTTCCCCCTGCACTCCCATTCTCCTTCCTGTGCCCCGTCTTCCGTTCTTACACCCCATCCCCCTACCTTGTGCCCCACATTCTACCTCTGCAACCCATTACCTCCCCTGGGACCACATCCTCTGGTACTGCACCCCATCTACCCTTCCTTGTTGAAACCCAGAGCCTCAAGGGCAATGGGATTTACAGCTTGGTGCCTTCCCAAGTGTCCTGGCTGTTTGTCCTCTAGGGGGCAGCACACTCCACACAAAGTGGCAGAGCCTGCACCACTTATACACATTTACATATACATACCTACCCTCTTACACACAGTGCACATGGTCAAATTCTCTCTCTCTCTCTCTCTCTCTCTCTCTCTCTCTCTCTCTCTCTCTCTCTCTCTCTCTCTCTCTCTCTCTCTCTCTCTCTCTCACACACACACACACACACACACACACACACGCCGCAGTGCCAGCCCCTGCCTCTGACCCCCCCCACCCCCACCTAATTATAAGGAAGGGCAGTGCTCTGGGCTCCCTGTCCTGGTGCCAGCCTTGGTTTCTGTGGTGTTTTGTAAAGGACACCTCAGCATGCTGGGTGGATGACAAGGGAATGCATGTGACTTCCCAGGGTGATCCCCAGGCCCCAGGGTGCTGACAGGAACGACCTGCATGTGTCTATATTAGGGGCTCCTGTGTCCCCGGGCAGGATGCCTTGGTGTAGCCCTGACAGGAACAGCAGTGACGCTCTCTGTGACTCACCCGCGTCCACAGAGAGTAACCCCAAATGCCAGACATGCCAACGACTCAATCGAGCACTTGGCACCGCGTGAGCTGACGGCTGCCAGCAGCATGTGACCCAGGCTCAGAAGCCTGGGAGCCTCCAGTTGCATCTTCTCCCAGCTGCTCCTCAGAGCAAAGTGACTCCCATTACAGGTGGACAGGGAATTGCAAAGCGGGTGCGTGAGTGGAAACACTGGGGAGCTGAGCAGTGCTGGACAGAGGGAGGCTGGCCCTCTGGTCCCCTCCCCGCTCCTCCCTGAGTGTCCAGCTCTGACCTCACTGTGCTCACCTGGAGAAGGATGGTTATTCACCCACGGTCCTGGTCCTCAGGGTATGGAACCATAAGAATTTATTCTTTATAGTTCCGCAGGTTGATGTATGCCCATTAGGCAATCTTGCGGCTCCTTCTTGCATCCTTAGATCCCAGTTATGTGGCTCCAGTTCTTGCTCTATGGTCCAGGTTATCCTTTCTCTGTGTGTGCACATATTACCCCCTCTTTACATGGATACCAGCTCTGGCTGGGCCATCAAAGCCCTATCTTGTTCTAAGTTGTTATAGCTGGAGAGACGGGTGTCTCTCCATCTGAGGTGTCACCCATCTGAGGTGCTGTCAACAGACTTCTGGGCGAGGAACTGAACATACACCTTCCTTTGCAAGGCTGTGAGATTTTTGTTCTCTCAAAGACTGCTACTTAAGTATTTGTTCCTGTTCCCCTGAACAAGGGACGTCCTCAGACTAGGCTGCCCATCCTCCCGACCACCCGCTAGTCTTCCCAAGCGCATTGGAAGTGCAGTTTGTGGCGGTCCTTGCTTCTCTCTACTGCTCAAGTCTGTGGGTCTTCCTCAGACCCCACATTTCTTCTGGAATATGGAAAGACTGAAGATGGGTTTGGGTGGAACCTGCTGCTTACACACAGACTGGTTTTCCTACTTCTGGTCCCAGTAGGGAGCTGTCTCTCCTCTTGTGATAACCTACCTGGCTCCAGGACCTAGATCTGGTGCAGCATCTGAGGCCTTCTGGCTAGCCTGTGGCCTTCAAGCCTCAGGGATTGTAGAGCTCATGGGTCTACCCCTGCTCTCGTGTTCATTTTGAGGATAGTCTCAGGCCAGCCAGCATTTCCTGTTTGTTCCTGTGCTCCCCCTGCCCTGCCAGGTGATTAGCTATAGGGCATTGTTGACTCCACCTTGGGCATGGTAATTTCCCACCTGCCTGGGGCAGGGGGGGGGGTATTCCATTGTGCAGCAGCTAGGTATTTAAGGTTTTCCCTAAATTTGAATAAACGGCATTCCGCTGATCTCTTTTCGGATGACCCAGGTCTCTTGTGTGTTCATTCAATCTCCAGGCCCTTGCCCAGCTTACATATGGTACAGTGGCATGCGAACTGTACCGAGAGAGTAACACAGGCACAGGTGTTACAGTTGGTGACCCATCAGCGAGATCGGGAAGTAGGGGACCCCTGAGAGATCGCCCTTGGAAGGCTGGCCAGCAGGTAAGAAATTGATTGGTGAGGGTGAATTGATAATGGGTGCAAGCAATTAATTCTGTTCCAGTATTGATGGCCGATTAGTACAGTTCGCACGCCCACTGTATTGAGAGAGTAACACAGGTGCAGGGGTTACAGGAGGTGTGGTCAGAAACTTTGTTAGGCTCCCTGAGCTGAAATGCAAAAATCAGTACCTAGCGTCAGCATAGGCTTTTGGGGTACACTCTTGCTGCTTGTGCTGAAGGCCCTCCCAGAGATAAAGGAGAGCCCAGAAAATCCTGGTTCCATCTGCTGTCCCTGCCATGGTTGTTGTCCCCTGTGAGTGTCTGCTGCCTCAGGACGTGGAGACTATGCCTCCTTCAGCCCTCACTTCTCTCCCCTGGATGACCACGTCGTCGCAGGAAGTCTGGCATCATCACCATCGGTGTGCCTGTTGCTTCTGTAAATACTAGATCCTATCACTGTGGGGAGAGGAGAAGGGTCTCCAAGCCTTGTGACAAGGGCAGTGAAGTCTTTTGATGACCCCCAACACAGTGTCAATCATTAGGAGAGGAGCCAATAGGGAATTGACAAACTGTCCCAGAACTCTAAATTAAGTAGCTCTGAGGAAGGAGTGAGCCAGGAATCCTAGCTCTCGTACCTACCAGTCAGATCATATTAGCGAGTGCGTCATCCCTGTATTAGGCCTGTCACAGGCCTCTTGACTCTGAGGAAGACCTGTCTTCTTAGACCCAGCTCAGTCCACAGATCGTCCTTGCAGACCCATTCCCCAAACTGCTCAACACATAGTAGGTCTTAAGAAACCTAACTGCAGCCGGGCAGTGGTGGCTCTCACCTTTCATCCCAGCACTTGGGAGGCAGAGGCAGGTGGATCTCTGTGAGTTTGAGGCCAGCCTGGTCTACAAGAGCTAGTTCCAGGACAGGCTCCAAAGCTACAGAGAAACCCTGTCTTGAAAAACAAAATCAAAACAACAACAACAACAACAAAAAGAAACCTAACTGCTTCTTATTGGGGGCTACATACACCAGCAGCCAGATAGAAGATGGTGCTCAACACGCAGTAGGGCTTAGGAATGCTAATTGCTTCTTATTGATGGCTGTGCACACCGGCAGCCATTTAGAGGATGTGCAAACAAGCAGCAGAGGGGCCTGGGACTCTGGACTTTCATTTTCCTGTCAACGTCCTCAGAAAGCCACAGAAGCCACCGTTGAACCTCACTCTCTGCATTTCTGAACTACGGTCACGACACTTGCTGGCAACCATGAAGCTCCAGCTAGTGAAAAAGACACAGGGAATGGCATCCTGATGTCAGCTTAACCAAACTTGTTCCCAGCCTCGCCCATTCCTGAGAAATACAGAGTTAAGACATCTCTATTTTCCAGGATGAAGGAGAGCCCTGTGTTTCGACGTCTCTGGAGGGTGGTGCAGCTGTGTGACTTCTCAGGGACGCAGCTAGACGAAGAGACCGAATAGAGGTTCTCCGGGGACTTCAAGGTTAGATCTTAAACAGAGCAGAGTGTCACCAAGCCTGAATATGGGTCTTGAACTCGGATGACTCATTCCTCCGGCTCGCATGTCACATGAGCACAACTTCCACACAGAACTACTTTGGATCAGTTGCTGCCAGCCACCCTTGGCCAGGGTCCAGGGCGTAAATGCCACATGGGCTGTGTCCTGGGGAGAGTGGATGGATTGCGTAGCCTTCCTGCCTCTGGTCCTGAGACAGTGAACAGCATTGCCTAGCCTTCCTGCTCTGGGGATCATGTCCTATAGTTTAAAGTGTGACCTCTAAGAAGCACAAACAAGCCGGATCACAGAAGGGGCACAGTGTTGCTTGGCAGGCCTGATACCATGGTGGCACCGAGTTCAGGGGCACTCTGGATAGACTTCCCAGTCTTACTGTTGGGCAAGATTACCTTAACGTACCCTGCATACTGGGCAGATGTGAGACTTTGAGGGTTGGTGGCTAAAAAGGTCCAGATATTAAAATGCAGTATGAATGAAGGAGAAGGAGAGGAGAGAGGGAGATGGAAAGAGAGAGACATAGACACACAGAGAGACAGAGACACAGAGACAGAGAGAGACAGACAGACAGACAGAAGCAGAGAGAGAGACAGAGACACAGAGAGAAGAGACAGATAGAAATAGACACATAGAGAGACAGAGACACAGAGAGACAGAGATAGAGAGAGACAGAGAAAGAAAGAGGCAGACAGAGGCAGACAGGCAGACAGAGAGAGAGGTAGACACACAGAGAGAGGCACACAGAGAGAGGATGAGAGAGAGAGAGAAAGAGAGAGAGAATGAGAGTTAGAGAGAGGTCTTTTTCCATTTGCAGTACTGTGAACCTTAGCTAAGTGTTCTGGCATTGCTGTCCTGTTGTAGTTGGCGTCAGCCAGAGAGAGTGGAGAGCTCACTACACCCTATCATGGCCCTTCCTAGAATAACCCCGTGACCACCTGCTATCTCCAGTTTCAGAGTACAGATAGAAATTGGTCCCTGGGCTTTCTAGACTCTTCTGAAAGAATTACTTAAGAGCAGTTGGGAGGACTTTCTTCCACATCTATGTCTTTGCTCCAGTAGGGAATAACAAGCCACATAGGCAAGGACAGACACAAGCACACAAGTCTGTCTACCCCATGGGCCTTTGCAGATGCCATGTGGGTAGGAGGAGGCACTGCTGGCATGCTGGGATCACAGGCAAAGGGTTTGGTTTTGGTTTGTTACCATTTGCTCTATGGTCTGCCACCACAAAATATGCATTTGCTTATTTTATTGGAGGAAAAGGGAAGAATGGGTAAGAGTCAGCTTCTGGGGAAATATGCAAACCAAGGAAGTGCACTTGGCTCCTATGGGCCAGGTGTTTCGGCAGAGCTCCCTCTGATAGAGCACCTGGGCGGGGCTTTGATCTTGGGGAGAGACACAGATGAAGAAGGGGTTGGGGGTCAGTCAGTAACATGCTTACACACACGCATGGAGACCCAAGTTCAAGACTCAGAACCCACTCAAGAAAACTGGGAATGGTGTGAGCTTACAGTCCCAGCTCTGGGGAATAGACGTGCAGACGCTTGGGGCTTGTTGGCCATCCCTTCTACCAAGCCAGCTTGGGGAGTTTCAGGCCGGTGAGAGATGTCTCAAAAACAGCAGAATCTTGGTCTACACACACACACACACACACACACACACACACACACACACACACAGCATCCTGAAGACATGTCTTGGTTGACCCCTGGTCTGCATCTGCACATACACACACATGCAAATCACACCCCAGAAGTATGAGGTACAGAAATGTCATCCGAGCCACGTGTCCTGGATGGCTGAGGGGTTGTAGGCTGTGCCAGACATTTGAGGAACATTTCTAGGTACACCCCGGGAATTGGTGAAGCTTCCTAGGCAACTGTGGCTAGGGTAGTATCTTATGCAAACTTGCCAATGACCAGTATCTTAGCTGGGTGGCTATGGCGAAGCCTCAAGGGCCTCGAAGGGATTCACCTTTGGATGGTCAGGGGCCTCTACCCTCGATATAACCTTTGCTCATTTATTTAGCCATTGTATTTTGAGATCCTGGGCTTTGTCCCTGTTAGACAATCACTTCACCACTGAGCTGTATCCTTGGTCATCTGGAAATAAAAGTTTTTACTTTTATCCCGGGTTGTCACCCTATAGTAGAGTCCTTTAGACTTCACTGTGCTGATGCTTCAGCTTGTGACAGCCATCCTTTCCCCATTTTGAGAGGAGCCTTTCCTGCACAGGTCTGCTGCAGCAGCCGGGGAGTGTGTAGGCTGATGGATGTGCGGTTGTTTGTAAGGCTGGATTAGGGTTGAGCTTCTGGGAAGAAGGGCCCATGAACATTTGCCTGTGGATTCTTTCCCCTCTTAGATAAATGCTTAGGAGTGGGGGAGGGGGGTGCGGCCAAATACTAAGTGCTGTTCAGGGATTGGCTATTGCATGTTGCCCACCCACCTGCTGTGGATTCGAGCTCCTCCGTGTCACGTGTCCTGCCGGTGTGATACCAGCTGTGGCCGGTTTTTCTAGTCTTGGGCAGGTTTGTGGTGTGCAGTGTGAGCATATTCATTTCATTAGGCATTTCTTGATGACGGAAGGCGTCACACAAGTTTACATACAGTTACTAACCATCAGACTAGGCGTCCTCTCATCCCGTTTGCTAAATGTGTTTCAAATCTTTTTTTCCTATTTAAAGAGTTATTTCTTCCTCCTCCTCTTTTGGTATCTTTCTATGCATTCATCATTTTGTCTACTATCTACCCATGTATCTATTATATCTCCATTTATCTATTCACTATCTTCTATCAACCGTCTGTCAGTCCTCTATGTATCTGTCATCTGGCTGGCTATTTCTCTGCCCATCTGTATCTATTGTCTAATCATCTATTTCTCCGCCTACCTACATTCATCCGTTTATCATCTATCTGTGTATCAACCATCTACCAATGTATCTATTAGCTACCTACCTATAATCTGTCTGTCCGTCCATCCGTTCGTCCATCCATCCATCCATCCATCCATCTTATAAAGAGATGGCTTTCATGACTGTTGAGAATGAGGGACCCCCGGATGTCCAGACGTATGGTTGGTGAAATGTAGACCCGGGAACATCTTTGGCATAATGAAGGCCTGAGCACTAGGAGAACATGTGGTGTAGTTCAGGCCCAATGGAAGCCTCAGCTGAGCTCAGTCAGGCAGGCGCACTTCCTCTTCTGTCTAAAGGTCAGTCTTTTCCTCCCGGTCAGACCTTTTGCCGTATTTGTGAGGCTCTGCTTTATGAAGACTGTCTAAATGTTAAGTTCATCACAGATGCTGCCGGAGGAGTACCAAGTCTCTGTCACCACATGGCCGGAAAGCTGTCTCTTAAGAGTCACACTGCATCAACTGTATTTTTTTATTTTTTTTTATTTTTTATTTTTAGGAGGCTTAAATACTCTAGAAATTTATTGAGGTTTTTACGTTACCCAGGAAGGCCATCGTTCTGTTACACTTTTTTCCATTCTTTTTTTTTTTTTAAAGATTATTTATTTATTATGTATACAACATTCTGCCTCGATGTATGCCCACACGCCAGAGGAGGGCGCCAGATTTCAGTACAGATGGTTGTGAGCCACCATGTGGTTGCTGGGAATTGAACTCAGGACCTCCGGAAGAGCAGCCAGCGCTCTTAACCTCTGAGCCATCTTTCCAGCCCCACTTTTTTCTATTCTTATTGATCTCTGCCAGCCATAACATGGCTAATAGGAGTGCATCCCTGGTATTGATGTAAATAAATATGGGCCCCTCTCTGCTTGTCACCATCCGCCCTCCCTTCTGTTAAGGTCTCTTATCTCAGGACTCCAGTATTCAGCATCCTGGTGGTATTCTCATGAGCATGCGAGGCATCTAGACTGACTTCTGTAGGTGCAATCTGTGGACCATTTGCTCTCTGTCCACGGCAGGTACCTAGAAAAAGGACTGTAAACCCCGAGAGAAGTTTCCTGATGTCGTCACGGCATCTGACCATACAATGTGGAGTCCAGAAGGACATACCAACCTAGACATCACAGACACATGGAATAGGGTGGTTTACACATGATGTTCAGAAAGCTAGCAGTACCCGGAAAATGACGCAATGGGTAGTCACTGTCGGGGCATGCGGACAGCAGTCCTGGAGGGTGTGTGAGTGAAGAGGACCCAGCGCTCCTCAGCATGTCACAGAGTCTTTTGACTTTGGTGGAGTGGATTTTGAGGAATGAGAGAGTGTCTTTTCCCCAGCACAGAGCCATGTCCTGAACACCACCTCAAAGTGTTGACCCTCAGTCGTGGCTGCCTGGCATAGCAGGGCTCATGAGAAGCAAGGATGTGGAAGGAAGCCACGTGGCACTGTATGCATGTGTTGGCACACAGGCACCGGAGCACCGCTCTCTGAGAGCACAATCGTGCCTTGTTCTGGGAGCTGCAGGCCCACATGGCGTCAGCTTTCATAGACTCTGACTACTCTGTTCCTCCTGCAGTGGGAGATTCTGAGCGTGTAAATGAGAGAAGTAAATGTCACTACTGTGTGGGGCTATGTCACTACTGTGTGGGGGCTGTGTCACTACTGTGTGGGGCTGTGTCTAGTGTTTCGGTTCCCGCAGGCTTGGCTGACTTGGCTGTCACTCAGCTGACATCACTATGGACCTGGCAGCGAGTGGTGGGGACATTAAAAATTCTCTGCCTATCTAGAGGGGCTGGTACCTGCAGCGTCAGGTCCTCTGGCAGCTGCTCCCTTCCCACCCACACACATCAGTCTCCTAGGGCACACAGACAAAGAATCCCACGCCGGAGGTTTGAGGATGTTGTCTCAAACTCCAGAGCTGAAGATCCTAGGTCAATGAGTCTTGGGGTTCGTTTCTCTGGAGGCTTCTCCTTGGCTGACAGAGGTCATCAGTTCCATGTGTCTTCAATCATCTCTCAGTGCATATCACTATCCCACGGCTGAGTTTTATAGGGACATCAGTCTTAGCTGGTAAAAAAGATCTCATTTTCACTTAACTCTTCAGAGCCTCTGCCTTCAAATGCAGTCACTTTCTGAGGTCCTGCGTCTGGAGGGACACAGGTCAACTGTGTCGTTATCTCCATCCCTGACGCTCAGCCAACACAAGCTGAATGGGCGTCCGTAGGCTTCAACGGTCTCTGTGGTCCTAGAGTCATGTGGTTATGGCATAGCATGGAGGTAGGGTCCCAGGATGACATCACTGAAATCCCTCAGGGATGCTCTGTTCCAACCCAGTTTGACGGGTGGGCAAGGACCCTGATGCCTGGTGAGGTGTGAAGATCTGACTCAAGAGGGCAGTCAGAAAATGGTCAGCCAGGAGCCCATCTCAAGGGCAATGCCAGGGTAGATTGAAGGACAGTGTTGGGAGACTCAAGTGTTTGGGAACTGAACTCAGGCCCCCTGGAAGAGCAGGAAGCACTCTTAGCCCCTGAGTCGTCTGTCCAGCCTCTGGTATCCTCTCCACGACTCCCATCCTGAGATCACTGGTGCCTGCCCATCATCTAAGCTCCCAGGGCTTGAGACGCGTTCATAGAGAGTGCCCAACTGAGGACTTCTCTTGGCACATGATTTTGTTGGTGCCGCTTTCCTGCTGAAGGGTGATCCTTGGCACACACGCATGAGGAATAGAAGGGTGTGCATAGGTCCTCACCTGGCCCTTAGTGTTCTAGCCAGAATGTCCTTTTGTACACACAAGCCACTCTGTTTCTGGGAATGAGTTCTTCTTCTTTCCATGCATCTGAACCACGCTCGAGCATGTCTTCGTGGAGGGCGGTCCAGCCTTCTCTCACCGGATCACACCATCAGCCTGCATCTCCATCATTTTCATGGTCACAGCACACAAGTTCATAAACAAATTGGCTTGCCTGTGTCTTCAGTCCTTGTAGCTACACACAAGGCATACCTCACCAGGCCTTACACTGGGGTTTATCATGCATTGTTTGTGTTTATCTAATAAAAACCATTGGCACTGCCCTGAAAGAGAACATACTGCTCTGACTTCCGTGTCCTTGCGGTATCTTATGTCTGCATCTTATGTTTCAGCAGAGCGGGTTAATGCTTCTCAAAACAACCCAGGAAGCAAGACTCCAGTCAGCAGGGACAGAGCTCGCTGCTCTAGCTCTCTCTGCTCGTCACCATGGAAGCAAGGAGCATCGTCCTCAGGTGTTCCCAGTGGAGAACATTAAATTTATGTGAAGCTTGACATTTTCTTAAACCATCTATCTATCTTATACCACGATATAGCCAGGTTTAAAAACAGAAGCTAGGGTACCCCCGCCAGACATTTTTGAGTGAAAAACAAGATTCCTCATAAAGCTGTTTCATGATCAACATCCCAACTCCCCCATTACCAACCACCACAGCTTGAGCGACGCAGAGGTCAGAAGCTGCTGTGGAATCGTGTTCTTCTGTCTCCTTCCTTTGGAGTGACCCAGTATCTTTATGTGTGCCACCTCTCAAAATTATATACATATAATATATATGTACTATTTTAAATCATTAATATATAAATGTATGATTTTAAATAATCAATCAAGGTCAAACACTCAATGGCCGTAACCATCTGAATGCTCAGTGTATATATTTGTCAATGAATTCACTTGCAAAGAGACTGTGGGACACATATGAGTACAAGAAAGGCCACAGGCTTATAATCCTTCTACAATGCTGATGGCCTTGGAAAACACGAAGCTAACTGTTTCTGCCATACAGACCTCTGAAGGCATCAGACTTGGGAACGAGACCAGGATCACCTGCATTTCCTGTTTAAGCAAAAGCCAGTCCCTCTGTCTCCTGCAGGTCACTTGTGCAACGATGGCATCATGTCCCTCACTGGCCAGAAGACCCAAGGCAGCAGATGCCAGCAGGAGGCTCTTTGGAAAGAGGCCAGGCTGGCAGTGCCACAGATGACACAGGGGACTTAATCTCTCTGTCACAAGCCACCCAGGAAAGAGGAGAAAGCTGCTTTCCCACCAAGCACACTGCGGGTGAAGTCAATTAGTGCAGCCTGATGAAAAGCCACTTCCTGTTGTTTACTTTCTTTAAAAGTCAATTAAGTGTTCCAGTCATCAGAGATTTAAATTAAGCCTTGGGAACAAAGACCAAGCTTAAGTTGATAAAAACTGCACTTCAGCTGTGTACTGTCGGAGGAGGGGAGTACCTAGATGGGCAGACAGACACAGAGAACGCTATAGCCTTATAGTGTCAGAGGAGGGGAGTAGGCTGGTGGTGCAGGCTCTGGGAGCCCGAGGCTCACGAAATGGGACTCATGTCCTCAGGGACACTGGTAGGCGAGACCTCTATAACCACTCTGCCTTCCACAGCTACCAGCGCCAGCTCCTGCCCACCCGCCTATGGGAAGGCATACACTTCCTGTGACGTCCTCGGGGTCAGGGAAAGCGCTGGCAGAAGTGTCACATGGTCAGGAGCAGGGACACACTGAGACACGGTGAGAGAGCAGATGACTCAGAAGCTAATTTTATAGGTGAACAACAACCAACAGAACCAACGAACAAAGAGGAAATGCCAGGGATGCTTAGAGGACACGGAAAGTTCCAAGGCTGCCTTGTACCCAGCTGCGTTTTTTCAAACACTTCACTGTCTCTGTACACGCAAGTGGTGTCTGGGTGTCAGGTGTGGGTGTCAGGAGGCCTTGGGTTCAGCTGCCTTGCAGGAGGGCTGTTCATCCACAGCAGGGCTCACATCTTTCTGCACTCCTCCCAAGTTCAGGTTGCATCTGGGGCTGATGTTATGTGTGCTGTTTTATGTGATGTCTTAAAGGGTATCTCTCTGAGGCCTCATCTTTCTTCTTTCTGGCAACTTTCCATATATCCTTGTTCGCTGGATCTCTGCAGGTCCCCCTGCCTGACCCTGGACCATGATGTCTACCAGTCCAGAGAGCTTCTGGTTCCAAGGGCTTGCTTTGGAGCCTGAGAGCCTTGGACCCGTTTCCTAGGTCTGATGTGTGCTAGCTGTGTGGCCTTAGGTTTGCCTTGTGGCTCTGACGTGGCTTAGCTAAGAGGTCTTGGCTGATGGTGTCTGTTTACCGCTTTTCCACCTCAGATACAAGGAGATGGAAGTAAACACCCTAGCATGTAGCTAGCCAGGGGCTGCGGTCCTAGTTATCATGTCTAGTTGTCTTTATGCCAACTTGACACAACTTGGAATCCTGTGGGAAGAGCATCTCAGTGAGAGACGGTTTAGATCATGGTGACCCATGAGAATGCCTATGGGGGATTATCTTGATGACATTCATTGATGTGACAGGACCCGGGATGAAACCTATGGCACCATTCTTGAGTTTGGCCTCTGGACTGTATACGAATAGAGAAACGGAGCTAAACACAAGCAAGCCCCTGAGCAATGTGCTCACCCACTCATTCGGTCCACTCCTGACTGCTGTCCTGAGGCTATGACTTCCTGCAGTGAGGGACTGAAACCTGGAGCCAGGAGCTAAAACAGGCCCATCTTCCGCTCTGCTCCGCTCTGTTGCTTTTCGTCAGGGTGTTCGTTGGATGCGCATTTCCTTAGAGAGTTGTAGGGAGACAGAATCTGAAGTTTGTAGGTGCCTGCACCCACCACGCTGAATGAGAAACGGGAGAGAGAGGAATTCTTCAGGCGATCTCATTGACCTTTCCTAACCTGACACTCGGACTGTAGCCTGCTAGGAATCAAACAGCTTTAGAGACTTGAATAGAAACTGTGTCATAAAATTCTTACAGACTTCCAGGGCAAGGAGGTTAGAGGTTTTGATCATCATCATCATTAATTTTTACAGTATTGGGGCTCAGAAATGTTGGGAAGGTGCCCCACTGCTGAGCTATAAACCTGCCTGTCATTTTCATTGTTATTTTGTTGGGTCTCACTAAATTGACCAGGCTGACCTTGAACTCACTCTGTAGACCAGAGTGGTACTGAACTTGTGGTCTGTTTTGAAATATTATTTTAACCAAGCAAAGATGTGCACATTTGTTTATGCTGTAGAATATTACTTTACCTGTGTGAAGGTGTGTTACATGTTGTTTCTGATGTCAGTGATACAAAGATCTGTTACTTTTGCTTAGGCTACATTTGTTTAATGATGTAGGGATGTGTTGCATTTGTTTCACCTCGCCTGCCTAAGGCACCCGATTGGTCTAATAAAGAGCCAAATGGCCAATAGCTAGGCAGAGAAAGGATGGGGGGGTTGATGGGCAGAGAGAATAAATAGGAGGAGAAATCTTGGTTCAGGAGGAATGAGAGTAGGAGGAGATGAGATCGAGGGAGATGCCCAGAACAAAGGGTCAGCCAGACACAGAGTAAGGCATACAGAAAGGAAGAAGAGTAAAAATCCCTGAGGCAGAAGGCAGATAAAGACAAACAGATTGATTTAAGTTAAAAGTTATCCAGAAATAAGCTTAAGCTAGGGTGAACATTCAAAACTATTAAGTCTCTGTGTCGTGATTTGGAACCTGTTTGGTGGTCCAAAAGAAAAATCCTGGTACAGTGGTCATAACCTCTGAAATAGGAGAGTCTACAGGCCTCTCTTACTAGGCTGGGCTAGTGTTTTTCTTAATAAATACAACCAATACCTTCTGCACTCCTAGAGACACATTTTTGCACATATGTGCAAAATGCCTGAGCCCCAAGCCCGAGCATCTCTGAGGGTCCCTGCTATCCTGCTTCCTATCTATGCTGCAGAAACAGCTGGCTTGGGCTTCCCAGAAGGTCCTGGCATTGCAAGTGACAGCTGGAGCAGGTGACACACCAGTAACTTATTCTAAAGGAAAATGATACACTTCACAAACACGCGGTTGAAGTGACAGATGCCAAGTAAGACCCAAGCATGGGCTAGCGTGCCAACAATATTGTCTGCTGGCTTCTGTATGAACCAGGGGTGGGGGTTGTGGGTGATGTAGGTGGGGAAGGACTCAATAAAATAAGGGAGGGGCAATCCTGTCTCCGAGTCGTGCTCGGGCTTTTAAAACATGTGACATCAAGTATGTAAGAAATGCCAATGAGGCTTCCCTATTTCTAAAGTAGCAGATGTACAGTTTCTGCCTTTATGGAATTCATTTTTTATCATTTCTGCGTGTACTGGAAAGGCACCGATCAATGTAGGGTGATCAACTGTCTACTAGACACAGAGATTCCCTCCCCTTGGATAGCTGTGCAGAAGGAGCCCAGCTGAACCACTGTGGTTTCCAGTTCAGAGTCTTGAGAGTCATGGCCCCACCAGTGTTGTGGAGAGCTATGGGCTCTATCCCTTATCATGACAGCGCTTGGCTTGCAGTGACAGGCAGGAAGTCCTTTCCCATGTGACCGATTCTCCACCCCTGGGCCGCCACATGAGCATCTGTGCCGGCAGAGCTCGGGAGATATGTTTGTCCATTTCTGCCTGCTCACATTCCACTATTTCCTATTGTTTTACCATTTTATTTATTTTATTTGCAAATAAAGTCAAGAAGAATCCTGGTTTAACCCTTTTTTTTAAATCATCATCAACAACAAAATACAAAGTGTTCATTGAGAAGGCAGGTGTTGTGTTAGTTTTGTTGTGTGGCTGGATTAACTCATCCCAGTGAATCACCACCCAGGAGCAGTGGCTGCCATTGTGTGGAGAGGACCAGGGACTTTGAGTTCTAGATCCCACATGGCTCTGCAATCTAAAGGATGCATTGTAACGTGGAGATAGGTTTTGAGGGTTAAGGGAAATGGTGATGTTTAGTGCCTCCTTTCAGAGTTTTTAATTAGTGGACTGTGAAGACCACTCTTGCTTTTCTGGTTGGTCTGTTCTGCTAGCAGATTTCGCTAAAGGAAGGAGCTGGGCACCTGCTTCAACTTCCAACTGACATGTCCTAAAGAGGTTCCCTAAAGAGTAACCCCTAACAGTGATGTAGAAAGTGAGGTCAAGAGTTTGGGGAGGTAAAAGTGTAGAGGAATTCCTGCCAGAGAGAGAGAAAGCCTTTGGGATTGGAGGGAGTGGGAAATTCCAAGACAGCAAGGAGAGGTGGTGTTTCTCCCGAGAGCTTCAGGGACATGCCCACTTGGAAATGGACTAGGCAGAAGGCTGGAGTCACTAGAATAACGCATTGTGGGGTAGTGAGAGGGTGCAGTGGTTAGAGGGGCCTGCTGCTAAGCCCGAGGACCTGAGGTCAATGCCTGGGACCCATGACATCGGGTACTTACTCAGACCTTCAGGCCACCAGGACCTCCTCTTCTCATATCCCGTAGAGAAAGCAGGGCACTTTCTCTAAGGAAAGTGGGCCTTGTGCCTAGAAATATCCCCGAATGGGCAAGGCAGTCACCTAACTCAGACCCTGGCAGCAGAGGTAATAAGAGCCTTTGTTCTTTGGATGGCTGCTGTAGAGTCTTTTGTATTCTGTGCAGTTCCTATACAGACATCTTTCCTTGCTGCTGAGTGTGCACAAAGGACCCAGGTCCCCTCAAGGAGGCCAAGGAAAATATAAAGCCATGCACTTTCTGGAGGGGAGCCCGCCTGGAGGGGAGCGCACGCCTGCCCTGCATTTGAGATGGCACAATCCTCCATGCAGAAATCAGAGCATAAAGGACCTCCAGGCAGCTGAAAAGACCTAAAGCATTAAAGGATGACCATGATGTAAGGTTGTGCAGCTGCCCTTTGGAGAAAGACTGGTACCTACAAAACAGAAGAGAATGGAAAATCCTCAAACTCAAGGATGCCTGACCTTCTAACTTCTTTGGGCCCCCACTGGACAGGGAATTGTCTTGGGCCACAAATCAAATTCAGGATGTCCAACCACTGGCTCATGAGCTGCTAGGGGAGACATGCTTATTGTGTATGACTTTATGACTTGATATCGGCATCCACAAACTTCGTGCCTGAGACTAGTAATCAAGTTACAAATAAAAAAATAAATAAAACCCTCAATGTTTTCTGTTAATGGTTTTTGTGCTTGGTCTCATCCATGACTGCTCCGGGCCACATGGGACCGTGTGTTGGAAGCACTTTCCTGTGTTTTGGACAGAATGAGTAGATGAAGTCAGGCTAGCCACTGGCTCAGCAGGTGAAGGCCCCTCATGTCAGGTCTGACCCCCTGATTTGATTCCTAGGACCCACAGAAATGTGAAAGGGGAGGACAGAGCCTCCAGAGCTGTTTTTTTTTTTGGCCTTGACAGTATTCCACAGCATCCCCACCCCAATACTAAATACCAAATAAAATAAAATGTTGGGATGGGCTATCCAGCAGAATGAATTCGGTTGATATAAAAAATATCAATGCATTGGAAAACAATGCTAAGAAAGCTTAGCTCAGAAAGTAGAAGTAGGGATGGGAAAGGAAACAGTAAAGGCATGGAAAAGCAGGTCTGTCTCCCAGAGCTGAGGCAGAAGTCACTAGAAGGGAGAGCAGATTGGAGAAATGGTAAGCTAGAAAGGTCCTTGAGCTCAAAACGATTTACCCTTTCAGCCTGAGAGAGCTTTGCAGAAAATCCAGCCGGTCTCAGGTCATTTTAGCAGAGCAGAGATGAAGACAGCACTGGGGGGACCCCCAGTCCAGGGAGCGTCAGCATGGCCCTTGCCACAGAAGAGCTTCAGGGCTCCTTCCTCACAAGGTCGCCGGAGGACACCAGGGCAAGTTTCTTCCCGGCTGCCTTCCTCAGTCTTCACGTCTTCCTCTCAGAATTGCTGTGTGCCGAGCACTGCTCTTGTCTGAGAGCGCTGGGGGCTGGTGTTGACAGCAGAAAGAGCACAGCAAATGTGGGCTGTACCTGGCTTTTTCCTTGAGGTCACTGACTAGTCCCCAAATCATGACATGGAGACTTCTTGTTAGTTATGAATGCTTGACCTCATCTTCTGCTCATCCCACTAGCTGTTTCATTTCATCTACGTTTTGCCTTGGGACTTTTTTACCTTTCTTTCTGTCTGTCTTCCTTTCACTGCTTCCCATGTCTGTCTGTCTGGCAGCTGCCCAGCTTCTGGTACTGGGCATGTCCCTCTCTTTTTCCCTCTCTCTCTTCTCCTACTTATTCTCTCGGCCCACCAGCCCTGCCTGTCCCTCACCTGCCTAGCTATTGGCGGTTCAGCAGTTTTATTAGATCAATCAGGTGCCTTAGGCAGGCAAGGTGAAACAAATGTAACACATCTTTACATGGGTAACAAAGGCAGCAGAAACAAATGTAACACTGCTTTACATAGTTAACAAAGGCAGCAGAAACAAATGTAACACACCTTCACAAAGTTAAAGTAACATTCCTCAGCATAAACACATGCAGCATATCTTTACATAGTTCAAATAGTATTCTACAACAGCAGGCAGTAGGACACATTGGTCAGCAGGGAGGTGGGAGGCAAGGGTAGGGCTTCTCACTCAGCAGAGACCCAGGAGAAAGACAGAGGTACAAGTCCATAAGAAGAGAATCCCACCCCAGCAAACACGTGGGCCCTGACATAGGAAGCTGCTTATCCATGTTCTGGGAGAATGAATTTAAACTTTGCTAAGGTCTGAACTGTGTGTCTCTCTGAAACTCTCATGCCAAAATCCACAACCTGCGAGCCAGGGGTAACAGGAAGCCGGGCTTTTCAGAGGCGATAAGGTCATCCAAGGTGTGGGGTTAAGGTCCTCCGAGAACTCCCTTCTCTTTCTACTCTGTGAGATTGCAGTGAGAACATTTGATCTCAGAACCAGAAGGCAAAGTCACTGGACCCCATTCTGCAAGCACCTTGATCTTCTGCCAGCTTCAGGGGCTGTGAGAAACAGGCTTCTGTGTCCATAAATTGCCCAGACTATTTTGTTATGGGAGCCTGAACAGGCTGAGACAACCCTGGAATCCTCTGTCATGCAGGCATATTACAATGTGTTAGGCCAATGTTGAACACCTTTGCACTCATTCTGACTCTGTTTCCATCTGTGCAGCCAACATGTAAGAACTCACACACAGATAATCTCGCCTGATGAAACAGTGGTCTAAGCTAAAACATGACCGGAGTGTAAGAGAGCCAGCCGGTCTGGAGAGAACTCAGTAGCAGAAAGACTGCCTAGCACGCAGCAAGGCTGAAGCCCTGGGTTCAATCCAGAGGGTCAGTAGAAGATAAAGGGAAGAAGGAGGGAAAGAAGAGATGGAGGGAGGAAAGGGAAGGGAGGAAGGGAGGGAGGAAGAAAGGGGGAAGGAAAAGGAAAAGAGAAGAGTGAGCTAAAGGAAAAATTAAAGCAATAGAGTAGGGATCTGAGCATTTCTTTGGTTATTATTGTTACCCCCCCCACACACATATGTATCTACATGATTTCAGCCTGATATTGGATAACCATCTAGGGGGCTCATCTCAGGAGAAGACTAATTTTTATGGGATCATCTCACAGTTGACGGAAGTGAGGTACAATGTCTCATTCAGAAACTATTAGGAAATGGCTGATGTCAGGAGGCTATGGGAATGCATAACTTACAAAGGCCAAGAATTTCAGCTCTCTCGGCGGCAGAGGGGTACTTAGCCACTCAATCCAAAGGTAGGTATGATGGCTCCAGGGGTCTCACGGTGACACTGTGGCATTCCATGTTTCTAGAGCGGTTACAATCGGCTCACCCAGTCCCCCTCTCCCCACATCGTACCAATGTCTTGTACACCGAAAAATGCCACAGCAGGCAGCAGTTCAAGTGGCCTTCTGATGGCGGCAGGATTCCACCTACATAGCTGGAGAATACATGGCAGCGAGCTGCTGTGTCCACCACAAAGGTCTACTCTCAGCCCTGGAGCCTTTGGGGGGTGTCCAACCTTTGGACACTAGGATATCATGGCGCTAGTATTCACAAATGTGTCGGGCTGCAGTCATGGCTCTCCTGGTCTGCCTGTGGCCCATGAGCTGTAGGTTTGGCATGCCTGGCATTGTCTAGAGAGCAGGAGGCTTGGCTTCTTCTACTTACATCTCTGTGTCACCAGATCTCTTTAGAAAAACAAAGGTTGGGCTTAGAAGGCATTTCTAAGCCAGGATGGAAAGATTCGGCCAATTTACTGTGAGAGTTTATTTTATAGGAGGAAAGAAGCTGACATCAAGGTCTCTTTGTGACATCACAGGCCAAAAAGTCCGGGCTGCAGACGTTAGAGATACCTCGGGGCGGAGACGTCTAAGGAGGATGTGTCAAGTCAGGCTGGAAGGGCTTTAGGATGTATTAAGAAAGCACAGGCCAGGAATGAACATGTTCTCCGTGGCATGTGCTAAAAGCCAGGAAGGACATGGCACCGCTGTTAACAGGGGAAGTCATGGAGATGGTGGGGGTGGAGTCGAGCCTGGGCGGGGCAGGACCACCTGCTGTTCCTTAGGAGCCACTTGCTGGGCATCAGCAAAGCCAAGAGGAGGGATCTTATGCACAAGAGTCAAATGTGTCTGCGGTGCCATGATTTACTCTTTTGGCTCTTTGAGGGGTCAACCACCCAGCTCCAAAGTAAATCACACAGAGAGTCTTATTCTTAGTTATAAGGGCCTGGCCTTGGCTTGGCTTGTTTCTTGCCAGGTTTTCTTAAATTATCTCAACTACCTTTTTGCCTCTGGACTTTTATCTTTCTCTCTTTCTGTATACCTTTCTTCTTTCTCTGTGGCTTGCTGTGTAGCTGGGTGGCAGACCCCTGATGTCCTCCTCTCCTTGTTCTCTTTTCCCCTTCTTCCTAGTTTCTCTATCCTCTCTGCCTGCCAGCCCCGCCTATCCTTCCTTCTGCCTTGCTATTGGCTGTTCAGCTCTTTATTAGACCATCAGGTGTTTTAGACAGCACAGCCTCCCAGAGTTAAACAAATGCAGCCTAAACTAAGTCACACACCTGAAAATAATAGTTCCCGTCAGCACAGAGGGCCTGGGGAGCAGAGTGACCACAGAAAGACAGCGTGGAAGCACCCGTCTATACAGATCTTGGACTCTTTGTCTCAGGACATCCTAGTACTCTGAGAGTCTCTAAGTAAAACATCTTTTAACCCTTCATGTGAAAAATATAGCAAGAGTAGAATTATATGTCTGCTTTTCCCTCCCACAGGATAGAAACTCAGAGAATGTGACCTTTACCTTAAAATTCAAAACACATGTGAATTTGAGATGGGTAAAAACTCTTATGGTGATCATGACCCCCAAGATGTCCACACTCTAAGTCCTGCATCCCCTCTAGTATGGCAGAGGGAAGAAGTGAAAATCTGGGCTGAGGAGAATGCCAAACAATTGATCCAGGTGGTCCAAAGCCACCTCACGATTCCTTAAGGTTGGAGACCCTTTCCCACCTGCCAAGCACAGCTTCACACTGGGAAGAACATGAGCCTTGAGGATGGAGAAAAGAGCCGCAAACCAGAGGACCCACTGCTTCCAGAAACTGGGAAGGTATGGGATTGATTGGAGTCACCTCTTGGGCTTCTGTAGGGACCCCACCCTGGTGAGTCTTGGCTTTATTCAGTAAGCCCCGCATGAGCTCCATGACTTGCAGAACCTTAAAGACTTTCAGTGGCTTACCAAGTCATGGGAAGTTTGCTACAGGGAAGCAGAAAACACAAAGCAGCCAGTTTATACCATTGCTAACCCGAGGTTGTGCCCTTCCCGGGGCGAGAGTTTTACAGTGAGCTAAATTCCCAACCCCAGATTTGCATTGTTAAACTTCACAGTCAGACGGTGCGGGGAAGACCTCATCACCTGCTTAAACTTGATGGTTCTTTCAAGCCCACACCAACCTGTATCTATCCAATAAAAAATATGCCCCAGAGTCAGGAAAAGGAGGATTGATGCTGAGTAGGTGGCGCTCTGATTTTTCTTCAAAAAACCGAGCACTTTGCACCCCAGGAGAGAAAAACAAAACCTGCCCTAATTTCTGGCCACCTGTGCCACACTTGGGTCATGTGATGTTGATAGCATTCTGGTTCCCGAGCTAAAAATAAGCCGATGACACCGCGTCCTATTAATGAGAACACCATCTTATTGGAGCATTGGGCTTTGAACCACACCGCACAGTTTAAAGCCTTCATACCTCAATTATCTGGAGAACTCTGCCCTTCTCTTAGACACCCTGAATGGTTACTAAACATCATCACTAATGCACACGTGGATGTTGTCTCCCAAAAAGAAACACCACCTTTAAGGTCTTAAATGTAGCGATTCCTGTGCCTTCCGCATTTACGAAGGCGCAGTTCCCATCACTGCTGACAGGGACGGTGGGTTGTTTTCCTACAAGGTGGGTTGTTTTCCTACAGGGATGGTAGGTTGTTTTTTTCCTTAGGCTCAGGCCAGGACTCTGCCCACAGCTGGCCCCTAAACACAAATGACTTTTGTTCATGGTTCAAGGTTAAATCTGCTGTTTGGAATTTGGCACAGACATTTTTTTGTAGATAAACAAGGTCATGAAAGATGATCTGGTCCCTGTACTGAGTTGTAAGATGGTACTGAGTGAGCCAAATGCAAGGGGTAGACCTGGGCTAGAGACAGGGAGTCTCTCTCTCCCTCTCTCCCTCCCTCTCTCCCCCTCCCCCTCTCTCTCTGCCTCTCTGTCTCTCTGTGTGTATCTCTCTCTCTCTCTGTTTCTCTATCTCTTTGTCTTTCTCACTGTGTTGGGTGGGAGGTGCCCACAGGTGGAGATGGTCTTTGGTCTCTTGGCAACCATCTGACTGGGACACATGCTTGAAGAGGTGAGGTCACTATGCCCCTCTTCCAGTATCCCATCCACAGTGCCACGACCTTCAGAAGCTCCGGGTTCTGGCTCACAGTGGCCCTCTGCTGGGACAGGAAGCAGACTCTGTATCTGAAACCATGATATTCAGAGCCCCTAAAGCAGCCTCTTCAGAAGACTGACTTCACCCCATCCTGGTTGCTTTCCCAAACCCCATGCAAGCTTATGGGACACTCTGTGTGGCACCTCACACTTGACACTAGGTAGCTGGTCACATGCTTGCAGCATCTTTGCAGGCCTGAGAGAAGATAGACATTTAGGTGAGCACAGGAGAGGGCTCCTTCTTAAGTTTGGGGTGTCAAGAAGGCTTCCTAGGAAGAGGCATATGCACAGGGCTTAGAGTGGGTTCCAGGACACCAAGTTAGTAATCCTGGGTTGAAGGAGTTGGGCAAACCCTGGGCCTGAGTGTTGGGGGCTGCAGACCATCAGACCCTGAATGTTTCTTGTAAACCACTCATTTTCCTCTGCTCCGAGTACAAGACCCTGATGGCAGGGGAGTGGGTTCTGATTAGTCTGCAGCTAAAAGATCCCCAGAGCTGGGGCATGGCCAGAGCCCTATATAAGCTGCCCCTGAGCACTATAAAGTGGGCATTCTTGGCACTTTTGTATCAAGGATGACCCGTGTCCCCATGTCTTTGTCTGTCTGTGTGCTTGTGTTTTTAATTCTCCAGCTTACTTCCGGGCTCACATACCATGCCGTAGTACAGATGTTACACCTAAGGCCAGAGTGAGTCTGCTTGGCAAAAGAAGAGGAGAGGCTATTGAGATCTCCTACTCCAAAACTTCTCTGAGTAGTAATCAAAGATAGGGCCCTGGTATGAGCACCCTGGGACCTGAGAAATCCTCAGTCCTTTAAGTCAGGAATCTTGCAGGGAGCTAGAAGCCTGTCAGTGACACTCTGGGTAATGTCACCATTGTGAGCCCCTTGCTAGGTCCACCAGAGCTAAGGCCATCTCCTTTGGAGTCCTGGGGAATGATGGACTTCCTAGGGTATTGTCAGGGCAGACTCTGTGCATGTAGGACTCTGGAAGGCAACTCTCCCAGAGCTGGGACACATGAGTTTCTCATGAATGATATGTCTGGCTTTGGGTTTAGGGACCTCAGACCCTTTGTTGAGGCAGCCTCAGGTATGAACTCATGTGGGGAGCAGTGAGAACTTCATATATTCACTCTGTCTTAGTTTGGGTTTCTATTACTGTGGAGAGACACCATGACCACATCAACTGTTTAAAGTAAAACATTTAATTGGGGCAGCTCACTTATAGTTCAGAGGTTCAGTCCATTATTATCACGATAAAGAACATGGCAGCATGCAGGCAGATGTGGTGCTGCAGAAATAGCCGAGAGTCCTACATCTTGCAGGCCACAGGAAGTTGACTGCAAGTCACCCTGCAGGGAGCTTGGGCAAAAGAGGCCTCAAAGCCCGCCCCCACAATGACACACTTCCTCCAAAAGGCCACATCTCCTAAAAGTGCCACTCTCTTTGGGGGTCCTTTTCTTTCAAGCCACCCCATTTCACACACTTACTGGCCCCCAAAGTCTTTTTAGCCTGGTATCAGTGGCTTTTTATTTCATAACTTTGTCTGTACATAACCCTAAAGCCAGAAGCTGCCAACTTCTGCTGCTTACTGTAATTCAACGACTACACCAGCCTTCTGGGCTTCACTGCCTAAGCTTAGCTGTCCTGCAACTTGCTCTAGAGACCAGGTTGGCCTCAAGCTCAGACTTCTACCAGCCTCTGCCTTTCCAGGGCTGGAAGCAAAGGGGTGCCCCACCACACCCAGCTCTAAGCTTTTCTTTAGTACCTTTTTACGAGCTGGATTCGTAAGTGGGTGGGATCTTGCCTGGAGGTCACCACTCCCTCCCTATATTCCATTTCTTAATCAGTTTGTCTCCTTGAACATAGAATTTAGCTCCATCCCCCCCCTTCTGGTGTTCTTTTTCTCCTCAAAAATTTATATTTTGTAATTGACATTACTCAGCTTGCTCCTTTTCATTATAAATCTTCATTAGAGTAACTACTAAAAACCACATGGTAGAGTCTATACTAGGCTGTTTTGAGATTTCCTCTGCCAACAGAATTAATCCAAAACTCTTCACTTTTTTAGACTCAGGCAGACTCTTCTGACAAAGGCAAAAGGCAGCCACTTTCTTCACCAAAATATCCCAAGAATGATCTCTAGGCAACACACTAAAATTATTCTTCTCTCAAGCTCCTGAGTGAGTCCCTGACAGTTCAAGTAACTTCTAGCACCTTTATTTTCCTTGCACCTACTAGTATGTCCCATTAAGCAGTGCTTAAAGCATCCACTGGTTTCATAATATCAAATACCGAAGTCCAGTCTCTCCAAACAAACACGTTGTCAGGCCTACCACAGCAATACCCCAGTCCCTGGGACCCACTTCTGTCTTAGTGTGGGTTTTTATTACTGTGAAGAGACACCATGACCACGGCAACTCTTAAAAAGTGAAACATTTAATTGGGGTGGCCCACTACAGTTTCAGAGGTTCAGTCCATTGTCATCATGACAGAGAACATGGCAGCATGCAGACAGACACGGTACTGGAGGTGTAGCGGAGAGATCTACATCTTGTAGGCAACAGAAAGTTGACTGCAAGTCACCCTGCAGGAAGCTTAAGCAAGAGAAGCCTCAAAGTCCGCCCCCACAGCGACACACTTCCTTCAACAACGAGGCCACACCTCCTAGTAATGCCACTCCCTTTGGGGACCACTTTCAAACCACTGCAGCATCCTTGACAGAAGGGACAAGGGAAAAACACGGTTCCACATGATCCGAAGAATCATGTTCCCACATTGGCAATGTTTTTGGACGTGTTCTCCATGATGCTGACGCCCTGACACCCACCTACAATGGGACTGCCTGTGTTCTCCACAATCTCAGCGTGCAGGCTAAGGCAGATGTGCTGGTCAGTACAAAGATGGGGTAACATCAGGAATGGGATACGTGACTGGACTGGTTGATTAGGCTCCTGGGAATTCACGGTTCTTTTGGGGTCCTGCTCCCACACGCGCCTCACCAGAAGAAACAGCAAAATGATTTAAAGGGAAAGCAGATGAGAAAACGGCGTGGGCAGAACTTGTGACATTTAAGTATTTATTTTACTTCAGAGTTTCCCTGGTAGAAAAAGGAAAACAAGGAGATAAATCAAGAAAAACAATAAATTATCATTGACTCCCCAACCCTATAAAGTTAGCAAATATCAACAAAAGGCAATCTGGTGGGATACTGAATGGAGTGTTGGTGCTGGCTCGTTCATTTGCCATCAGTGACCGAGACTGAGGAGGGTGATGTACACCTACAATCCCAGCACCTGGGGGCGGAGTAAGGCCAGCCTCAGCTACGTGAAAGCCTGTCTCACACAAGCAAACAAACAAACAAATCTAAACCCCCGAGCCACATAGACAACAGAGGCTTGGATCCTGCGATCCTCTGAGGAAGCTGGGGCTGGGAAGGTGGATTGCTATGTAGCCTCTCTGGATGGGAGACACAGAGTGGGGCTTCTGAGGCACTTAGCGTGAATGAAAAGTACTAAAAAGACTCACAGGGAGCTCCAAGTCCTAGACTGGTCCAGCTCGGAGCTTCAGAATGGTTGTGAGCAGAAGCAGGTTCCAACAGAGTATCTTACTGCAAGAGGTAAAGATCCTACCGTGGGTTCCAAGAGATGGCACTGAACTCCCAGGCTTTCCAATCATGGAGATGATGGAAGACAGGTGCCAGGCAGAGGTCACCTCCACACTAGCATAGATGTTGCTCTAGATCCCTGAAACTTAAGGAGCCCAGAAGATCTAATCTGCCGCTAGCACACCAGCTACCTGCCAGGATGATGTTTGTGTTTCATAAAGAAAACAAAAGAGTCCAGAGACCAGAGAGTCAACATTACAGCATTTCCAGTGTGAGCCACATATACAGAAGATAAGAGCAGATGTGAAATAAATCTAATCACAAATAGGAAAGGGGAAAGCTGATGGTAAGTGACAGAAATGTTGGAACTAGTGGGTAGACACTAATGCATCTAAAGACAGGCAGGGAAGGTCACACACTCACACACACACACACACACACACACACGAGAGAGAGAGAGAGAGAGAGAGAGAGAGAGAGAGAGAGAGAGAGAGAGAGAGAGAGAGAGAGAGAGAGAGAGAGAGAGCGCACAGGTCCGGCTCCAGCTGTTACTGTTAAAAAGCAAACATGATGAGCTGGGAATAACTCAGGAGGCTGAGGCAGAAGCAGCTATAAGTTCCAGGCAAGTCTGGGCTACAGAGTAAAGGCATTGGCTGAAAGAGAGAGGGGCAGTTAAAACAAGACATACAATGTGTGAACTGGAAATTGTGTGGGTTGACTCACCAGCAGGTTAGATACTGTTGAAGGAAAGATAAAGCCTTTGAAAGTGGACCAGCAGAAATTATCCAAAAAGGAGAACAAAGAGGGAGGTGTGTACCAATTCTCAGTAGGTAGGCACCCAATGACATAGCTTTAAAATACATAAAAAATTAGAGAACTGGGAATAAGTATACCAAGTTTACAAAACTGGGGATAAGTATACCAAGTTTACAAACATAATTCAATAATTTCAGTAGTTCCTCTACCCTTGGCATAACAAGTAGAGTTTGGTAGGAACATGAGATATTTGATACCATTGTCTATCAAAATATGAGCTCTAAGAGCTCAGTCAGTGAAAGAAAGGGGTGTGCACAGGTTATGCTGGAGCTGAGAGCTTAGATGGGAGAGGAGAGTCATAACTTACACTGGTTCCTCAGTGTCCTGGAACCTTTGGAAGTGGCCTTCTTTGGAAACAGGAGCATCGCATATGTGTCCAGGACTTTGAGGTAAGACCATCTCAGGGCTTCATGAACGCAGGACAGGGTGATGTCAGAGAAGCTTGAAGGGGGGAACCCCAGCTTTAAAAACAGAAAATGGTTCAGTATTGATGAGGCCACAAGCTCTTTAAGGGTAGAGGGCGTGTCTTAGCCACCGTGGCCAACTCGAGCTACCACAGAAATCACACCTGATCACTGTTGGTTAGAAGAGCAGAAAGCGGGTGCTGTACCGCCTGCCGCCAGTTTATGCTGCAGGGTTCCTTGGGATCATTTTGCATTACATTGTGATAAGATGTACTGGCATTTCATTTGAATTTTAATAAATAAAGCTTGCCTGAGGATCAGAAAAGTAAAACAGTCGCCCTGGTCAGCCTTACAGACCAGGCAATGGTGACACACACCTTTAATCCCAGTAGCCACATTATTTTTTCATAGAAACTGGGCGGTCGTGGTGCATGCATTTAATCCCAGTGGTGCACACCTTTAATCCCAGCACTAGAGAGGAATATAAGACGGGAGGAGACGGCTCTCAGTCTCATTCTGAGATTCCTGGAGGCTGGATCGCTGTTTCGGACTGAAGTAGAGGTAAGAGCCAGTGACTGGCTGTTTTGCTTTTTTAACCTTCAGGTTAAACCCCAATTTCTGTCTCTGGGTTTATATTAATCATGCTACAATAAGACAGCAGTGAGCAGTGGGCAGCTTTCACTCCGGTGCATATATCTGGAGTGACGCAGGACATACCCCAAAGGAAGCCGGCCAGGCTCTGAGGGGCAGGAGCAGGAGGCTGGAGGGCAGGTGGGGAGGGGGATGGTTAACGATGGTGCACAAGCACACCGCTGTGGGCAATCTGGGAGCATACCTATCCCAACAGGGTTTGTTTCCGGTGGGTTCTGATAGAAGGTGGAGTTCTTGCCGGTCACGGTTCTTTTTGCACAGCTGACTCTGAGTTGATGTGACCAGACTCTGCGTGAGGTTTAGCCTTACATTTCTTACATGACCTCCCACTATAAAGCACTCCAATTGTTTTAATTAAGCTGGTTTGCATCATTGCCATGGGGAACCTGCAGAAACCATCTTGGAAGCCTCAGGTGTGGCAGTCTGCACACTAATTGGGGGGCAGGGGCAGGAGCTCCCTGTCAGCCTAAAGCTGACCTTGGAAGTCAGTCTGAGAAGTAGCCTTTTCATTTTCCATGTTGAAAATTATCATGATAATAGCAATTATTTATGATACTCAGGACTGCTCCTTGGGAAAGGCCTGTGTGGGTTTCAGTAATTAAGATTCTTTGGTGAAATTCCACCCAGGAGCACACACATCCCTGGTTACTCAGGACTACTGAGGTTACTGTGCATTTGAGCTGGATGTTGGGCTTAATCAATGTAGCTGAGATGCATGTGTGTGTGCATGTGTGTTGAAAACAAGCTGTTTACAAGAAATTCAGAATCTGGGGGTCCACATCCCCCAACAGCTCCCAACACTACACTTTGGTTTTTAAGAGAGGATCTCTCACTGGCCAGGATTCTTCAAGAATCCTACGCTGGTTGGCTAGAGAGCCCCAGGAATCTGACCATCTCTGCCTGTGCATTTGCATGATGATCATGGACTAAACCTCTAGACTGTAAGCCAGCCCCAATTAAAATCTTCCTTCATAGGAGTTGCCATGGTCATGGTGTCTCTTCATAGCAATCAAACCCTGACCACACCATGCCCTTTATATAGTTCAATACAAGTACAAAGAAATATGGATTAAAATAAGAATAAATGCAACCATGTCAATGCTTCCCTTGACCTGGGAATATCTAGAAGACACTACTCTGCAAGCTTTGGGCAACTTCACTTCAGGAGACTAAGAAGAGCCTTCCTGGTACAGAATGGGAAATAAGTCAAGTGTTTGGTGTGGTCACGCCTATGTCCCCAAATCTCTTCCCTAGGACATTGTAGCTATCTCCAACCCTCATTCTCCTTGGTCTAAAAAATGGTTAATAAAATGGCTTAGTTCACTAATTTTGAATTTTAATGCTTTAGCCATAGATTTTGGAGGCTCAGTGAGGCAATTAGAGCGAAGTTTCCACGTTATGAGCCAGCACCACTCGGCACTTGCTGATCAGGGCCATCCGTGCTGGAGGTGATACTGGCAAGAACTCTGATTTTGAGGCTGCAAGATAGGGATGTGCCCACCTCTCTGGGTCCACCTTCACACTCAGAACCTTCTAGACTGCACTCGGCAAACCAAGCCATTATCACTGTGGCTCTACATGGCTCACCCAGAGCTTCTTCTTTTTTAATTTTTTTAAAATTGATTATATTGAGCTCTACATTTTTCTCTGCTCCCTTCCCTTTCTCTCCCCTCCCCTTCTGCCCTCTCCTATGATCCCCATGCTCCCAATATACTTAGGAGATCTTGTATTTTTCTACTTCCCATATAGATTAACTCCATATATGTCTCTCTTAAGGTATTCTTTGTTGTCTAGGTTCTCTGGGATTGTGAATTGTAGGCTGGTTTTTCTTTGCTTTATGTCTAAAAGCCACTTATGAATGAGTACATATTATAACTGTCTTTCTGGGTCTGGGTTACCTCACTCAATATGATGTTTTTCTAGATCTACCCATTTGCCCACAAATTTCAAGCTGTTGTTTCTGCTGTGTAAATGTACCACTTTTTCCTTATCCATTCTTTGGTCAAGGGGTATTTAGGTTGTTTCCAGGTTCTGGCTATGACAAACAATGCTGATATGAACATAGTTGAGCACATGTCCTTGTGGTATGATTGAGCATCCTTTAGGTATATACCCAAAAGTAGTATTTCTGGGTCTTGAGGAAGGTTGTTTCCTAATTTTCTGAGAAATCACCATATTGATATCGAAAGGGGCTGTACCAGTTTGTACTCCCACCAGCAATGTAGGAGTGTTCCCTTTACCCTACATCCTCTCCAGCATAATCAGGTGTTCGTAGGTGTGCGGATTCGTATCTGGGTCTTCGATTCAGCTCCATTGGCCCTCCTGTCTATTTTTATTCCTATACCAGACTGTTTTCAGTACTGTAGCTCTGTAGTAGAATTTGAAGTCAGGGATTATGATTCCTCCTGAAGTTCCTTTATTGTATAGGATTGTTTTGGCTATCCAAAGTTTTTTGCTTTTCCAAAAAACAGAAGTTGAGTACTGTTTTTTCGAGGTCTGTGAATAATTTTGCTGGGCATTGCATTGAATCTGTAGATTGCTTTTGGTAAGACTGCCATTTTTACTATGTTAATTCTATACCCAAGAGCATGGGAGATCTTTCCATTTTCTGGTGTCTTCTTCAATTTTTTTCTTCAAAGATTTAAAGTTCTTGTTATACAGGTCTCCCACTTGTTTGGTCAGCATTACTTCGAGATATTTTCTGCTATTGTGGCTATTGTAAAGGGCGATGTTTCTCTGATTTCTTTCTCAACCCATTTATCACCTGTGTAAAGGAGGGCTACTGACTTTTTTGAGTTAATCTTGTATCCTGCTACATTTCTAAAAGTGTTTATGAATTTTAAAAGTTCCTTGTAGACTTTTTTTGGGGGTTTGCTTATGTAAACTACCATATCATCAGCAAATAGTGAGAGTTTGACTTCTTTTTTTTTCTGATTTGTTTCCCTTTGATCTCCTTTTGTTATCTTATTTCTGTAGCTAGGACATCAAGAACTATGTCAAATAGATATGGATAGTGGAGAACCTTGTCTTATTCCTGATTTCAGTGGGATCCCTGTGACTTTCTCTCCATTTAGTTTGATGTTGGCAGTTGGCTTGCTGTATATTGTCTTTATTATGTTTAGGTATGTTCCTTGTATTTCTGCTGTCTCCATGACCTTTATCATGAAGGGATGTTGTATTTTGTCAAAGGCTTTTTCAGCATCTAATGAAATGAGCATGTGTTTTGTTTTTAGTTTGTTTATATGGTGGATTACATTGATAGATTTTCATATGTTAAACCATCCCTGCATCTCTGGGATAAAGCCTACTTGATCATGGTGGATAATTTCTTGAAATTGATTTTTCAGTATTTTATTGGCTTTTTTGTATCATTGTTCATGAGTGAGATTGGTCTATAATTCTTTTTCTTAGTAATGTCTTTATGTGGTTTGGGATCAGGGTAATTTTAGCCTCATAAAAAGAGTTTGGCAGTGTTCCTTTTGTTTCTATTGTGTGGAACAATTTGAGGAGTATTGGTTTTAGTTCTTCTTTGAAAATCTTTTAGAATTCTGAGCTGAAACCATCTGGTCCTGGGCTTTTTTGGGCTGGGAGACTTTTGATGACTGTTTCTTTTTCTTCTTTTTTTTTTTTTTTAAAGCAGTTATAGGTCTATTTAATTTGGTTATCTGGTCTTGATTTAATTTTGGTAAGTGATATTTACCCAGAAAGTTGTCCATTTCCTTTAAGTTTTCCAATTTTGTGGAATATAGGTTTTTAAAATATGGCCTAATGATTCGTTGGATTTCCCCCATGTCTGCTGTTAGGTCCCCCTTTTCATTTCTGATTTTGTTAATTTGGGTATTATCTCTCTGCCTTTTGGTTAGTTTGGATAAAGTTTTGTCTGTTTTGTTGATTTTCTCGAAGAACCAACTCTTTGTCTCATTGTTTCTTTGTATTTTTTTTTTTGTTTCTATTTTGTTGATTTCAGCTCTCAATTTGGTTATTTCCTACCCTCTAGTTCTCCTGGGTGAGTTTGTTTCTCTTTGTTCTAAAGTTTTCAAGTGATCTGTTAATTCCCTAGTGTGGGGTTTTTCTAGCTTCTTTACTTAGGCATTTAGTGCTATGAACTTTCCTCTTAACACTGCTTTCATTGTGTCCCATAAATTTGGGTATGTTGTGTGGTCATTTTCATTGAATTTTAGGAAGTCTTTAATTTCTCCCTTTATTTCTTCCTTGACCCATTGATGCTTCAGGTGAGAATTGTTTAATTTTCATGTGTTTGTGGGCTTTCTGGAATTAGTGTTGCTGTTGAATTCTAATTTTAAGCCATGGTGATCTGATAAGATACATGGGGGTTTATTCAATTTTTTTTATCTGTTGAAGTTTGCTTTGTTACCTAGTATGTGAGTATGTGATCAATTTTTGAGAAGGTTCCATTAGGTGCTGAGAAGGTATATTCTTTTATGTTGGGTGGAATGTTCTGTAGATGTCTGTTAAGTCCATTTGAGTCATAACATCTGTTAGTTCCCTTATTTCTCTGTTAATTTTCTGTCTGACTGACCTTTCCAGTGGTGCTAGTGGGGTGTTGATGTCTCCCACTATTAGTGTGTTGGGTTTAATGTGTGATTTAAACTTTAGAAATGTTTCTTTTACATATGAGGGTGCCCTTGTATTTGGGGCATAGATGTGCAGTATTGAGATTTCCTCTTGATAGATTTTTTTTCTGTGACTAATATGAAATGTCCTTATTTGTCTCTTTTGATTGATTTTAGTTTGAAGCTTATTTTGTTAGATATTAGGATAGCTGCACCAGCTTGTTTCTTAGGTCCATTTGATTGGAAATTTTTTTTCCCAACCCTTTCCTCTGAGTTGATGTCTGTCTTTGAGGTTGAGGTGTGTTTCTTCTATGCAACAAAAGGATGGATTCTGTTTTCATATCCAATCTGTTAGCCTGTGTCTTTTTTTTGTTTGTTTTTTTTTTCTTCGAGACAGGGTTTCTCTGTGGATTTGGAGCCTGTCCTGGAACTAGCTCTTGTAGACCAGGCTGGTCTCGAACTCTCAGAGATCCGCCTGCCTCTGCCTCCCGAGTGCTGGGATTAAAGGTGTGCGCCACCACCGCCCGGCCCAGCCTGTGTCTTTTTATAGGCAAGTTGAGTCCATTTATATTAAGGGATATTAATGACCAGTGATTGCTATCTCCTGTTAATTTAGTTTTCATTGTTGGTGATGTTATTGTGTGTGTTTTCCCCTTCTTTGGGATTTACTGCTGTGAGATCATTAATTGTCTGTGTTTTTGTTGATGAGACCAATATCCTTGGGTTGGAGTTTTCCTTCTAGTACTTTGTGTAGAGGAATAGGGAGGGGGCATAGAGAAGGAAAGAGAGGAGTTAGCTGGGGGAAAGGGAAGGAAAAGTTAAGGATGACTAGGAGCCTTGAATTAAGTGAGTTTCTCTTTCTAACCCAACTGACTGCTTCCTATCAACTTGCCACCCCCCCTCCACATACAGTGAACATGTTTCAGATAAATGACCTGTTTTTTCCTGGGTTCACCTATGCCCTCAGAGCCTACGTGCTTGATTCTCCGATTCTCTTTAAATCCACTGTTATTTTCTTTAATGAGCAATAGAACTGGCTTTGAAGGTTTGGTCTGTACTAGAAGGATATGTGTGTACACAAAGATGAATGGTCTAACATTTGCCCTTTGTTGATTTTATGTCCCCAGTGCCCAGAGTACTCATTGCAACCCTGTGCTTGTCCTGAGGTCTCCCTGGCAGAAATTCTCCTCTTAGACTCCCCAGGCCACTTGAGCAGGAAACAAGTTTTGCTCAGATACCTGGACAGTCCATGGGCTTAGGACCATGTGATTTAGGGAGTCCAGGAAGCTGGGAGCCAAGGCAAGAGGCACACATGCTTAGACCCGAGAATCTGTTCTCATGCGTTGCTTTAACTCCACAAGGATGACCCCAGTTAAGACTCTCAGCAACAGTGGAGAAGGTGCCTGAACTGGCCTTCCCCTGTAATCAGATTGATGACTACCTTAATTGTCATCATAGAACCTTCATCCAGTAACTGGTGGAAGCAGATGCAGAGATCCACAGCCAAGCACTGGGCCAAGTTCTCAGAGTCCAGTGGAAGAGAAGGAGGAGTGATAATATGAGCAAAGGGGTCAAGACAATGATGGAGATACACCTAGAAACAGCTAACCCAAGCTAGTAGGAGCTCATTGATTCTGAACTGAGAGCTGGGGAACCTGCATAGGACTGAGCTAGGCCCTCTAAATGTGGGTGACAGTTGTGTGGCATGGGCAGTCTGTGGGATCACTGGCAATGGGATCAGGATTTAATCCCAGTGCATGAACTGGCATTTTGAAGCCCATTCACTATGGAGGGATACCTTCCTCAACCTAGATACAGAGGAGAGGACCTTGGTCCTGCTTCAGCATGATGTAGCAGACTTTATTGACTTCCCTTGGGAGGCCTTACCCTCTCTGAGGAGTGGATGGGGGTGGGGTAGGAAGAAGGTGGATACAGTGGGAGGAGGGAAGGGAGGGAGAACTAGGATTGGTATGTAAAATAAAAAAAAATATTTTTTTAAAAGAAACTCTGGACTAATCATCTGAGTTGTCTCCATAAAGAGAAAGCTTTCAGATTGCTGAAATGCTGAGCCTAGTGTATTCTGGGAAGACAACACAGACCAGGGAACATGGTTCCCCTGTGTTCAAGGTTTTGTAAAATGGACTGATGGAATCTTATGTAAAAGGCTCGGCTGGCCAATACAAATGCCTGAGTAGATTTCTACAGGCAAACCCAGTAAGGTCAATGAAGCTGTTGACCAGAGGCTCTCTGGTCAGTGTCCTTTGAACTTTGTCAAATGCAGTAAATATTTGCGCTTGGCTCTGGAAAAATAAAACTTGGAGAAGAGTTTGAAGTGGAGCACTGCCACATTTATGCAGCATTTGATTCCAATTCAGTTCCTAGAAATCGGAGAGGAATGTGGCTCATGTATCAAAGCCCAGAGATTAATTTACTGTGGTCTAATACACAGCCAGCTGACATGAAAATGAATATATGTGAATCTAATCTCTTAATAGCAGTCAAGGGACATGATACATCAGATTGCTGGCATGCTGTATTAATGTCCCCCAAGAGCCAATGTCAAATGATGTGACTTAGAGTCACGGGGTGGGGGTTTCTCACTGTCTTTAGACAAAGTTTAATGTCTTTAATCTTGCATAGCAGCAGGCCCTAGTTGCTTCTTTATTCATTTTTAAATTTCTTTTTTTTTTTTTTGGTTTTTCGAGACAGGGTTTCTCTGAAGCTTTTTCATTTTTAAATTTCTAAACACGCTCTTTCCCCTGACATTAGCAAGACATGTAAGGGTCATGATCCTACAGATGATAGTCTGGCTGCAGAACACCTGTGGGGGGAGCAATGCTTTGTCTACATGTGGGTTTTGTTTTGCTAAGCATCATGGAGTGTCTGAGCAGACATCAGAGTTGATAATATGGCAAATGAACCCACTTCTGGGATTGTTTGATACTGGTGATCTCAAGAGACAGCAGCTTCCCCGGGTTGGGCAGCTAGCTATGGGACCACCAGGCAGGGTCCTGTCATGACTGAGCTGGTACTAGACATCACTTTGTTTCCTGCTGGTTGGAAAAGACCAAAGAGTCCTAGGAGAGCCAAGGCTAGTTCCTGGTGTTATTTGGGGTTGGCATTGGACATAATGGTGCTGGTTTATTTTTTTTCCCACCTTAATTTATTTTGCTTCCTCTCTTGAGGGGAGAAAGGATATGAAGGGACAGGGTTTTATTATAAGGAAGACATTTTCTTCCCTCTATGATAATACCTGAAAGGAAAATAAAAGACACAAACTGCAAACGAGGCAGTTAATGCTCTTGCTCACCTTAAATTCATTCCCATGTCCGGGAAAGATTGTCTTCCTTCCAAGCTTTCATTCTCAGAGTTTTTTCCCTTATGTTCACCTTTGTGGGTTTTTTGTGTGTGTGTGTGTGTGTGTGTGTGTGTGTGTGTGTGTGTGTTGTCTGTAGTTTGGAAGCAATGTCACCAAGGGACATGGGTTTGCAACAGAATTTATGGTCAATGATGAATTTGCAGTAAAGGAAAGCAGGGGAGGGAGGTTGGCCTTTGTTGTTGCTGCAAGGGGAAGAAATTTGTACCCTTTGCTGACCTCTGCTCCCTCCGTTGCCTGTTCTGGGAACTTCTCTATGATTGGCTTGCTGCCCACTCCAAAGAAGATTTATTGCTTTAATGTCCCTGAGATTTAGTTGCATCTAATCTTGCTCTGGACAGGAGAGAGCCAGTCCTCCCTTTCTGCTTATGTTTTAATCCCCTTGACCATGAAGGTAAATGTTCATGATATTGGCATCAATCTCATCTTTTTGGGGTAAGATTCTGACACCCAAAACGAAAGGGCAACTGTGGAGGGCAGGAGATAGAGGTGCCAGGTGTGTAGGGAACCTGGAGTCAGTGCTGATGGAGGACAGGGGACCTCGGTGTGTAGGGAACACTCGGTGGGTACAGCAGGGGGATCACAGTGTGTAGGGAACACTCTGTGGGTACAGCAGGGGGATCTCGGTGTCTAGGGAACACTCGGTGGGTACAGCAGGAGGATCTTGGTGTGTAGGGAACACTCGGTGGGTACAGCAGGAGGATCTCGGTGTGTAGGGAACACTCTGTGGGTACAGCAGGGGGATCTCGGTGTGTAGGAAACACTCGGTGGGTACAACAGGGGGATCTCAGTGTGTAGGGAACACTCTGTGGGTACAGCAGGGGGATCTCACAGTGTGTAGGGAACACTCGGTGGGTACAGCAGGAGGATCTCGGTGTGTAGGGAACACTCTGTGGGTACAGCAGGGGGATCTCACAGTGTGTAGGGAACACTCGGTGGGTACAGCAGGAGGATCTTGGTGTGTAGGGAACACTCTGTGGGTACAGAGGGGGATCTCGGTGTGTAGGGAACACTCGGTGGGTACAGCAGGGGGATCATGGTGTGTAGGGAACACTCGGTGGGTACAGCTTCCAGCCTTCATGTTCATTTTGGCAGACTCTCAGTTCTGTGTCTGCGGATGTTTAGAATGGAAAGACATCTCTGAAAGGAGGGAATTTGGAGTTTCCTTTGATGCTTAGCTGTGTTTGGGACTCTAGAAACACAGGCCCAGGAGGTAGATGGGCAGAGCAGCTCTTCAGCACCCTAGTTTCAGGTTGGGCTCCTTGACTGAAATAGAAGAAATTGCCAAGACTTGTTGGTTTTGCCAAATACATCGACATTTTGCCTAAATGGACGAGTTGGTTCCACTGCCCATTCTCTGGTGTTTAAATGTGTGTCCTGGCCCAGGCTGGACTGAGTACCTGCATCATTCTGCAGGTCAACTACACTCAAGCCCCATCGAGTGTTCCGTTAGGGTTCCAGGTGACACCTCCTGTCTCTACAGAGGAAAAGCCAGCAGCTGCCTCTGGCTGGTGACTGGTGCTTGTGTGATTTCCTCTGCCTGTGCTGTGATAAAATGCTCTCAGAAAAATCTCTTAAGGTTAAAAGGGTTGATTTTGGTTTTTGCCAGGGAATGCACTCTCATATGGTTGAGGACCATGTCCGCAGGACCAGAAGGAGCCAGAATTAGAACAGGAAGTAGGTTTGGGTAATAAAGACCAGGCCCATCCTTGTGCAGTAATTTGAATATATTTGACCCCTATAAGCTCATAAGGAATGGTATTATTGGGAGGTTGACCTTGTTGAAGGTTATGTGTCACTGTGGGGAGTGGGCTTGGAGGTCTCCTATGCTCAGGATACTACTCAGCATCACAGTCCAGTTCCCACTGTCTTCTGATCAAAATGTGGCTAGCACCATGTCTGCCTGCATGCCGCCATGCTCCCCACCATGGTGATCATGGATGGACCCTCTGAACTGTAAGGTGGTGCCACCTCAATTAAATGTTTTCCTTTATAAGAGTGGCTGTGGTCATGGTGCCTCTCCACAGCAATAGAGACCCTAACTAAGACACCTTGTGACCCATTTCTTTCAGAAGGTTCCACAACCTTCCCAAACTAAGTTCTTAAAGACATGCACCTACGGAGGGCACATTCAAACTCCGGAAGTGCTGGACCATCACCTCCATCAGAGGCCATGTGATCTGAGGCACCGCTGGCCTGGAAATCTCAGGAGAAGGCCTGTCAACACCTCCATTCAGATCGAAGGCTGATTTCAATCTGTCAGGACCTCCTCTTGCATTAGCTAGGACAGCTCAAATCAAATCCATTAAGCCACACTCATAAGATGGTTGAAGACCAATTTCCTTTCCCATAGGCCTAGCGTCTGTGTGGCTGTAGGTCAGAAGAGCTCTTGTAATCAAGGTCAAAGGTGCCGTTGCTGAGCTAAGTGGTGGCATCAGGCAGGGGAATGTGATGGATCCCTTATAGTCCAGCACCTGGGTACAGTACATTTCTTTCCTCTGATTTTCTGTATCCTTTATCTGGAACACTGTCAGTGACTCCTTTGACTCCCTCCTTCTATGTTAATTTTCTAAAGGGAGCAAAAGAGGCACAGGACCCCACAGGGGTCCCTGATATGGCTACAAACAAAGTAGGAGGCTGTGAATCCTGGTGTCAGGGGCTGGGCATGGTGTCCCATATCCTTATCATTTGGAAGGCAGAGGCAGGGGGATCAGGAGTTGAAGGGAAATAAAGGCAACACAAGACCCTTCTGAAAACAACACACAAAAAAAGCAGGAGGTGAAGATGTGGAGGGGGGTCATGGGTGGAGCAGGAAGTGAAGGGAGGGAAGGGTCATGGGTGGAGCAGGAAGTGAAGGGAGGGAGGGGTCATGGGTGCAGGAACAGGAGTTGTAGGCAGGGAGAGAGAGCATCACAGGCAGAGCTGTTATCAAACAGATTTTGTAAGTACATCTATGGTGTGGGAAGTCCTTCTTTTATTGGTTAATGAATAAAGCTGCTTTCGGCCCATGGCTTAACAGAGTAAAGCCAGGCAGGAAATCCAAACAGAGATGTAGAGAGAGAGAGAGAGTAGGTGGAGTCAGAGAGATGCCATGTAGCTGCCAGAGGAGAAAGACATGAGCCGCCAGCCGGAACCTTGCTGGCACGCCACAAGCCTTGTGATCAAATATAAAATAACAGAAATGAGTTAATTTAAGATGTAAGAGCTAGCTAGAAATACACTTAAGCTATTGGTCAAACAGAATTGTAAATAATATAGCTTCTGAGTGATTATTTCAGGTCTGGGAACGAACGAGCAGCCTCCGCCAACACACCTATTTCTAGAATGGTCCATCTTGCATTGGTTCATTGGTCAACAGTGGTCTACTAACTGGCTCACATTTGATGGGTGCACAATGACATCTAGATGGTAGAAGAAACTGAAACTCTACAGGTAGCAAAATCTTTATTACTAGAGAGCAAAGGTCACTATCCATGGCTGGTGACCCCAGTCACTCTTCAAGGGTAGCCATGTTTGATCCAATCCATTGATGACTGGCTTCTCAGGAAAGTTTTCTGTATGGTTCCATCTTTCAGTCCAGAGGCTGCATGCCTGTCAGCTCCTGGTAACTCTGGGGTTGTGGTGGTTGGGTTACATCAGTCATCCAGCCCCTGCCTGAAACCAAACCTGCATGCAGCCCACACCCAGTCTGGACCCATCTGTAGACAGTTAGGGAAAACTTGATGAGCCATTTTCTTTCTTTCTTTTTTTTTCCTAGAAAATACTGTTTTCATGTTAGGCACTACTGAAGCTGATCAGTGATCAGTTTGATATCCAAAGGAACTGAGTCAGGGCCCAGCAGACATGACTCATCCTTTCAGATAATTTGTAAGAAATAGGCTTTGCAAATGGACACAACCATGAAAATGTCCTCTTGTTTCTCTGATCGGGAGCCTGTCCTGAACCAAAGCACTGTTTTCCTCTGGCTGCTGTGTGGAAGAATGTCCTTACAATTAATTTCTCTCCCACAGTGAGGTTCGCAGACCTGGAGGGGGAAAAATCCCACTTCCCCTCCTCTGACCTCCCTTGACCGTAACTGGAGAGTTGAGGAGGCCAGAGGTCAGGGTCTCATTCCTTTGACAAGTCTGGACTGTAAACTAGCAAGTACAATACAAAATTCAAACCAACTGTAGGGAGAAGTAGAGGCTGGCGACTGGGGGATGGAACAGCTTGTAATTTGAGGATGAAAACAGGTTGGCCGAGGAATGCTCGTGCAACGGAATCGTTCTGGTCTTGGTTGTGGCTGTGGCTGTGCAATTGTTTTTGTGGTAAAGTCACGTTGAGCTAAACATAGCCCCCAGATGTGTGAGTGCAGCCGACGTCATGGTTTGAATGTGAAATGTCCCTCTGCAAACATCTGGTGACACTGTTTTGGGAGAACATGGGACTTCGGGAACATGGGATTGATTTTGCTGGCCAACCCAGGGCCATGAGGGTGGGGCTAGTGAGTTGTTGTGAGCTGGCTCAGGCTGACTTCTCTCCCTACTGACCTACTAAGTTTGTCAACAGTTCAGAAAGCCATCTTTTGCCACCGTGGATGGCATCCTGGCTGCCATGCTCTCCTCTCCATGAGACTGGAGGCCTCAGTAAACCCCTTCTCATCTAATTTGCTTCTGCCAGGCTCTTTTCCCATGGATGAAAGGTACCTACCAGGAAAATCTGCGTGTGAAGGGAAGAAACACTGTTGGTACCTGACCGTATGGTTGTTTTCTACATAACTTAAAAAGATGTTACCATCAGCACAAACTGAACAAATGGAGCCCAGGCCCTCGCCCCTGGATTTCTTAAAACTGTCTTTGAATCTACATTTATTTTGACAAACTTTTAATGAAAAAGTTATATGCATCCCTAAATATAATTTCCAAATCTCTGAACATTGACAGAGCAATGGGGAAACAGCATTGGATAAAATGCAGAAGGGAGTCAGCATCTTGATCGTTTTAGCCGTGGAGAACCTTTTCCAGATGCCTCCACCAATAGCATAAAAATCGATTCGTACGCACTCTCTTCGGACTGAAAGACGGTGCTCCATGGAGGTCCTGAGACGAAAGACGCATGTGGGCATCTAAGCCCTTGGGGCTGTGCTCGGGAGAACACTGCATTTCTTCCTGATTACAAGCAAGGCTGTTTATAGAATGTTGGGAAAGAAAAGAACAAAGAAAGAAAAGGCACTCCAACTCCGGGGCTCAGAGACAGCCATGGCTAGCATTTCGCATACACACTCTCTTTCTTTTCTCTATTCAAATACAGGTTTATGTGCCACAAGCAGCAGCATTTCCACGGGTTTCTAAAGTATCATTAAGTATGACTGTCTCTTTGTTGTTCTGGCAGTACCATCCCTATGGGGTTCAGGTTGACTGGTGAGGTGTCACTTCTGATAACGTCATGGTTATGAAATATTTTGATTGTCATTCTAGCCTGGACTCCATGGAGTAGCCAACTGCTTGGTGTTGAGTGGGTAGTTTATTCTGAACTGTTGTTGATGTCATGTCTAATGGTCTTGTAAATAAAGAATTCAATTAATAAAAAAAAAGTCATGCCAAAAGGAAACCCATGATGCCATTTCCTCTGAATCTTGGACTCTATCTTTAGAGTAGATTCCCCGGAAAACAATGAATGGGGATGATGATGGCTTGCCAGACTTCTGACATGCATTGTAAACAGCCTTCTGAATGGGTTATTTTCTAGCACTCACTATGTAGGGTGTATGGGTTTTCAGCAACAGCTCCACCCATTTTTGATGCCCTAGATGGTACTGTTTTAAGCTTGAAGTTCTTGAATCTAATATCTCAGCACTCACACCAAAGTGCCAAGCAAGGTACCCACGTACCATGCCAATGACAAGAGGAAAACACAGGAGAATCCCTGAGGTGCTTGCAAGCCAGTTAGCAGAATCAGCAAGCCTCAGGGCAATGCGAAGAGTACTGACTGAAAACACAAGCTCATTCTTCTTGAGGGACAACACCTGAGGTTGTTCTGTGGCCTCCTCAAGCATGTGCATATGAGTACACACACACACACACACACACACACACACACACTTGATGTGGGATTCCCCTCTGTAGCTGTGAATACCATTGGTGAATAAAGAAACTGCCTTGGCCTGTTGATAGGGCAGAACTTAGGTAGGCAGGGAAAACTAAACTGAATGCTGGGAGAAAGGAGGTAGAGTCAGGGAGAAGCCATGGAGATGGGTTAAAATAAGATGTAAGAGTTAGCCATTAAGAAGCTAGAGCTAATGGCCCAAGCAGTCTCCTTACTGCACAAACTCATACTCAGTCACAAAATAAATGGGTGTGGTAGTTTGAAATAAAATGGCTCCCAAAGGGAATGGCACTATTAGGAGGTGTAGCCTTGTAGGTGTGGTCTTGTTGGAACAAGTGTGTTACTATGGAGGTGGGCTCTGAGGTTTCATGTATGCTTAAGTCACACCAGTGAGGTAGACCATGTCCTATATCTGCTGATCTAGATGTAAGGACTCTCAGCTCCAGCACCACTTCTGCCTGCACACCACCATGCCCCACCGTGATGATAATGAACTAAACCTCTGAAAATGTAAGTCACCCCATTAAATATTTTCCTTTATAAGAGTTGCCAGGGTCAGAGTGTCTCCTCACAGCCAGAGAAAGCCTAACTCAGAAGATGAGTGAGTCAAAGCTTTCCTCACAAAGACTCAGAGCGATGTGCTATGCTGTGGTGTCGGCCAGAGTAATGGTAAGTTTCTTGGATTTGAGCGGTTGATGTGGAAGAGGTACAGGGTTCACCTGTGGGAGGAAACTGCATGGGCCTCTGCCAGATGTCCACAGCAGGTGGACAGATGTAAACTAGCCTGCTCTGGCCCGCTTCTCATCTAGGGGTATGTTCGTGTGTCATCAACTGCTTTCTGTCTTCCATCTTAAAAGCAGGCAATGACGATTAAAATGCATTGATCTTTACTGTCATGGCTCCCTCCAGAGCAAGAGAAGCTTTTTGTCCTCTGCCACACTGTACTTGAAACCACAGAAGTAGATGCATTCTGTCAATGGCTGTGGGCGTGATTGGGGGCATGGCTGGGGGCACAGCTGGGGTCACAGTTGGGGTCATAGCTGGGGAAGGAGCTCTGGCAGTCCCGCAACTCCCCGAGAACTCATTGGTGGTTATTGCTTACCAGTGGAAGAGGAATCATCTTCCTTATAGGAGCAGTCATTGGGGAGTTACCCATGTGTCAGTAAATAACACTGTGTCCATGCTCATAAATCAACCCTAACTAAACTCAGGGGCCACAAAAAGTTGGGGAAAGAAAAAAAAAAGACGTCAAAGCACAAGGGGAAGGTGTGGGAAGAAGTTATTCCGTGAGACTGAAAGAGGGGAATAGGGACCTATATGTTCAAAATACCTTATGCGCATGAATGGAATTATTCTTTTTTTTTTGGTTTTTCGAGACAGGGTTTCTCTGTAGCTTTTTTATGAATGGAATTATTAAAGGAAAGAAAAATACATGATAAAATAAGTATTTATAAGCTATTTATTAAAGTAGTTTATGGAAATGGTATTTTTTTTTACATGTATTGCCTTGTTATATGAGGCCAAATCACCACTCGTTCACTCGTCTGGTAATAATTATTATATCAAAATCGTTGTTTTGTTAGATCAGAATTTAAGGAAGGACAGGGAGCCAGGCCCCATTTCAAGTCAATGCTGCTGGCTCCAGGCTGATTCCTACCGGTTGGATCTTTGGACTCTTATCTTTTGTTCTGAAAAACCACCGCAAGGTCAGTGACCTTGGCCGGGCATGGGATGCCTTTGAATTCTTCTCGGTTCTGGATTTATCCCGTGGTTTGACCGTGGAGGTGCAGCAATGGTGGTTGGGACACCAGCTCTTTCTATCTCTGTAACTCTTAACGGGATTCAGGCTTCCGTGAAGCTGGTAATAGACCACGGATTCTAAACTTCCTCACCGGCCACCAGAGACCAGAGACGTGGGGACAGGCTGGTTTTAGAAACTGGTGAGCCGAAAGCCCTGACAGTGTTCAACAGCTGAAAGAGCTGTCCTAGTGGAGGCAGCTGTGTGACCTTCTGGAAGTTTTCTTACGAGACTCAAGAGGCCCCGTCTAGAGGGTACACATGCAGTCAACAGTTGCTGGCGACGGAGATGCTGCAGTTGCAAGTTGCGATGCCTGCAAGTTGGTGGGAGCTCCGGCTGGGCATCTTTCATGAGTCGTCATCCATGCCAAGGTGGCATTTTTGGTGGAGCAGCTGCCTTTGAGTCACCCACAGTCCTGAATGTCACCTGGTAAACTCAGGGCTCTCCAAACTAGGCGGTGGTCTTTGGTTTGTCATTTTCCCACAGTTTGTCATCATGAGCCCATTTCTAGGAACAGTAGACTGGAACCCATTGGCTGCTAGCCATTGAGGGCGACTTTCTTCACTACTAAGCTGCATACAGCGATGCTTCTTTCACTGATGATGTTTGCGGTGACGACAGTCCCTGGGGATGACTACTTTTTCATTGCCAGCGTGGGGCAGGGACTCATGGGTGCAGGTCATGGTGTCTCCCTCTTTCTGAGTGTGTCGTCTCTACGTATGGAAGAAGATCCAGCAAAACCACCTCTGTCAGAGGCTCACACCTCCCCTCGGAATCTTTTCTTCCTGCATATTGGTGTAAGGTGTGATTGCACCATAATAAGCTGTTTTCTCCTGATTATTGCTTTGTGAAAATATCAGCATTACAATTCAAAGTTCAGCGAACGTATTTACATACCCCATGAAGATGCTCTTTCCAATTTTAACCGCAAATAGTAAAGGAGTTTTAGTCAAATTTTGCTTAATTTCTGGACTTAGGTAAACCATAGCACTCTGGCAAAAGGAATTTATCGTGACTGTTCTGTCGACGGCTGAGAACGATAAACCAAGGTAGCTTTGGCACTGTTAAGGGGCAACAGCAAAGAGGTCAGGAAAACAAATGGAAGCAATCGAGTGTGTTCTCAAAGCAAGAACTCAACAGCTCTGGTGCATCAGCAATCACTGTACTTCAATTGCCTATCCCTCCTCTGATCTCTTTGGCCAAGTGGGCCCATGTGGGTGGCTCATGCCGGCTGGGTCTGTAATTCCTGCCGTGGGTGTGGACAGCCGCCTCTTACAGCCAGGTGGAGATGGACGGAACTGGCTCTCATAAGCATGACCAGCCTCTACAATTGGCTCCTGTTTTCTTACACGTGGCAAGACCCAGTCACTGTCACTGGGCAGCCCCACCAGCTAGGCCAACCAGGACTGGAAATGGTGCTGGAGATCCCGCGATGCTGACGCCTGGAACCTCTGTGCAATGTTTCTGTTTCCCCTAGAAGTGCAGTTCACCCCTAAAGAGTCATGAAATGAGACTTACAACTCAGAATGAGTTATTTTGAGTTATTTTAAAAGGTTGGACCAGGGTCTAATACACATCTAGCTGGTGACTTGTCTTTAATATGTCCTAGGTTCATTTGCTGGTGTGGCAGCAAGAATTAAAATGGAAGCAGCGTGGGTCATCTTTCCTCTAGCGACTCATGAGCAGACGCCACAGTCCTGCCTTGGGGTTGGCTAATAAATAAACACTGTGTCTAATGTCCTTCTGCATGCCTACCGACCTACTGGCTTTTTGCTTTTTTTCTCTATTAGCAGACAGGTCTTAGGTTAAGGACCAAGTCAACCAAGGTGGCCAAAACCAAGGTGAGAGACTAAAACCTTTTGCTGGAGTCCGTGGTAAGTTTCCAGGATAAACTCTTAGATAAAGTCTTACCCTAGGGTTGATTTTGAGTGGCAGGTAATGACTGAATGATGCCCGGGGCTCCACATTAAGAGGAAGCTGCATTTCTCCTCTGTCTCAAGTCCCATCACCCCAGCAACACTCTAATTCCAGAAGCTCCCCAGAAGCCACAGGATGGTGTGTAAAAATAAAAGAAAATAAGAAACCAGAGATAAAACACAATAGCTGAATTATGGCAGCTCCTGACTACTGGCTACTTGGTCTACATCACTTAAGGACAGGATGAAACCAGAGCTCCTGGGAGGCTATGGAGCTAGTCCTAGTGAGATGATGTTTATAGGTAGGGTCTGTCAGAGCGTAGAACTGTCTCAAGACTTCTAGAACTTTCCTTTCCTATCCAAGGGCTGGGACTCACTAGCTCTGTGGGATCATGGGTTAACCGTCTCAGCCAGTACCACCTTTCTAGAAATAAAGATACTATCGGCTGTTTAGAAGCCTGGATCTGGACAAACCTGGTTGATAATGGGATTTTCTTATGGGTCATTAACTGAGTACACAAAGGCTCCCGACTTGTGCCGCCTCTCAGGAATGAAATACATCTTAAAAATTCAAAATATTACCTGTGTTTGGGGCGTGAATAGAAAGGGCAAAGCCACCTGAAATTCCGTGAGCAATGGGCCCTGGAATATGAATATGCCTTGGAGCAGTGTGCTTGGGAGAACAAAATGTTATGGTGCATCATGGCCCTGGGGGTGACTTTACTGGAACTTTCCACCTACCGCCTTCCAGCCCTGAGCTTATAGGGTTGTAGTGACCACACTGTCCTCAGCAGCAGATGGCACATTCGCTGCCAAATAAGGTCTTCAGGGACTCCTCATTCTGCTCCTGTGGTTTCTTCTGCTTAGATTACAAGTGGCATTGTTAACAAATGAAGCCAAAAAAGAGATCCATAAAGACACTGTCAAATAATACTTTGGCTCTTGTCCTTTCATCGCTGCTGTGGCAAAAATGCTGGACAGATGCAGCCTAGGAAAAGAAGGGCTTGTTTTGCACATGGCCTGAAGGTACAGCCCCTCAGGGCCAAGGAACCATGGCAGAAGAGACTGAGGAAGCTGACGGCCTCCCAGCTGTGGTCAGAGAGTAGGAAGAGATGCATGCTGGCGCTCAGCTCACCTTCTCCCATCCCTCTCCACCCAACCACCCCCACCACAAAGGAGAGTAACCCTTTTACTCAGAGACTGTGTATCTGGGTACTGTAGTCCAGCCAAGCTGATGCAGTAATTTGGCCATCATGCAAAGCCATCAGAAAGGCTGTGACCGAGGCCACACATACCCAGTTCTTTACCGAGGACATTCCTGATTCAAATCATTCCAGCTCCAATTTCTCTGTCTCCTCTTAAGTTGCCATGGATATGGAGAAAGCTTCCTTCATGATGAAGACTCAAGGGAAGATGTCCTCCCAACAATTTGGCTTTTTGAGACAATGTCTCAGGCGGTAGCCAAGGCTGGCCTGAAACTCCCTCTAGCTCAGACTGGACTCCAGCTCACGGATCTCAGCCTCTCGGGTGTTGGGATCACAGAGGTGATTGTCTGGCTTTGTAGGTCTTTTCAAACGATCGGATGGTACACCCCTGAAAACGGCAGCCTTGCCTCTGCAGAATGCCCGGTCTGCACTTGGGTCCACAGAGGACTCAGCCACACACTGAAAATAAACGGATTCAACGCGAAAACACACAGAAGCTGCCTCGGTTGAAAGCTGAATGGAATGGAAGCCAGCTTCACAGGGCCTGTGCAAAGAAAGACGAGGGAATTTGCCTTGATTTTTTCTCCCAGTTTGAGGGAATTTGCAAGAGAAACTTTAACCATGTCTGCATTTTACCGCACTTTGCCGAGAATGTGGGCCTATTAGTACCTTAATGAATTACTGAGACAGAGAGAACACTTGGCAGCTATGACATGCTTCTAAGCTTTTATGGAGGCCAGAAGGAACAAGATGATCCCTCAATGGTCCTGTTTGTACGTGAAGCCACTCTGTCATGCCTTTCAGGGGTGATACACATGGAGAAACATTATTTTTTAATATAATGTAAAAAAAAAAAAAAAAACAAACCCCAACCGCGCAGAGGCCAAGAGAGCTTCGTGTGTGGGAACCAAATGGCCCGGACCTTTCTGTGGCTGTTTAGGATCAGGTCCTTTATGTTCTGTGTGGGACTTGAAGCTCTCCTCAAAGAATGTGAAGGTGGGAGGCAGAACCTGCGGAGGCAGACTCGGAACTGAGATGTCAAGTTTTCTGTTGTGCCTGGGAGAGCAGAGGAAGCAAATAGGTTTTGCTGAAGGAGACATAAAATGTGGGGATGTGGTGTGTGTGTGGGGGGGGAGGGGTTTCTTGTAAAAGGCCAGCAGGCCAATCCTTGGGAGTCTTCCTGATGTTTGGCCACACTGAGTCTCCAGACTGAGGCCCGGGACATTCCAAGTATGATGTTCTTCCTTCAAGGCTGTGGTCTAGAGATGTGACTGGCCTATGGGTGTTAGGTCCCTAACTTCATACCCAAGCCCTTTAACAGAAAAGCGCTCACAGTGGTCACGGCTCACCAGCTAGCATCCTGCATGCCCTCTACCCTCTCTTCTTCCTCAGTCCCCACATTCTATACTCTTGCTCTTGCTCTTGCTCTTGCCCACAGGTAAACTTCTCGTCCCCGTCCTCCTGCTCACTCACTGCCTGCAGCATCTCTCTTCTTCCTGTTTCTTCCTGTGTCTTCATCCTCAGATTCCCCTTGCTGCTTGCTTGTCACAACTAAACAATGTCTTCCTTTTGTCACCATCCCAGGCTGTCTTCCCCTCTATGCTGTGGGCTCTACAGTGTTGGGAACAGTAGCTGGCACTGTCGAGCTGTCAGCAAGACTACAGGAGAGGTTGTGTTCCATGGTCACTGTGGGTTGTTAGTGTTGACATTCTTACTCCCAGCTGCATGCTCCAACGACTGCCCCCAGCACAAGGGACACTGTGTTCTTCCATATACAGCAATAACCCCAAGCCTAGGGCCTTGATCCCTGGATGGCTCATTGGACTTAGTTATCAGGGAATGTTCTGTGGGAAGGACACGCGTGCATATCTTTCTTGTAATAGCTCGTGATGCACAGACAGGCTGAACCATATTTAGGGAATCTGGAAGTATTTTTTATAGCATTGAAATTGAAGTCATTTAGGTGGTCTGTGTGTAATTATTTGGGGGAATTCTGGAAGGCATTGTGTTGACATTGTTCCCATAGGGAACAAAGACACCCTGAGAGGTCGGATGTCAGAGCCCAGCTCAGTGGACAGGGTTGAACAGGAGCCAGGAGTCAATGGTCTTAGTTTTGCTGGCCTGAATGGACAAAGGACATTGGCTGTCAGTCCTGTGTGTGTGTGTGTGTGTGTGTGTGTGTGTGTGTGTGTGTGCAGCTCCTATGCATGTGCCCATAGTGTGCTTGTCTATTCATGAGGGAGTGTGTGGAAGCCAATGATCAGCTGCCAGAGCTGTTTCTCAGGTACTGCTCATCTTGTTTTTTTGAGATTCACTGGCACAGAACTCTTTTTTATCATTATTAATTATGATGATGATGATGATGATGATGATGATGATGATGATGATGATGATGATGATGATAGGCTAGGCTGACTGGCCAGCAAATTCAGGAATCCTCCTGTGATTTTCATCCATGATGTTTTGACTCTTATGTCTCTGTCCCTAGGAGATGATATTGGAGTTTGCTTTGCTTACAGTGGCTCCCGAGTTTAGAGTCACCTCCCCCTAGTGGAACATTGAGCCAGGGGCTGTCAGGGCTGGTTTGTTGGCCCCTTTGCTCCCTTGCTGGAAGTGGGTAGAGGTCCACAGTGACCTCAGCAGAACACAGCGCCCAGGACACCACGGCCTGGAACAGCTTTTACCTCCCCGTGTTTCCGCTTCTCCTTTCCCCTCCACACAACCCCTCCCTTCCCCAGACAGTCTCACTTCTGCTTTCAGAGGGTGGGGATTCCTGCTGCTCACTCTTGGGACTAGTTCTTCCTCCACGAGGAGTCCAAGGAAAGCTGCTGGGCTTCCCACAGTGTTTCAGCTTCTAGGAGGAGGGCTACGCTGGGAAATTTAGACTGTCACAAGACCAGCAATACCACCCAGGTGTTTATTAAAAAGAGATATATGGATTTCAGTCTCTTCCATGCTATCCCTTAAGATTTCTGGGGACTGACCATCCCTCTGCTCTGTAGACTCAGCTTCATGCCGTGTCATGGGCCACAGACACGCTGTGTTTGGGGCATACCGGAACAGAAGCATCTGTGTCGTGAAGTTCACCATGAAATTCAAACCCAGAGTTATGCAGTGGGCTGACTCTTGCCCCACATTCGGTTCTAAAAATTAGCAGCCATGTAGACGGCAGAGTTCTAGTTGATTCCTGAACAGATAGCATTGACATTCTCCAAGACCAGACAGTACCCGCTTAATCATCTGCCTTTCAGTCTGGGGCTCTGTGTGCTCGTTTCCCTCAAATGTTCATACCCTGAGCCATTTCTGCAGTCCCAGCCTTTCCATCTCTATCAGTTCCGAGGTGTGCGGTGACCCTTCTCTTCCATTTCTAGTATTTCTCGCTTTCTCTTCAGGAGGCTGTGAACATCTTTGACTCCTCAGCAACCATCCGCACATCCTCCGAGGTCTGGACCCCTCTGCTCTTGGCATCTTGTTGATGTCCCTTCAGATCTCCCCACACAGAACGAACTATTTCCTCCTTGCACTTTGAATCTATTTAGAACGTCACATCAGCAAGCTGGAGGGCAAGTCATCTCTTCTCATTAGTTTGAGAATGGAGAAGGCTGGAGAGATGGTTCAGTCATTGAAGGCTAGTCTCACAAGCCCAAAGACAAGAGAGCCAGAAGACCTGAGTTGGGCTCCCAGCACCCACACTGGTTGGCTCACAACTGTCTGTGACTCTAGGTCCAGAAGATTTAACTCCTTCTTCTGGCAGCAGCATGTATTCATACACACACACACACACACACACACACACACACACAGAGAGAGAGAGAGAGAGAGAGACAGAGACAGAGACAGAGAATCTTAATAAAAATAAACTTGAAAGGTAGACTGGAATCCCTGGTCTTTTGATAAGGAGGGATGCTGCTCACCTGCTCTGGGCTTTGTCTTCTGTAAGCAGGTAACTGGAGCACTGAGAACATTGCCTGGGGCCAGGAGGGTGGTTTGAATACGTCGTGATAGACCTGGGAGAATACACAGAACCCAGGATTGCTGGTGGTGGGCAACTCAGGCACTTGCCTCTCACGGTAGGTCTGAGGCTTGCCTAGAAGGGCTGTGCACACACGGTGACCTGAGAGTGGACATGGTAGTATATGTAGAGGACACTGACTTCCCAAAGGAGGAACACCTGCAGACTGCTTCTGGTTAACTTGGAATAGCTGAGAAAGAAGGAGAGCAAGAACGCTGGGAGCCTCTGGGCAGTTCCTACCATTGCCCATGCAGTAAAATGAAAAGACTTTATTTTTAATTATGTGTTATGTGAGCACATGTGTGCACATGTGTGCAGGTGCCCTGCCGAGGTCAGGGGTGTTGGATGGCCTTTGGAACTGTAGTTATAGGCAGCTGTGTGCCGCCTGATGTGGGTGCTGGCAAGTGAGCTCAGGTCCTTTCCAAGAGCAATGCATGCTTTTAACTGCTGAGCCCTCTCTCCAGTCCCAGCTCTTAATTTTTAAATGTGTCCACAATCCACATGTCCTTTTATTATTCAGTGGTTTGGACAACATTCTGCAAGGTAGGCAACCTTGAACTTGGTGCTAGCTACCACTGGTCTTACCATGGGACAACACTGCTTTTTTTAATGACACAAATTAATTTTAATACACTGTAAAGAAAAGAAAGAGGGGATGACAATCAGCCTATTTGGAATTGTTTTCTCTTCACAGATATAAGCAATTCTGTTACTTTGAGCTGTTACAGATACTGTATCCACCTTTGGCTTGCTTTTGCTTCCTGGGACACAGGCTATTTAATCTATATTTGGATCTATACTATGATTAGTTTCACACATAGTATATTATATATCCTTCTTTCTATCACATTTTTGCTAAAATTATTCACAAACAACACTGCTTTTGAGGGAGTTGAACAACGATTCCAGTTCTTGTGTGAGGGGGTAGGAAGACACAGGTTAACATAAATCACTCTTGTGGTTTTTCACCCCCCAAGTAAACAAAGCAAAAAACGGCAACAAAAGGCAAGCATTTAAAACCAACAAAAACTCTCTTCTCAGTTACAGATTTTGAACGACTTAGCTGAAACTCATCTAGAAACACTGCAAAGTCACTTGGTTACTTCCCTGCAGGAACTGACCAAATCAAATGCAGCCAACATCCTCCCATTCCCGGTAAAGTCTTAACTGAGAGATTGGATGGAGACTTAGTATCTTTTCCCTTTGCTGTGATAAAAATTACCCTGATAAAGGCAACTTAAAGGCAACTTTGTTTCAGCTCACAGCTCAAGGGTACAGTCTGTGGTAGTGGGGAGCCAAAACAGCAGGAGCTTAAAGCAGTTGGTCACATTGTGTCCATATAGTCCTAAAGAAGAAATGGCTGAAGGCTGGTGTCCTCAGCCGGCTCTATCCACTCAGTGGGAGAGCCCAGCCAGGGGATGGCCCCACCTACAGTGGGCAGGCCTTCCGCCCTTAGGTAACCCAGTTGCAAAGATCTACACCCAAACCCCAGGAGGTTCCAGGTTCTGTCAGGTTGACAGTTAACACCACCACAGTCACCTTGCCTCTCCGTGCTGTTTTCCTCTTGATGACTAAGTCTGCACAGCTCCAGCATCAGATGTGCCTGCAGGGAGAGGTCCTGGAGCCTTCAACAGAGATCTAGACAGCAGGCAGGAAGGTGCGCTCTGCTCCTTGGGTGAAGAACTAGGGAAGCCAGGGTGTCCCAGGCTACTTCGTAATGACATGTGGCTGACTTTCTCCTGGTAGGGACCCCAGCCTGACCCCAGCTGTTGCTTTCTCCAGTTGTTAACCACAGGGTGCAAACACTCCCCCACCATGTCTATTGCCCCCCCCCCCTTGCCACGCTAAGCCCTGGGGCAGGCTCATGTTCACAGGAGCAAGTCATTATCCAAATTAATTAGCTGATTTTCCTTTTGTATAAACATCCATGCTCAAGGCTAATTGCTCATTTAATTAAAACCTTCAGCTCTAATCAGGATTGCCTTTTATGTAATTCACACACATTTAAGGTACCAACTGCTCCTACTGCTGTGTGTCGTAAACGGAGACTAAGCCACGAAACGCGCAAAGGAAAACGGGGAGTGGAATCATGAAGAGCAGCACGGGAGGATGAGTGCCAGAAGTTTTTCCCATGAGCTGGACTGGCTTTGGAGTAGTTCCTCCTGGGAGAGGAGCTGCTGTCACCTTTTCCTTATTTTAATTACAATACCCTGCATACTGGTTTCCATTTATTTGCAACCCTTGTTTTTGAGAGGGCGATATTCGGTTGTTCATCATCCCGTCCGCACTACACACGAAACTGCTCTTTAATGTCCCATATTCTGAGGACATCGGGGGTTTTCAGGAGTCTTAACGTGAGGCTCCCTGGCGGGGTTGATTGTAAATGGGTTTGGGGTGGGCTGAGTTGGGAGCAATGGGCCAGGATGTGGGTCGGAAGGGTCTGAGAACTTGGCAGTTCTTGGTGATGGCTTTGCCTCCTTTCAGAATATCTATTATCTGAGTTTGTAAGAGATACAAACACAAAATGACCTGGGCTAAAGAAAGCAAGGGAAATTAAATCTCTTATAAGAGTAAATTTATGGGTTAAGCTACAGTCAAGGATGTTAGACTTGGAGACCGAATCATGTCATTGAGCTGTGGTTTTGTGATCCACTTGGCTTCGCCTCAGACTTCCTCGAGGGAAAGAAAGTTCTGCTCACATCTCTCAGAGAAGGAAGACCCCTCTCTATCGACGTCGGTGAAAGTCTCATTTGTCCTGCGAGGACGTAGTTGCCATGGATGGGAGGATTCCGTGTGCTCACTGGGGTGGACTGACAACTCCACCCCGTGACCAGGGCACAGCTCCTCTCTGCTGGCAGTTACATGAATTAAGATGGAGGAAAGGGGAGTGCCATCCAGGGAAAGCCTGTGAGACTGGGTGGGTGTGGAGTGGGAACATGGCAGACATTTATCTGGAGACTGGATCAGGTGATGGGGTCATCGTAAGGCAGGGGCTATGACGGCTGGTCCCCACTGAGGATTCCCTAACAGGGCTTCTTCTTGTATTTAGGTGACAGACGGGGCCTGGAGCACATCCTAGCGATATGGGGTTCCACCTGCCCCCTTCTAACCCTGCACTGATTCTATTGTGAAGAGATGGGGCTCTGCCTTCTCCCAGCCTCTGTCCCACTTTCAGGGAATTTTGTGTCTCTATGGCCTCCTAGCCATTCATACCTGTGCTCCTGGGAGGGTGATGGTGTGAAGTGTATGCAATGGAGATTGCACAAGCACCCTCACTGTGGCGTAACTGGAGCACTTGGGGACACAGCTGTCCTGCGGAGGGTCAGCTCAGACACCTACACACATTAGACAACAGCCAGCCTCTGGCGGGGGCATGCAGGATGATCCCACTCATCACCCCCCTGCTGTCCACCTCTTCATCTGTCTGGCAAGCCTTTTGCCTTCTCTTCTGCTGATCCCTTTCCTTGTGGAGTTCTCAGCAATGCTGTGAGCTATTTGCTGGTACTTAAGGTGATGGACGGTGACTAGCAGAAAAGAGAAAGAAGCCGTTGTCAGAGCAAATTCATTATTAATGCTTGGTAGTCTTCCTGTCTGCACCCCAGCTGTTCAGCATAGAGCCATGAGGATGTGACTATATTTGCATGGTTCCTGGGGAGACCGTGTGGGCTGTGGCTTACCCTTCCCGAGAGGACGGACAGCTTGACTAGGAGGAGGAAGGGAGACGAGGTGAGAGAAGATCTCTGCACATTTCCTTGTGATAGAATAGCTGCAAGAAGCTCCTCGAGGGAGGAAGGCTTCATTTCGGAGCACAGTTTCGTGGCCGAAAGGTCATTGTGGTGTTTATGATGTGATTCATGATGCTGGGAGTGACTGGCTCATGGCTGTGGCGATAAGAATATGAGGCTACTTGATCGCATATTAGTAGACTAGGAAGCCAAAAGCTTGGGCCTCAAGTAGTGCAGTTAGAACCTAAGATCCATTCCTAGTGTTCTTCCCTGGCCACACATCACCTCGCTAAAGCAGGGGTTCTCAGCCTTCCTAATGCAGCTCCTCATGTTGTGGTTACCCGCCCCCCCCACCACCATAAAATTATTTTCTTTGCTACTTTAGAAATGCAATTTTGTTACTATTATGAATCATCATATAAATATCCGTGTTTTCTGATGGTCTTAGGGGATCCCTGGGTAAAGTGTTGTTTGACCCCCTTCCCACAAAAGGGATGGCGTCCCACAGGTTGAGAAATGGTGCTTGAAAGGTTCCACAATCTCCCCAAGCTGAGGAACAAATGTTCAAACACGAGAGCCCGTGGAGACGTTTCACACTCAAACTGTGTCAGACTTGTTTCCTGGAAATTAGGATGGATTCTGAGCCCACCCTGGGAGAAGACCCCTGTCTGCAGGACTCCCTCAGAGAGGGTTTGTCTGGTCCGAGTCCTCATCTTGTAGGTGGATGGAGGGGGTCAGAGGAGACAATGGAGACATGGCAGAGTTTCTGAGACGCTCAGGCTGTCCCTAGAACTTGGCTGTACCACAAGGAACACAGAGGCCACAGGACACACCAGAGAAAGCGGAGGTGACTTTGGGCCAGGGTGAGCCAGGTGCTCTGGGGTTGGAACAGTGGTGACTCACGGTGCTCCTTTGCTTTTGTTCTGGACTGATTTTTACCCCTCCCCACGTGCCGCTACCTTCAATCAGTACATCTTCGTAGACTAAGTAAATAAATGAAAGCTTCAGAGAAGCAGAAATACTCCATCTCTGGATCTGACTTAAAACCCAAAGGTAAAGTTGCTGTCATCTTCTCTCTCCTTTCTTCTCTCTCTTCCCCCTCCCTCCCTTTTCTCTCCCCCCTCCCCCTCCCTGGGATCTTATTAAACATTGCCATATTTTTAGTGTGGATGCTTCACGGTGCCAGAAATAGTTGCTACAAGCAACTGTGGGGAGGGAGGGGAGGAGGAAGACCTGAAAGTGTCATGGAAGGCATTAGCTATTTGTCGGCTGCAGAGCTGCCTCATTATTCTGATGGCAAACACCCCTCCAATGGGGGAAGGAGAGGTGGAAGCACCCCAGTCTTTACACTTTGCTGCGTGCCTGTGAACACTCACAGCGGCGGCCCCGGCGGCGAGGGAAGCCTTTGCACAGAGCTCCTCTGGCAGCAGACACGCTCACACACATTCCCTGTGGCGGGAGCTCTGGCCTCTTTGCACAGAGATTCCATTAGTCACAGGTCATCCTCCTTGTCGAGGAAGTGAGAACAACTTTTTCTTCTCACAGAGGAGTCCTGGGCTAATTTGTCATCTGATTGTGTTTGGAGCAGTCTGCTTCCTTTGGGGAGCTTACAGAGGAGGCTTGAAGGACTGTGACAAATATTTCTTATTGGTCCTGCTTGGTTGTCAACACACAAATATAAAGTGGTTGTTTCTTTCTTTTTTTTTTTTTTAAAAAAAATGGTTATAAATACTTGAAATATGTGGGGGAAAGTAAACGGAATCCAAGCCCTTGCTTGCGTCCCCTGTAAACTGAGTGAGGCAGATGACAAGAGCTCTAGGAAAATATCAGGATCTCTCAAACTGCAGAGCACTCTGAAGAATGCAGTGATACAGCTCATTATGAAAAAAATGCGGCATTTTGTGAAGGATGAAGTTGATTGCAGAAGAGACACTGGGAGTCGGGCCTGTTGTAGACACAGTCCTTGTTTAAGAAAAGTGTCAGAATTTATTTTAAAACTGTGTAGTTAAAGGGATTTGGGGGAGGGTTTTTTTTTTTTTTTTTCAAGCCATGTTGAAGTCTTGACAAGCTTTTGGCCAGTTCCCACGAGTCTCCATCTGGGTACGCGTGCGGGCGACATCTTACTTTACTTAACGTTTGTTCTCAGCCGGTGTTCTCCTCCGCAGAGCGCCGTGGGTTGCGAGGGATAAAAGGCGCTCTGCTTGGTGCTGTCAGCAGCATCATGGAAGTGAGTTTTCCGTCTCCCCGTGAGTGGCACTGAAGCCTGCCGCGGCCTTAAAGTGCATTTCTCCCCACACTTCGTGTGGATTCGCCTGCCTTCTCTTTCTGCATTCTCTTTGCCACCATGTCGTAATCTAGTGAGCAAAATATTGCAGTTTATGAAGTATTAGCTCTCATTGATGTGACCCACAATAGCTGGCAAGAAGCCACTTGATAAGGGCACCGTCCAGGACGACTGGCAAAGTGTGGGGTCAGGAATGACTGGTGCTTCTCTGTTGTAGGAGGCTGCTTGCTTACATCTGGATGGGTCATGCAGCAGAAAGCAGACCTGGGTTAGGGATGGGACTGGGAACCTTGAGACCTGCTTCTGCCAGCAGGGTTCTTCCTCTGCAAGGTTTCAGAACCTCCACACAAACTCTGGTCCTCTCTAGATATCAACTGTTCAAACACATGTGCCTATGGAGGGCATTTCACGTTCAAGCCACAACAGCACCTTTTATTAAATGCTGGGTGTGGTCAGTTACTGTAGATGGAGCCAGAATACGGTCTTTACTTCATCCTTCTTAACAGTTCTGTGTTAATCTATGGGTCAAAGTCCTGAGCTTGTGTTATGAGAATTCGTATAAGATGAGACAGAGGCTCAGAAAATGGTAGGTAAATTTCTGTGTGCTCTCGGGTGACTTACATAGACTTAAGTCTCTCGGGTCTTAATTTAAACCTTGGACCATGATTAAATGTCCTCAGAGCATGCTATGACACTCATGGGGCTAATGCAGAATTCACCCAAAGGTCATATCCATCAAACATTGTGTGTTTTTAGTCCTAATTTCTGACTTTCTCAGACGCTACTACGTAGATATTATCTCAGACTCTGATGAACACGTGGAACACATCGAAGAACAATTGAGAGGGAAGGACCAGTGCATGGTTACCAGCTCATGTCTCATAAGACACTTGAGTAGTAGGGAGTGTGTAGTCCCAGCAAGTGATGAGGGCTCCATTCCAGAAATAAGGCAATATAAGATAACATTCTAATCTTGGGGGCGTTTTCTGGATAGGGTGGCATAGACTCAGTTGACCTCAGGCTCAAATCTGATGCCAAGCTTATTTTCAGGAGTGACTTCCCCATGATTATAGATGCCTTTGAGTTCCGAGTAACTCGAGTCTGAGGCTCAGCATCCCCGTGATCTTTCCTATTGGGCAGAGCCTATGCTATTCCTTCCCTCCGGTGGCTCATCCTACCTGTCAGTTACTGTGTCAGGCATTAGCAGGTTGCTAAGCACTTCCTCTTCGTGCTGGAACGTAAGTGCTAAACGCGGGTTCAGAGCTGCTGTGAATTCCCATTACCTTTCAATGAGGCACGAAGCAGAGCGTCTTAGCGATGTTTAAATCGCAGCTTTATAGACCTATGCACCGGAGAACAATGGCAAGGCAGCCGGAAGGCCTTGCTGGAGCTCAGCTAAGTTTTCTCACCTCAGAGGCATGCAGGTTTGTGAGTCTTGACTGCAGTCAGGTGGGTCAGAATCACACCGGTCTCGAAGGACTGAACTCGGAGTAGCATCTGTTAGGAATTCTGACGCAGTATGCATTCTGTGATGCTGCTGACCCACAGACAAGTGGAGAAAAGGAACTGAATTTAGAATGTTCTCATGTTGGTTACTTTTCTCATTCTCATGATGAGAAACCACTTCAGGGAGGAGGGGATTATTTGGCCTCCCGGTTTAAGAAGGGCTGGATTCCCTCATGGTAGAACAGGTAAGGCAGCTGACTACACAGCCAGGAAGCGATCAAACATTGCCCCTCAACTCACCTCCTCCTTTATATTCAGTCCAGTACCCCATCTCACAGAATGGTGCATCCACATTTAGGGTGCAATTTTCCACTTTAATTTTCCACTTGATCTAGAAAATTCTCACAGACACACTGAGGGGTTTAGCTGCTAGGAGAGTCTCGAGCCTGTGAGCTGCAGATTTGGATGAGGAGAGAGAACAATTACATCATGGATGATCCTGCATTCTTCATAGGTGAGGACATGGAGGATATTCTCCAATACCTTAGACACCCTGAGACCCCACCATGGTGCCCCAGCTGCAAGACACTAAATCCGGCTCACCCTAGCTCCAGGTAGAATATACAAAGTCTAAGAGGGAGGCAGATCCCCATTTACCTAGAAATCTGCCTCCCGCTGGCCATGGGCTCTGGCTAACTGTCCATCCTCTCCTCTGCCTCCATTGAAGGGGGAATCCACCACATGAGACACCTTATACACAGGAATGACCCGTAAACACCCTTCCAGAGAGGGCCACTGCCTGTAATTTTGCTGTAGTCTTTGGATTTAGCTTTCATAGGTGATAGGCCTTGTCCTTTCATTTGCCGATCACCGAGACCAGTCCCCTCATGAAAAGCTGTTCCACCCACAGTAACTCCTGGCGTTCCGCCCCGTGCCCTGCAATATTTAATTGTGATGCAACACATGCCTTTGGTTCTATTTTTCATGCTCATTGACTCATCTCACGCTTAGAAACTCCAACTGTGATTTTGTCATTAACAGTCACAGGTTTTTAGGTGTTTTTATAAATCAACTTATTTTTACAACGAATTATTAGGCCAAACACATTTTAGCTCCCCCCTGCCACGCACACATACACCTCATTTTCTCTTGTGTTTAGAATTTTTAACACTGAATCCCAAGGACTTTTTTTTTTTGCCACTTAGGGTAACTTCCTTGGTTCTTATTCTAGAGTTTCTTTAAAAAGAATCCATTTTTTCCCCTGTCAACACATAAGAAGAAATATCAATAGTAATCTCCTGGTAAACATGAGACTCGAGGTACCCACACCTGGATGACTCAAACAAAAATTGCCAGAGTAGCCTCTGAGACCCTAATGTGAAGTCTTGAACCTACGAAGTTTGGAGCAATGTGCACACATTTGTCCAGAGACCCTGGTGTGCCCTTCTGACACACAGTGACCATGTCTACATCATGTAGGTGGACGTCAACCTCCAGGATCCCCTCAGGCGTCTATGGGTCTCTCCTGCGATGACAAAGATTAAACACTGTTTTATGGCTGTATTGTTACTAGCAGGAAGGCTGGAGGGCTCCATATAATACACTTTCTTCAACTACCAAATTTGTTCTTTTTTTTTATTTTGATACTGAAACAAGTGTCAATGTTTATTTCCAAAAGTGCTGTGTCCTCTGTCCTCCTATGTCCACTGGGGTAAGTGGCTTCATTCTTTCTAAGAACATCAGTTTATGTTCCCGAAAGAGAAGCTACACAGGGCACTAGAGCATCATCTAATCGATGGTAGCCCCATGCCACAACTCTGCTCTGAAGAAACTTTATTTGGGAAGCAGTTCAGATCTGTACAGAAGAGCTTTGGAGATAGGACAGAGCTTTCTGTCCTTGAACTGGCTCCTATCCTGTACGACGCAAATAATGCAAATATAACACGATCAACTGGCCCAGTTCCTGGTCTTGGATCTGTTTCTCAGAGAAGCCCAGGATCGTCTCTAAGAACCTACATGATTCCTAGTGTCCTTCCTCCATTCCCCCCCCCTCCGTGTGTCACAATCCGTCTGTCTACACAGACTCCAAGAGTCCTTCTTCCATTCCCCCCATGGAACTTTCAACAGATGGTTTTTGAGGAGGGAGCCTCAGTTGGATGGTAGTCACAGTCTCTTGACCTCCATGAGTCAGGGCCTTCTGTGGCTGTGGTCTTGCCCTCAGAGGGCTTTTCCCACCCTACCAGCGCGGAGCAGGGCCAGCCTTGTCTGCACCATTAAACTCCTGTTTAAACAGAAGTTCTCTCCTCCCCTCCTCTCTTCCTTCGTCTCCATCTGGACAAGAGCAGTAACCGTGACATAGCCTGATGCTATTTATCTCGAGGTTCCCCCCCCCCACCACCACCAACAACAAATTAATCTATTACTCTTGAACTTAGCCTCGTGCAAATTCTTAGGATACTGGGCAGAATACAGCCAGATTTTTCTTTGCTATCATATAACCTAGAAATCAGTTCTGAAGGCTTCACAACCGCTGCCCAGGTTCATTACAACGAGAACCTTGCTTCTTGGTGTCAGGTTTGTGTATTAGTACTTTTCTCATGGCTTACACCAAATCCCCAAGAAATGCCACTCAAGGAAGAGTTAATTTTGGCTTTCAGTTAGAAGTGCAGTCTGCCACAGCGGCAAGGCAACAGAACTCAGGTTCACCCTGTGTCTGTGTCGGGAAGCGGAGAGTGGTAAGGCCCAGAGCTCATCTCTCTCTCTCTATTCAGCCCAAGACTCTAGCTCATGACATGGTGTGGTATACATTTCAGGCGGTTCATCCCTACCCAATCTAGACATCCCCCCCACTCCCAGATATGCCCAGAGTTGTCTCTTCTGCGCGATTCTAGATCTGCCAAGTTGACAGTTGGTACTAACCACCACACCCACACACTCTCTCCTCCCCGCTGAACTTTAGGCCCTTTCTTTCCTATGGTCTTCCCCCTTCTACTCTTGAAGAGGCCAGACAGAGCAGGTGTGCTGGGGAATAAGCCCCACCTTGGCACTGTCCGAAGCTTTCATTAGATGATGCTATACATATTTGGGAAGGAGGCCTACAGGGGACACATGTCTGGTGCATGACAGAAGCCTGGCCTGTCACCGGTCCTCTGTCTGTCCACTTATTTGGACATCAGATTGAGGTGACACACTGCTTCCTCTGTCTACAGTCCATGCACCGTAAACAAGCCGCTGGGCTCAGCCCAAGGGCAGGGGAGGAGGATTCAGATCCACTTCCTGGAGGGAGGAAAATCAAGGACAATATCAGACCCCTGGAATTCTCGGCAGAGGGCCTCTGCAGCTACACGGTGTATGTTCTTTGTTCTTCCTGTCCTGTCACTTGGAGATGTTGCAATGACACCAGCTGTCCTCTGTTCCTCTGCACCAGTCAGCTGAAATGGTTCCAAAGGCAGAGCTGTCTCTCTCCTCTTGTTTACACATCGAATCCTTTAGATAAGCATCACCCGAGACACCCTTCAGCTCCTCCCAGCAGATCCCACATACCCAGCTGTGGCCTTTGGCTCTGCATCTTCTGCAGCTTTAGATGGAAACCAAGAGCCCCTATGGTCCGTGGGCAGTGCGGACTAACCCTTCAGTACACCGTGAAGATTCGTTGCTCTCGTTGATATTAAAAAAAGCTGATTGGCCAATGGCTAGGCAGGATTTTGGGGGGCAGAGAAAATGCTGGGGAGAAGTCAGAAGAGACGCCGTGAGATGCAGGATGGGAAGTACGTACATGAGATAAACGAGCCTCTGGCCAGCACACAGATGAGTAGAAATGGGCTAATTTAATTTATAAGAGCTAGCTAAAAACAAGCCTAAGCTGTCAGCTGAGCATTTATAATTAATAATAAGTTTCTGTGTGGTTATTTGGGGAGTGGGAGTGGCTGGCACTCCAGGAAGGGCTGCTCCTGTCCTGTTGCTCCTCAGAGAATAGTTTTCTACCTGTAATCCACATACCCCATTCTGTTCACCGTTGTCTCTAGGAACCAGTTAGATGGGAAATGGCTACTTTCGCAGAGTGAAGGTGCTATTCCAGGAAGACATAGATAGAGCTATACTTTTAAGGTCACTTTCTATTGTGGGGTGACTTATGTCACCACACAGTCCCCCAAACTCACCCACTGAAGTTCTGACCTACTGTTCCTTAGGATGCATGGGGATTTTGGAGAAGTCTAATGAAAGTGAGGTCATTGGGGTGAGTTTTGACCCAACATGGCTGGTGTTTGTATAGAAAAGGGGGGAGAACATTTATACATAGATACATAGGGCATGTCCTATAAAGATGAAGGCAGAGGAGAGGCTATGCATCTGTGAGTCAAAAATAGACATGAACCCAGCCTGCATGATGAGGAGTAGAGCAGGCAGTCCCCTCACAAGGTCCCCTCACAAGCTCCCACACACCTGACCCCGCTGGCCCCCTCAGCCCTGGACTCCCAGCATCTGGCACCCTGATTCGGCTCCCAGCATGAGCTGTGTCATCCGAGACCTCTCTGACATGTTTGCCACCCTTCCTGGGATGAGCTCCTGGCTTATGTCATCCGTCATCAGGAAAGACAGACGTCATCAAATCCCTGATCTGTAGGAGTCAGGACACTGCCCACCCACCACACTGAGGGACACACTTCCTGGACCCACCTGTTTTATCTTTGACATAACCCCTGGTGACCTTGTCTAGAAGGGGAAGTCATGAGCCAGCGAGACACGCTTCCGAACACATAGACACACAGCCTGGTCAGTGCAAATTGAAAACTGGAAGTTCTTGGGGGGGTCCGTACAAGAAATATATTAATTTCTCAATTAAAGTGTTCATCTTCATCACCCCGCCAACCCTTCCAACTTCAGTGGGCTGGGCTTCCTTCCCTCTGTGCACCAGGATTTAAACTCAGGTCAGTCAACTCCGGAATCTACATTCTCAAATGTTGTATATACTGCTTTTATCTCTAGGGGAAAAAAAAAAAAAAAACATTTAAAATGGTGTTTTCTTTGGCCTTGAGTTAAGACCTCTAAGAAGACAACTGGAATTGCATTGGCTCCCTTGAAAATCACTTGCCATTATTATTAGCATCTTCAGTGTGTCCTCTGCAAGACCTGTGGTTAAGCCATGGCTTCACCACACTTGTAATGGAATAGGGGTGTTCTCAGCGTACTCGGAAGTGCTGAGGTCTTTTCCATCATGGAATGGCTCCACATTTCAACACAGCAAGCTCTCTTGGGACCCTCGTGCAAATCTAGCTGAGTCCCTGAGCTTCCCACTGGTCACAAATCAAGCCTGCCCTCTTTTAGAGAGGAGAGTGGGCCTTAGGACCAATGAAGTGCTGTGCATATTTGCCGGTAGTGTTGGATATTTCTATACAAGTCCTGGATTAATGCTGCCCACTTGGGGCCCACAAGAGACTCCTTGAGTAGCATGCCAGGAGTATCCTCTGTAAGCGGCTCTGTAGCAAGTTTCAACCATGCCCTCCTTTCTCAAATACCAACATTTTGTGGCATGGCCTTTACCCTATCCCTATGCCTCATTCAATAAAAGCTTAATATTTAGTACCACATAGAAGTACATGGTTCTTTTTAAAAATATGCTGCTTATTAAAATATGCTGTCCTCTGGGCCCTGCCCATGAGTGACTTTTCCTGTGGCTATAGCCAACTATCTGATGAGAAAAATGCCTTGAGCTCCAAAGCCACAGAGAAACCTTGTCTCGAAAAACCAAAAAAAAAAAAAAAAAAAAAAAAAAAAAAAAAAAAAAAAAAAAAATGCCTTGAGGAGGGAAGGGTTGGCTGTGGCTCACAAGGTGAAGGTGCAGCCAGTCATGTGGGAAGGCAAGTCATTAAGAGCTGCTCACAGCTCTGGTAGAGGGAGCGTTCTCACAAGGACACCAATCAGGAGGCAGAGGGAGCGGAATGGGATGGTGCTACCCACAATCAGGGCGGCTCGCCTCTTAGGTCAAGCCTCTCTGGAAAAGCCCTCACCAACGCTTCACCTAAAGGTACATTTCACTGCTGCCCTAGGAGTGTCTTTATCCAGTCAAGGGGACAGTTGAAAAAACCATCACGGTAGTCATGGCTGAGTCACAGCTGCTCCCATGGGATGCCCACATATTCTGCTGTGACCGTGTTCTGGTTGGTGTGATTATACAATTTAAACAACGCAATGATCTGTCTGTCTGTCTCTCTCTCTCTCTCTCTCTCTCTCTCTCTCTCTCTCTCTCTCTCTCACACACACACACACACACACACACACTCACACACACACACACACCCCTCTCCTGGACTGAGAAGCTCTCACTTCACAAACAACCTAGACTGAATCATCATGGAAGCCAATCTAAGCCACCCCTTTTATATCTGGGATGGGTTCTGTTCCTCTAGAGCACTCTGACTGAGAGTTATTTGTGTCAAACATGGACCGTGTCTGGAAAAGCGAGTCTCCATTCATAAATGAATGCAACAAAATTGTGTATTTGACCATCTATAGACTTGACCCTGTCAGAACATTAAATGCCACGTGATTTCTGGGAATCTTGTCCCTGTCGCAAGGTGAGAAAGCTGGAGCTGACTGTATCCTGTCTATCAGTTAGGTTAGAGGGGTCCCAGGCCCCTCAATGTGAGCAGCTTCTGCCTTCGGCTGGGCAGGATGGACCAGGTCTTCTTCCTGTCCACCGGGCACCAGTACACACAGCCCTTGCTGGAGTCACTGAAATCCCAGAGTGGTTAACACCAGCTATGGGTCCCTCAGAATGTCCAGGACCTAGAAGAGGGAATTGGGAAACAGCAGCAATGGTGGTGTGAGGTCATGAGGTCATAAGGTCACACCTACAAAGATGCATTATATGGCACCTGCAGCCCTTGCAAACGAACCCAAACTTCAAAAGCACTCTTGGTTTTTATGGATTTCTTGGGTTCAGGGCATCTCAGGTCAACAGGCTCCCATCAACCCTGCTCACAGATCAGCTGCAAGCTTTGTGGGCTTCTCTGCAGCACGGAATGCACAGTGGACTGGTCACAGCAGAAGCCCTGCTAAATAGTGCTGCCTTGTGTAGGCAGAAGCAAGACTGCTGGGTGGAAAGGCAGGCTGTTGCTGGTGACCAAAGGCTTGGGAGGTGGCTCTGCCAGCCCTGGCTCAACACCAGCCTGCCTGTGTCCACTTTGCTCAAGGATCATCCTAGAGCACAGCGCACAGTAGGCTCTGCGCCAATATTTGTTCATAAGTGAACTAGGAACCTTTGTAGGCCTGTGTGGATTTCACTACCATTTGGTGGGTGCATTTAAAGAAGGGCGTTCCAGTCTGCATCTCTTGATGGTGATTAGGTGATACTGAAGCTGTCCCAGCACATTATCGACATATCTCCAGCATACGACTCTTTACAATCTACAGATGTTTGGGGGAGAGATTACTAAATGCTTGCTGCAACGAGCAACTTATCAATAACCCATCTGTCAGTGAGAATGCAAGGAGATCTAATAAGATAGAATCAAATCACCTGATTGTATTTATACAGCATGTTCAGAACCATGAGTTCTGCCCGCTTGGGAGGATGGGTGGGGAGGGAGAAAGGCAGCCGGCACTCCTGGCTCATCACAGCCCCAGGGTCCTGACTGAGCAGATCCACAGAGTACAGGAAAGAGCCTTGTAAGCTTAACTAACATACAAAGGCAGATCATCCAGGTCAGCCTGGAGCCTGCAGGCTTCCTGGCACTTGAGTAGCGAAGTCACTCTGTCTTGGCCTTGTGTCTTGGATACGAATTCTTCACTTGTGAGCTTCTGTGGCTGCAGCTCTCTACGGATAGATCCTGCTTCATCTTAGGTATCTGCCGTTCCTCACGCATCTATTTTTGATGGTCTCATCTCTGTCACCTTTTGGCACCAGGGATCTTCACAAAGAGGACTCAGAAAATGTTTCCAATTGTTCTATTCCCCCAATTACATCTGCCAATTTCTGGGAGTTAAATAAATAATTCCTCATCTTTATTACTTTCCGTGTGAGGGGCCTTGAGTTACGTCAGTTACTGTCAGGTGTCCATCATTCGAGTGTTCACCGAAGAGTCATAGGTGGGTGGAGGAGATCACTCAGAGAAAAACCATCCAGAAGCCTGGTACGGATGTCCACATATGCCCTCCTAGTGCTTAGGAGCTGGAAGCAGGAGGCTCATCTTAGGCTACATAGTGAGTTTAAGGCCAGCCTGGGGCACACGAGACCTTGTGCCATCTTGCCCCTGCAAAGAAACAACTTGTACTTCCTAGAAACATGATGCCACTCTTAGACCCTTGATGTGGGGTTCCCCTCTGTATGCTCTGAATATGTTTTATTACCATCGGTTAATAAAGAAGCTGCTTTGGGCCTATGACAGGGCAGAGTAAAGCCAGACGGGAAATCCAAACAGAGATGTAGAGAGAGAGTAAGCAGAGTCGAGGAAATGCTATGTAGCTGCCAAAGGAGACAGATGCTGGAACTTTACCTGGTAAGCCACAGCCTTGTGGCAATACACAGAATAACAGAAACAGGTTAATTAAAGATGTAAGAGTTAATAAGAAGCCTGAGTTAATAGGCCAAGCAGTGTTTTAATTAATATAGTTTCTATGTCATTATTCAGGTCTTGGTGGCTAGGAAACGAACGAGCAGTCTCTGCCTACAGACCCTGCTCCTGCTTTGGACACTCCTGAGTGAGCCAGGAGGTAGAGCTCATGACTCTTGGGGACCCCAGAGTGGGCAAGTTGACTCAGTCCCTGGTACTTCTTGCTGCTTCTTACGTGTATGGTGTGCACATTAAGACACCTCTTCCAGCCTCATCACACAAATGCATGGTGTGAACTCTGTCCTGCTATTCCCCTAAGCCTGTTTCCTTAGTCACACCCAAATGTGACCTAACCAGTAGGCTAAAGGCTTCTTTTCTTCGGCTGATAACAAACATGCTCCCACTCTCTCAGCCTTTCTTTGTGTGTCCCCTCATGGCCTCCTGACCCTGCTCCTCTTTTCCTGTGCCCTCCCCGTGTGGTGATCACCCTGCAGAGGTCTCCTTGGTCCTTTCATGATATTGTTCCTTTGGTCTGTAGTTGGTTCTGTATATGGGGTGAGTTGACATTTTTTCCATGTCTTCCCAATAAAGTCACACAACACCAACACAGCTGACCTACCTCTTCCAGGAAGATCTCCCTTTCTGGAGGTTCCACAGCCTCTCACAGCTCAAACTCATACACTGTAGGGACCGTTTTACAATCAAGATGTACTTTGCGTCAGGCTCCTAAGGGTTAGCGACATCGTTGAAGGCATTGGATGATCCTGGGCCCATCTTTTCTGTTCTATCCCCTTGATACAACTAAACAAGTAAGGCATTATCTTGTAAATGTATCAATTTATAATCTTAAGAAAGATTCCATTTTGATTATTACATGCAATCTGGGCTTCCAAATAATTTATTTTGGAGTTTTAAAACCTATTGACTTTAAACCCACATGGCAGTGAAAGCTATTTCTTTTAATAAGTTTATTAAGAAACACAAATAAGAATTTAGGCCAAGAACTTGGCATTGATGGTGTAGCAATGAGCATATAATTCTTTCATGTCCTAGCAGTTGGTTTTCTGAGTCTGAAAAGATTGCAATCAAAGAGCTATAAAAAGGAGTTTCACTCAAGGAAATAATGGGAACCACATACTTCCCAGAAGCCCAGGAAGAATTGTGCATATGTGTTAAAAACTTACAACCTGTGTCCTTTTCTCTCTGGGTCCTGGACACCTAGTGTGAACACGGAGCTTGGTCTCATGAAAGTCACACTCTTTCCCAGGTCCTGGGGTGGCAGAAGATGTTTTAAACAACACAGATTTATGCAGGTGTCCTTAGATGCCTGCGCTCTTGACTCCCCTAAAGCACAGACTTGCCCCCGGCTGGCCCCGCCTGTCTCTTGATCCCCACTAGACTCCACCGCCTTTCATTTGGCCCAGGAAGCAGCTGTTTTAATTCGCTTTCATTTTAAAGTCGGGCGCTTTCATCTCTGATCAAATGCGGAGTGACATGTATCGGAAGCACATTTCCCTGGCCGGTTGACATCACGGCAGAAGGCCCTTTAGTCATTTATAGCCTTGTGTTTTCAAATGTCATACATGTCAGCGGGCTGGTGGGAAGCCCTCGCAGGGTTCTGAATGGAGCTGTTATTCCCCTTTGCTGGGCCCAGCTCATGAGAGCCTGCTAGGCTGAGTCCTCTGGAGGGGGCTAGTCAGAAAGGCTTGAAGGAACCGGTGCACATGTCCCTGTGCCTGTCAGAGAGTTTGAAGCCTAAGATAAAAGTGAGGACCTGAAGACACCACTTGATGTCATTGTCTAAATCCCCACGGCACTTGTCCGTTCTGAGTCTTTTAAGCGGCGTTGGGAGCATTTGAATACCAGAATCGTGAATTGCCTCCTTCACACTGGTCCATGGGTGTGTTCATGGGGCATTTTCTTGATTAATGATTGATATGGGAGGAGGACCCAGGGCACTGAGTTGCATAGGAAATCAGGCTGAGCAAGGCCTGTAGAAAAGCCAGTTAGCAGCGCGTCTGGCCTCTGCTCCAGTTCCTACCCTGACTTCCTTCGATGGTGGATGGTGGCCTGTAAGCCAAATAAACCCTTTCCTACCCACATTCGGTTTTGCCGTGATGCTGATCACAGCAACAGGAAAGCAAACCAGAACAACTAAGGTGCTGGGTTCTGAAAGCTTCTAGACGCACAGCTCAGGGATGGCAAGAGCAGGGCTTTCACTGCAGCCTCCTGCCATGACGGCACACAGCGGGCCCAGCCACATGCCACGTTCCTGTGATGTTTCAGACTTGCCTTCTCTCCAACAGTTCCTCACTCATGGAGAGCAGTCAAGGCTTTCCAGAGCCTATATCTCTATGTGATTGAAGACACTGTCTTCTCACGACACAGAAGGAGCTACACAGAGTTCATCTTGGTCATTTTAATTTCCTCATTTGTTCCGGCTAAAAAACACTTTCCTAGGAAGTTCTGCTTTCTGTTTTTGTGACTTCATGGAGTACAGGTGCATGTTTCCCATCCCAGGAACTGCTTCCAAATGACCACACAGAGATTTAGGTTAGTTGTAAACGATTGGCCAATAGCTCAAGCTTAATACTAACTAGCTCTTACATTTTAAGTTAGCCCATATCCCTTATTTATGTTCTGCTATATGGCGGTATCTTTTTTAGCGTGGCACGTTCATCTCCTGTTCCATCAGGAGCGATGCCTCACTCCCCCCTTCTTCCTCTCGGCATTCTTCATTGGGCTTTCCCACCTAACTCTATACTGTCCAGCTATTGCCCGGTCAGTTTCTGTACTAACCCAATCCAAGTAATATATATTCACAGTGTACAGAAGGCTTATTCATCAGCAATGTACTTCCTCAGGGCTGTCTGCAGTCACTTTCCTGCCTGTCACACACAGGTAGAGTTATTCCTCTCAGTACCGGGAGATGTACAGTCCTTGGTCATCTCCTAGGCCCAAGAAACAAGGTTCTCCAGGTGATAAAAATTTTCAAGTTTTATTCTGTTCATGGATTTGAGCGTATTTTGATAAAATTTTTAAAGAAACGAGTGCTTCTAAATTACAAACTCTATCCCTTTTCGTTTCCCGGCTGCGTTCTTCGTCTCTGTTTAAGGGTGTTTATGATGGTATGTGCACGAAACGAGCCCTTACGGTACAAACAATGAGGATTTACCTTGAAGGCATGCGGCCTCGTGTTTGTAGCGGCCATGCTGGTGTGTGGTGCTTGTGGGTTTGTTTCACAAAACCAGTTTCCAATACTTTGAGCGAGTTCAAGGAGTGGCTGGCTTCCTGGTTTGCATCCTAGTTAGATGATCCATCCCCTTGAGTGCAGCCCCAGGATTTCCTGCTAGAGATGTGGTGGTTTTTTTTTTATCTGACTTTTGCTCTCTTATCTATGTGGGATTGGCCTTGGTCTGCAGTACAAGCTTAGAACACACCCACTTTAGCGCAGGAAATGGGCCATTTGTCATGTCCAGTACGTTCCGTGTCACCCGCATGATGAACTAAGTCACCCCACAATCTAGAACCTGTTCTCTCCCGCTGGCTGGGCCCATGCACCTGGCACAGTCCTGGAACTGCATCGGTTGCCAGCTTGCTGGTCGCCAGCAGAACTAGACCGGCTGCACTGTTGAGTTCTCCTGGCTATTTGTGTCTTCCATTATTCAAAGTAAAATTTAGAATTTCAGGCTATTTCCAGTACCAAGATTTGGATTTTTTTCTTTTTCTTTTCTTTTTTCTTTTTCTTTCTTTCTTTTTTTTTTTTTTTTTTTTTTTTTGGTGTGGTGTCAAGAGTTTGAATTAACTTAAAAGAACTGCAGCTTCTCTCATGTTGAGTTTTTTACAAAGTAAATCTCTGTGTTTGTTCCTGACACAGCTCCCCGGTGTCCCTCAGCATCACCTCTACCTGGCTGCCCTTCTCTGGGGACTTTTCTCATATCGTCGCTCATGGTGGCCTTAACACGTGGGGCACACAATTGCTTATCTTGGCAGCTGTGGACAGCATTGTGTCGTCCGAGGGCCACTATAATGAAGTCCATGTTTTTATTCTAGCTTGAACTCCGAACCCTTGCTGACCCAGTTTCTCCGCCTACATTCTCCTTTTGTAATGGTTTTCCTAACCTTCACGCCTGACTTTTTATTTTAGCTTGCTTAAATTTTTATCTCGTATTTCCTCAAATGTAGCCCTTCTAAACCGACTTAAAGTATGGGCATCTTCTTAGAGAAACTTGTTATCTGAAATTTTACCAGACACCGCCAGAGTCCACTCCTTAGACAAGAACTATATGGAAAAATTCCTACCCATCAGAGATAGTAGTAACGGTACGACCAACACCTCAGACACTGCCCTCTAGGCTCCTCCTTCCTCCCCTCCCCACTTCCCTTCCTTCTTTCAATTTATCTATTTACTACCAATCTACCTGCCACCTATAAATGTATCATTTATTATTTTTGTCTTTTAAAATCTATTATCAATGTCATCTGTGTATCATCCATCAATCTACTATCTGTCATTCACTCTCCATCTACCATTTAATTATTATCTACCTGTTTTTCTTCAATCTACCATCTGTCACCTATCATCTGTTTATGTATACACCATTTGTTGTCATCTGGTTTTGTATCTATCAGTCTACCTACCTACCTGCCTGCCAGTCATCTCTACCTAGCTCTAAACGTCAGCGTCTTTCCATAATTCCCCAGGTGGCAGCCTAGCCCCAGTGTGATAGTCCTGAGCGATGTGACGGTCGAGGTCACTCAGAACCTGGTCATGAAGTCCTCTGGGCTGAATGTGGATGCACAGGGCCAGCTGCCCCAGTGGGAATTCACTGCAGAAGGCGATGTTCTATGAGGCAGTAAGTGGTTCAGAAGCCCATTGCGTGTGAGCAGCTCAGATCTGAGGAACGGAGGGGGCGGGGCATGCCTGCTACTTTATAGAGTTTCCTAGCTTGTGAGCCCTTGAGCTCCGGGGTTTTGTCCATGCAGCCTGTAGAGACCCAGATGACAGCACTGGGTTGGCTTGTCCTGGGGTCCTGGACTGCAGTGGGGATCCCTTTTTAAACTGCTTTTGCTAGACATCTGGAGGCCAGGTGTCTGTGTGGATGGGAGGCCACCCTTCCACCATGAAGGGGGTAACTGAGTCCTGGAGAGGCCGGCGGGTGTTCCTCAGCGGATGAGACTGGGGATGCAGAAGGAGCAAATGTGGAGTCGAGAACGTGGGAAAGGTTCCTTCCAATCCATCTGTGCTGATTCCCACCTTGACGCTTAATGACTTACAGCTTCACCCATAGATCAGCGCATCCCTCAGCCCTCAGCAGAGAAACCTCTCCTTGAGGCAGATGGTAATTATCACAAACCCCCTTCAGCAGAGAAGCTGATGGCGTTTGAGAGCTTCTGGGGAGGGGATGTGCCGGTTACTCTTTTGTTGCTGTGACCAAAGCGAATGCAAGAAGAAAGTCTGTGGTGGAATTACAGCTGCAGGAGTTTAGGGTCCTTGACCATCGTGGCCAGCCTATGACAGCAGGCAGCCAGGTATAGCATTGCCTGGAGCAGTAACTGAGAGCTCAGATCTGACCCACAAACATCACACACACACACACACACACACACACACACACACACATACACACACGGTGGGGGGTGCTAACTGAGCCTGGTGTGAGTTTTTGAAAGGTCAAAGCTTACCCCAAGTAACACACCTTCTTCAACAAGGCCACACCTCTTAATCCTTCCCACACGGTTCCACCAAATGGGGACAAAGTTTTCTAATATATGAGCCAGTGGGGGCCATTCTAATTCAAACTACCACAGAGAGAATCAATTTTCTTTCTTTAGTGATGTGACCCTGGTCACACCAAGGCTGGCCCCACTCCCAAAATTAGATGGGCAACACAAACTGAACTTAATAGGGAAAGAAAAAGAAATCTCAAAGCTGGAGCAGGGGGGAAGGGATAGAAGCCACTATGATTCATTCTTTCTCACCCTGCCCTACTGCCTTCCCCTGCTCTAACTGCCCTGCTGCTGCCCCATTCCTCTTCCTAACCCCCCCCCCCCCAGGCTTTTCCATTACCCACCTTCCCTCCACTTAAGGCCCCTTCCCCTCATGACCCCCCTCCAGCCCCATTCTCTTTTGCAGGTGTCGACACAGAAATTTAAACCCACTTTCCACAAGTGAACTAACGCTCACGTGTGTCTCAGGGACACCGTATGGAGACCAACAATGTGAACACTTCAGTTTGCTATTGGTGACAAGCTAGTGGGTCTGATAACTGGTTCTCATACAACACGGGACACACACAGGGTTGGCCAGTCCTGAGAACCAGGAGGGAGTCACTTCTTGGGGAAGTTTGGAGTTTCACTGTCAGAGGGCAGACTCTCTGAAATCCCCTCTCCGCTTACAAAGGGCTACTTTAGAATTGCACAGTGAGTTCGAGGATTAGTTAACTCTGGCTCTGTTTGTGCTCACTGGAAGATGAGGAGGGGGCAACCAACTCCTCCTCCCGAGGGATATAGAGGTTGACAAACAGTAGGAAGAATGAAGCAGAGCCACCTGGTAGAAGCCACCAGGAAAGCCCAGCCCTCAGTCTCACTGCTTCAAAGTGGAAGCAGCTCTCCCTGAGGCCACCAGCAAGTCTTCCTAGATACCCAGGCCAGAAAGCTGCTCTTCCTCTGGGCTTGCACATCCCTGCTCTCTGGCACATGCCTGTGGCCAAAGGACAAACACAGCTCTCCACCCATCTGCTTGCCTCCTTGCTAAGCCCTTTCCCTCTGGCCTCCAATCCTCTCCCTCTCTGACTTTGCCTGGCCAGGTGACTGCCTGCAGCCAGCCGGGTATCAGCATCTCCCAGGCCAGAGAGGCCAGGCAGCTGTTTACGTGCGGCTTTTCTGTTAGGAAGGTCTGTCTGGCCGTGAGAGCTGGTCTGAGAAAAGAAAAGTCAGAGGAGGCAGGATCGTTTTATCTGAGGTCACCGGATGAGACAAACGACTACTTGTCAAGTCTTCATTTGTAAGCAAACCCAGCCAGGCCTGTGGAGCCGTCTAGACGGTTCGCACTGACCAGGTATGAACCCAGTCCAGGTCAGCAGAAACCCATAGGGTTGGGGATCCAGAGAACACGTTTGTGTTAGCCGAGATTTCCTGTTTGTCACTCAGCATTGTTGAGGCAGCGGACAGCTGATACACTGGGCTGACGCTTGGCATGCTGGGAGCTCATCTGAACCACACGGAAGGATCAAATGCTGGGGAGAAGGGTGCAACCTCCAGTGAGATCTTAGAGCCTGTTGTATGCCCGACTTGCTGTAATGCCCATGAGGGCACAGTCTGAAATCATGCTTTGTAAATTCCAGGATTGCTAGGCCTTATGGAGCACCCAGCTGGCAAATGTGGGCTTTAATTAAGCAGATGCAAACACTGCATGAATGACCTAGTCTGAATCCTGAAAGAGATCTGGAGGAAGGGAACCCATGCCTCAATTTTACTCCTTGAATTCCAAGTGTTTGGTGATAAATCTCAAAATGATCTAAGGTTTATTTTTCCATGATGCCAGGAGGAAAAATGTATAGCAAAGGGGTCATATTGTAGAAGAACAATAGTGTGCTTGTTACAAACACATATATATTTCTGTTCGTCATTATGGAGGTATTTGTGTGCTTGCCAAGTGTGCTGCACGCCTCGGATTTAAAAGGCCAGAGAAAGATGGTTTTAATAAAGTCCCCTAATGTAATAGAAGACGCATAATAACATCCTGCTTCAAATCTCTGGAAAAAGAAAAGTTCTTTTTGAAATGCTTTTTCCCCCCTTCAAGAATTATTTTCAACTAACGAGAAGAGGAAGGCGCAGTGAGGCCCCGAGTTGCCCCGTAGACTCAGGGCTGCCCTTTTCATGTGGTTGGTTGGTGATATTATTAGGGGTTCAGACACTCTGTAATCAAATGAAACAGGCAGAAAGCTGAAGGAGGCGGGGTGTGGGGGGGCGGTGAATGAGGGTATGCCAGGAAAGCCAGTTTTCCATTTCTTTCATGGGTCAAATTGGCCGATGACCTCACGTGAAATCAGCACACGGAGATCTGTGTCTTGTGACCCAGCGCGGGTGCTGGAAGAAGGTGGCTGTCCTCACGTGAGTACAGGCAGTCCTTCAAGGCAAGGTGGTTACATAACTGCAAAGCAAAGACACACGATCTCCACAGTCACCGCAGAACCTCTGGCAACCAGTCAGCTGTGACCTCAGCCTCACGCACGTCAGAGCAGCCACGTCGGGCTGTGGGTCACGGGGACATCTGTACCTGCTCTCTGCCTCGTGATTTAGTCTCAGGAGTCAAAGCATCTGCGTTTTTATTATTTCTTTGCTCTGTGGACTTTGCTGGAGGCGTTCACACTGGGCGAGCTGCAGAACAGGGCCTGCTCATGGACCTGGGAAAACCCTGCTTCAGCCATTGGCTTGTTCTTAGAAAGGAAGGGCTTTGAATGGCACTGTTCAGTGTCAGGAAGTGCCCTGAAGGAGGCGGTAACCTCAGAGGTGTTTGTGAAGGACAGAGACACCCAGGGGAGATGCGGCCCTTCCAGATCGTAATCGGGAATTGGGACCAACTAGGACAGGTCCCAGAGGGACTGCTCAATGGTCAGCTCATCCTCTATCCCAGGGGCCCCTGTGGCATAAGAAAGGGTCTTCCCCTAGAACTCTGGGCTGACTCTCAGAGTCCTCTCCCAGCTGTCAGGTTTACCCCATTTCCTTTGCTTTGCTACCTGTTCTATGTTCAAAGGGGCGGCAGCAAAACCCCGTGGTCTCTGTGTACACATTTAACTGCTCTGGATCCTGGTGTCTTCTATTCCTTCCACACTGAAGAAGAGGAAGTGGAGGTGGAGAGGCTATCCCTGGTGCAGCCTGCTTAGCAAAGACAAGCACACCCGAGATCTTCCTTGGTTCAAAGCCTGGGTGATGCTGAGCTGTTTCACTGTGTGTGCCAGGGTCTTGCCAGTCCTCATCCGTGGGTGGCGGGGTAGACATTGCTGTGATATGGTGGCTCTCCACAGTCAGCGTCACGGGACTTGTGACTAAAGCAGATGACCTTCCATCATGCAGAGAAGGTCCTCTGATGACCAGAAGCTCTGAAGCTTCTTAGGGGGGAAGGAAGTAGGCTTCAGACTGAATCACAGATACCCTGCCCAAGTTACTTTTCTATCTCTTTGCCTTTGTAATATCTCCCTCTCTTGGTCAGTGAGATATGGGGCTAACCGTTGTCTCTCTTGGTCAGTGGGATATGGAGCTAACCATTGTCTCTCTTGGTCAGTGGGATATGGAGCTAACCATTGTCTCTCTTAGTCAGTGGGATATGGAGCTAACCGTTGTCTCTCTTGGTCAGTGGGATATGGGGCTAACTGTTATCTCTCTTGGTCAGTGGGATATGGGGCTAACTGTTGTCTCTCTTGGTCAGTGGGATATGGACTCTGAAACAGCAGCATAAGAAAAAGAAGTTTTGTGCTTACTGGTATCACCATTAGAAGATACCCAGGCAAAGATGCTGGCCTTGGATACAGAGGAGGGGTGTGGAGCAGAGCCATGGACCCTTGAGATATCCAGGCAAAGATGCTGGCCTCAGACACAGAGGAGGGGTGTAGAGCAGAATCGTGGACCCTCACCTCATATGACCACAGCCAGCTCAGTCCTTGACCATAAGAAAGTCCATTGAGATCAGGTGGGCCACCTCTTCTAAATCTGTAGGAAGATATCAAGATCAAATGCTTATGGTTTTGAGACACTGGGCTTCTGGGTATTTCCCATGCTGTCCTATTGTATCAAAGGCAACTGATCAATATATAAAAGTGTGTGTGTGTGTGTGTGTGTGTGTGTGTGTGCATTTTAAACAAACACCCAGTTAATTCTGAAGTCAGTTCAATGTCACCCAAGGTTTGAGACTATTTAAGAGAATTGGACTTTTGATCCAAGGCACTGAAGCATTTTTTTATCCTATTATGCCAAGAATGAAGCTTGTTTTTTTTTTATCTGCTTTGTTGTTGTTGTTTTAATGCCTTTTTTTGTGGGCATCTTCTTAGAGGATTTGGGCTTCTTTTTAATCTCTTAATGTGGTACGTTAAAATACCCTTGTGTTCCTTGAATAATTTTACTTGAACATGAACTATTGTCATTCTAATACAGATATGGTCTGAAACCGCTAGTATTTTATTTGGAATTTTAATAGGCCTATTCATAGCCTGTCACTTTCTTTTTTGTAGCACCTCTGTCAGACTTGGGGCTCAGAACTGTGCTGGCTTTGTGTGAGCATTAGGGAGGTTTCCTGTAACCCCCTCCTCTCTGGTGCAGCCGGACAGGATGCTATCAGGTCCAGAGATGAAAAGAGAAAAAGCCCCCAAACTCCAGGCCTGGCCTCTCTGAGGAATAATACTCCATAATCTTCTTATTCCTCCCGAGATTGTTTATGTTAGAGCATAGGCTTATTCTGCAGTAGGAGTTTTTGGGGAAAATCTCTATTCCTCACCTTTCTACCCTAAGAGAAAACCTATCCATTTCTGTAAGTTTTCTAAGGTATAATCACAGAGTCAGTTGTGCATATTACGGGGTGCTTACGATATTATTAATCTCCTACCCACTATGTTCTCATTCCCTATTTTGTATAATGTCTTTTCTCATCTTTCTGGAAATGACTGCCAGATGTTTGCCATTCTGATTCATTTTTCTCTTTAACTCAAAGAACGAGCTCTTAGATGTGTTATCAAATCTGGTTTTATTCTATTTTTGCCCTTGATTTTCTTTTTTAAAAAATCACTTCCTTCCTCCTGCTTGGTTTCCCTCTGTGAAGTTCCCAGAGTGAATGCTTGCATTTGTTTCCTTTCCTCTCTGCCTAATAATCAATGCTTTATAGACAGACTCCGCCTTTGGACAAAGCTTAATTTTATTTCACTGTGGTCAGCATGCTTGGTCTGTGTAATTTCTGCCTTTGAAAGTCAGTGTGGGTTTTTATATTCGGTCGGAGGCAGCCTCAACTCCTGGATATGTCCTGCAGATGCCCATACAGAATGCACAGCTGCCTGCAGAGAACAAATGAGAACGATATTATTTTCCTAACCATTTGCAATGCTTCTCACTAAGGTGTGCTGACAGCTTGTTTTCTGATTCTGTTCAAGGCTGGGGATATTTCTTCATTTTCTAACAGTAGATTATTTTCTTGAATAGAAAGGTATTGATAAAGAGTGTCTATAAAGGAATGCCTTCGGGATTCTCCTCCTATTCTTCCTCCATCTTGTGAATCCCTTACCAAAGTAAAGTTAAAACCAAATGGACAAATCTCACTATTGGTCTCTGTCTGTCCTCTGTTGATAGTCACCTGGATACCCGTGCAAATTCCCCACTTCACACCTTGGTCCTTGACATCTGTGACCACAGTGTCTCCAGATTTAATCTTTAAAAAGTTGGGACATCTTTCTAGTTAGCAAAATAGTACCATCCTGCCTCGAGGGAAGTTAACATCCTCTGACCTGGAGTCCAGTGAGCACGCCCAAACCATCCCCCAGGATGGTTTGTTGGATGGATATCTTTTTCTGGTGCCCATGAGTTACCTCGTCTCTAATGTCTTGTATTTGTTTTTCTTACATTTAAACTAGTTCACAACCTTGACAGAAATAGAGTCCCAATAGCAGACACAGGCCAGGAAGACACCAGCAGATATGGACAGAAGCATCACTGCCAGAGATGGTGGGTATTCTGCTGTCTTCCTAGGACACCATTTCAAGTTGGCTATAATCTCTGTGCTGATTTGAATGAGAAATGTCCCTTGAGCTCACATCTGTGAACACCTAGCCTCCAGTTGGTGGCGCTGTTTAGGAATGAGCCCTTGGCATCCAGTAAGTGGCGCTGTTTGGGAAGGTCCTGGAACCTTCTGGAGGAAGTGCATCACTGGCGATGGGTTTGAGAATCTGTATTCTTGCTTCTAGTTCACTCTCTGTTTTGTGTTTGTGGTTGGAGATGGAATCTCCCAGTCTTTGGCTCTGGCTGCTAGCTGCCATACTACCACCTCTGGGTTGTTATGGACTCTCTTCTCTTCCTGAAATAGTAAACCAAAGCAAATTCTTTTTTCTTTAAGTTGCTTATGGCCATGGTGCTTTGGCAGAGAGCAACAAAAGGTAAATACACTCACTTATTCTTGATGCCTTACTGTGCCCAGGTCTGGCCCAGAGAGCCCCCTTCAACCCTGCTCAGCAAGCTCCATACCTCACCATCCTTTGCTTGCCTTCCTATTCTCTGGGGTTAGATGCTGGTGGAGAATTATCTGACTGAAGGCTGGTACCTGGAGGCAGCCAGTGCTCTGTGGATCCTGGTTCCAAATCATTCAGGAATATGTGAAGAGATCAATGTATTGGGGAGCTCATGACTACCCGAGTATCAGCATTTCTGGGTGCTTGTGATAGCATGAACGTAAAGTGTTCCTACAGGCTCCTGAGCTTGAGTACTGTTCCCAGTGGGTGGTGCTGTCTGGAAGGATGTAGGACCAGCTCAAGCACATCACTGGGGAGGGGCCTTGGAGGTGATATCTGCTCCAGGTTCTAGCATGAGCTGTTTTCTGTTCCACCCAATGGAGGGGCTACAAACTCAGGTTCCCCAGTGGCCCTGCCTTCCCCACTATGGGGGACCCTCTGATGTCAGAAGCCTCCTTCCAGAGGTGTTGACTATGGTTTCTGTCCTGTCTGGTTCCTGCAGTCATTAAGTCCCAAAGAAATCACACAGAGGTCTATATTAGTTATAAACTGATTGGCCCATTAGCTCAGGCTTCTTATTAACTCTTATATTAGCCCATAATTCTTGTCTATGTTAGCCATGTGGCTTGGTACCTTATTTGGCAAGGCAGTCACATCTTGCTTCTTCTATGATCAGGACAGGACTGCCAAGGAATGGGCTTCCTTCTTCCCAGAATTCTCCTGTTCTCATTGACCTGCCTCTACTTCCTGTCTGGTTGTCCTGCCTCTACTTCCTGTCTGGCTACTGGTCAATCAGTGTTTATTTAAAATATAATTAACAGAATACAGACAATTATCCCACACCACAGAGGCATCCACTGGGCATCTTGTCTCAGTGACAAAGGAATGAGCTAAGGCATGCCTCCAGGAACTGTCATGGGCTTGCCTTGCTATTTCCCATTAATATCATAATGTTTATACTCACATATTCTGTCTTGAGAAATATATCTCTTTTCACTCAAAGTAGCTGTTTTGGTCACTCACATCATGCGCGTGGTTTCAGATTTATTGTGCGACATGAAGGAACTTTTTCCAGAATAAGTGTATTTGCTAAGTGCTAATCCCGCTGCTGCGGGGAGCATGCTGTTTGTTTCCTGGTGGCCTCCTTTGACCTTCGAGCAGATGTACCACATGCTAAACAGACTTGAAAGAGACCTCTTCTCCGCGTGACTATTCCGTAGGCTCCAAAGGAGGCTCCACTCACTTATCTTCATAGGAATTGATTTTTACGTTTACATTGCGTTTTGTAAACTGCACTGAGTTTCTGTTTATTGTCTTCATTTGTAATTCACATACACGTGTTTGTGTGAATGTGTGCCATACCAGGGCGGGCGTCCACGCAGGCCAGAAGAGGCTTTGAATGGCCCGCCTGGAGCTGGAGCTATAGGCGTTGTGAGCTGTGAGTGCTGGGACCCAAACTCAGGGTCTCTGAAAGAGCAGGAAGTGTGCTTCAAACCTCTGAGCCATCGCTGCAGCCCCAGATACTGGACTGTTATAAATCATGAGCCCCACTTCTGTCCCCCTTGTGTGAGCAGTTTCGCTATAAACATGACCTTGTTTCCTGTTTAGTTTTTCCAGTCTTTAGTTGTTAGATTTTATCTCAGGAATGTACTATGGAGTCACCTCAGAACACGGTTTCTGAACCCAGCCCTCCAATGCCACAGTGCTCTAGCCACAGGTCCGTCAAACATTTTGTTTGTGTTTAATAATAGTTTACTTAGTGCACACTATAGATATTGTAACACTGATTATGAAATCACCAGGACCGTAACACACCACTCTGCAATCGCGGTGGATCAAGCACTTCCTCAGCTCTATGCTTGGGGTGGCTTTAGCCAAATCACTAATTAAAAAGTACAAAAAATATTCTCATAGGTACATTGCTTACGCTATGACAGCAGAGGGCAGAGCATGAGCTGTGGTACTCCAGCTATATCGGAAAGCTTGCGCTCACACCCCCTCCCTGCGCACATCCACAAATGCTGGTATCCGAAGTAAATTTCAGGAGGAAGATAATCCATGACTACAAAATGTCTATGTCTCTCTGTTGGCATTCTAATGTGAAATGTCCCCAACAGGCTCATGGTTTTAACACTTGGTGCCCACCTGGTGGAACTGTTTCAGGAGGGCTGTAGAAGGAGTGGGTCACTGGGGACAAGCCTGGGTTTTTATAACCTGTTCCTGAGATGGGAGGCATCTCAGCCACATGTTCCCACCACCGTGAACCTCACCACATGTTCTCCTGCATTCTGCAGCATCTGTGTTCAGCACATGCACACATGTTCTCCTGCATTCTGCAGCATCTGTGTTCAGCACATGCACACATGTTCTCCTGCATTCTGCAGCATCTGTGTTTGTCACATGCACACATGCTCTCCTGCATCCTGCAGCATCTGTGTTTGTCACATGCACACATGCTCTCCTGCATCCTGCAGCATCTGTGTTTGTCACATGCACACAATGCTCTCCCGCATCCTGCAGCTTTTGTGTTTGTCACATGCACACATGCTCTCCTGAATCATGAAGCATTTGTATTTTGCCACATGCACATCTGCCATGGTTATTTCCTACTGATCAATTGAGCTTCCCTGATTGTGGGTTTTTATGATATTAGAATTAGCCATCTTGGCTTGTGGGAACCTATTCCTCTTACTGGGCTGCTTTGTCCAGGCTCAGTACAAAGGGGGGAGCTTAGTCCTACCTCATCTTGATATGCCATGCTTTGTTGACACCCGTGGTAGGCCTGCCCTTTTCTGAACAGAAACAGAGGAGGGATGGATGGGGAGGTGGGCAGAGGGGAGGCGGCGGGGGGGATGGAAGAAGAGGAGGAAGGAGAACTGTAGTTGGGATGTAAAATAAAGAAAAATTATGATGATGATGATGATGAATAGCAATCTTGGCTTTCTGGGTAATGCTTGGTTGGAATATTGTTTTCCTATCTTTTCACTTTCTGTTTATATCATTACACCTGCCTTTGACTGCCTCCTGCTTTGATTTCATTCTGACAGTGTCTTCTCAATGGGGTTCTAAGCCATCTGTATTTAATGTGGTCATTGAGACGCTTGGTTTGGGTCTCCGGGTCTGTTGCTCTGGTTGCCCCAGATTGGGTCCTTGAGAACCCTTATGCTGTGGTCTTTGACTTCTCCATCCTGAAGCGGCTCTGGTACTCACCGGAAACTGGAATTGGGAACCAGGAGATATGTAGGAAGCATGCTCACTGCTCCTTGAGCCAGTCATTGTCACTGGCCTGACTGATGGGCAGATCAAGAAAAAGATCTATACATGCAGAATTATACGTGCCTGTATCATATCTATTGCTAGATCCATGCGTGTCTGTGTAAACATGTCTACAACACCTGCCTCTCACCCCACTCCCACTCAGTCAACTGTGTCCATGGATCCCCGCCCCTGTGTGTAACTCTTTTCTCTCAGGAACCCTGGCTACCATTACCCAAACAGAACAGCTCTTTTTCTCTCCCCTAAACCCTGGCATACATATAAGTTGGTTTCAGAATTGCCAACACACACTCCTATAAAAACAAGCTTGCCAGGGCTCATTCTATTGAATTCATTTTAGCTCATTCTATTGAAATTTGCTAACATTCTCCATCCTGTGTGAGCCCAGGCTCTGGTGCCCATGGGTCTTTGGTCTACCTTGTATCTGCCCCATTGCCATTGCTTGCCTTCCCCTGTGGCCTTGGCCACCTGACCTGGGAGCCGAATCTACCTGGGATGATGTGAAATATGCCAAACAGACCCTCCCAGCTAGAATGATGAACTAACACGGTTGTTCCCAGAAAGTGCTGCTCCTGGCCCTTCCAAACTCAGTCCTTGCCTTGCCAGCACCATACTCAAGAGTCTGCTTTCCCTTGGTGGAGCCAGTCTATGGTGGTTTCAATAGGAACAGCCTCCATAGATGTGAGTGTTTGAATGCTTGACTCCCACAGGCTCATGGGGAGTGGTACTCCCATTAGGAGGTGTGGCCTTGTTGGAGTAGGAGGTGTGGCTTTGTGGGAGGAAGTGTGTCTCAATCTCTTCCTGCTGCCCTGCCCATCCAGATGTACAACTCTCAGCTACTTTTCCAGCAACGCGTCTGCCTGCAAGCTGCCATGCTTCCTGCCATGACAATGAAGGGCTAAACTTCTGAACTGTAAGCCACCCCCAGACAAGTATTTTCTTTATAAGAGTTGCTGTGGCCGTGGTGTCTCTTCACAGCCATAGGTAACCAACATGGGCACAGCTGAACCAACTTGGGTAGAGGAATGACTAGAACTGTCCTTGATACCGCCAAAAGGAGCTCTTGTAAGCAGAGAAGAGGAGAGGCCACAGTTCATGGCCCAGCCTTGGGACCCATCCTGTGCCCTGCCACCCTGGACAGGAGTGCTCTCTGAAGCGCCTGTGCCTGCCAGCAGAGCCTGCTTTTGTGTGTTGCTGCTGCTTGTTCATTTCTTTGGGAATGGGGCTCACTGGGTAGAGCAGGCTGGCCTCAGACTCACGGGATTCCCAAGGGCTGGTGTTACAGGTGTGCGCCTCTGCTCCTGTAGAAAACATCCCATTTCCTGAGCAGAATATAAGTCCTCTGCTTTGGGATGATCTGAAGCTATTATCAGAGTAGAACAGCGATCTTTCTTTTCCTCTCTCTGTCTTCTATCAATCATCTGTCTATCAATTACCTATTTGTATCATTTACATGAATCATTTATCTATCCATCCCGCTATTAAAAGTGGAACACAGAAAATCAGCCAAACGGAACTTTTCTCCAAGCAAGAAAAAGTACCTCTCTTTTCAAAGTCAAAAGACCATGGCAAACATGGAAGACCCACTCTGTCCCAACTGGCCCTTGTGGAGCCTTGCTTTCCTGGCTCTGGGTATTGGCAGGAGTCACAGTTTCAGGAGCCCCTCACTGTGGCTGAGGGAGGGAGGATGGGTGGCTAAGGAGGTCTCTGCAATGGGCCTGGCCCCACTGTGCCCCTATTGGTCTTGTGAGTGTGTTGGGACAGAGACATAGGCCAACATGTCCGTCTCTCCTAAGGTCAGAACTTACTGAACCACAAGTTCATGTGTCTAACAGTTCGGGTGGTGGCAGTTTGACCTATGACCCCACTTACCCTGACAATCTGGGAGAGGCGAACGAGGTTCTTTTGTAATTTGCAATTTTGTAATTGCTATGATCTCACTCTTAACCAGGGATGTCAGCTCCCAGATCGCGTAGTGCCCAGGGCAGAGCGTGTCTATCTACACGCATACATGTGGTTCACAGAAAGAATGCAAGCTAAAGCAGCTGTGGCCGAGTTCAAAAGGGTTCAGGGGTGGCCGGGAAGGTCTGTGCTGATAAGATAGTGAACCAGACCAGAGGATGCTGCTGCTGGTGTCAGGGTTCGGAGGCGAAGCTGAAGAGGCCAGCTGCAAGGGTCTAACTGGGTTGAAAGCTGGAAACAGCAGGTTAGCTCTGGAGGGGCAAACAGGTGAGCTGGCACTCGGTAGGACGGGCTGTATCGACAGTGGGAAGGAGCTGAGTTGGAGAGTCCTCGGCCCTTGGTGCGCATACCAGGTATCATATGACAGGTTGATATGGGACCATGCCACTGCCGTGTCCATCACCAACATCATGGGGTCCAGGCGAGGGCGTTACACCCTTTCCTTAGTCTGGTCGACCTGATAAGTTCTCAGGCCTGGTTTCCCTAATAAGATTTGAACCCACTAGTGTCCCCCCTACAATATCCCCTTGATAAACTCAGAGAGTGGCCCCCTTTCTCCCACTGGGAATAATAGGTAAGCCATTTATCAGTCTGGGCCGCAGGGTAATGCCTGGCAGACGGTGCTATCTGTGTGTCCACCCAGGGGCTGTAGTCATCCTTCTGCCTCAGAATGGATTCTCTGAGGGCAAGGTGCAGCCTGAAGAGCCACCGTCTTCTATAGCACGGAGTATTTGGAGCAGGGCACAGCCTGATCTCTCTAGCTGGCCTGGTTTTCAGCCCATGTTTAGACTCTCAGCACGAAGCCTCTGTTTGCCCTGTATGCCCTATTCGGGAGTCCACACCGTGAAAGCAGAACGGAGGGAATGGCGCTAGAAGTTGGGGCTGGCTCGGGACGTTTTTCCAAGCTCATCGAGAGGACTTCAGCTTCAGTTGCAGCAATGATGCCACGTCACAGACACGGGCAATAAACACCTCCTATTGTGACCCTTTCCTCAATGGAAATTATTGTTCACATGAGACAGACACTTGGGGAAAAGGTCTCAGCTTTGGCAAGGTGGGCGAGTCGCTAAAGGTCTGAGAGCTGTGTAGGCATGGCCGGAAATCTCACAGCTCAGCCAGTGAGATTCTGTAGCTGGTGCTCTCCCGGTGATTGCACAGGGAGTAGGCAGGAAGGAAGACGTTTTTTACCTTAAACGAATCGAACAAGCTTTTCCCACCGCGATAAGCAGTGGAGTGGAGGAGGTAAGGCTTGGGTGGACCCCAGAGCTGGCGCAAAGAGCGTTGTGCTGGGCTAGCAGATCTCTGGAGGCTTGAACAAGCTTAATCTTACCTGCACTGCGTGGATAGTTTGACAAAGCAAAGTGCGCCCTGTGTTGGCTCCTATGGGATAAGTAAGTTACCATTTTCTCCTTCCTTAAGTTATCCTGAAAGTGAGAAGCAAAACACATCAGGCCGTGTCCTTGTCTGCATCTCATGACATCACAACATCTGCTGAAGTGTGAACACATCTGGGGGCTTGAATGATGAGACTGGATGGGCTCAGTTGAACTTCTGGAAATAATGTATGGCCCCACATGCCATTTTTCCCATCAAGCATGAACTACGACATTGGGCATTGGCAGGGCACAACTCTGCTCCTGTTGGTCCAGTATTATCATGGGGAAGATGACCAGCAGGCATCAGCTCCTTTGCGCTCACTATCCGGGCAGGGATGCTGCAGTCTGTGTGGCTAGTGGTACCCATGCCTTGGTGGAGGCTCCTTGTCCAGCCCCAGCTCCTGGCTGAAGGACCTCTGTGTCACATCTCCTGTAAGGCTCAGGGACAATATGCTGTTGGGACAGGAGTCACCTTGTTAGCTTTTCCATAAGCGTCAAGCCTCCCTCTGTTCCAGAGCTGAAGACCTGCACCCACAGAAGCAACCATCTCTGCCATCGCTGGCTAGGTCTTCATTTACTCCACGCTTCTGTCCCTGGCACCGACTAGCTGGCAGAACGGGGGGGGGGGGAGCGTGTGCTCTGCTCCACCCAGGCGTCGTTTTCTTTTATACAGCAGGTGACTGACAAGCAGCGAATGAGTTCTATGACACCAACTTACATTCCAAGTTCGTCTGAGGGACCCACATTTTTAAGGAAACAATGGTGGAGTGTTTAGAAATCTCATTTGCCGTTCTGTAGTTTGAGGTGACCGGATAACACCCTTGCTTCCTTCCGCCTGAGTTACAAGTCCAAGCTGAGGATGAAATGGGGGGACAATAGACAAACTTGAGTCACGTAACAGTCTAAGATCCATGAGAGATCTTCAGGGAGCAGCGTGAACACCCTAGCTTAGCAACAGAATAACTACCTGACCAAGACCCCACCTGTGCTGCATCAGGGTGCTCCGTGAAACAGGAGGCATCGTGATTTGGGGAGAATCCTGGGCAGAACTTTCCCCGGCCTCTAGAGCATGCAACGCAGGAAGGAGACAAGATGGCTCCATTTTCATCCGTGCGATGGTTGGTCCCTCAAGACTGAGTCCTAAACACATTACTGGTACTGATGCAAGGGCTCCACAGATCTGTGAAGATCTTACCTCTGTTATCATAAAACCAGTGTCCTGTATGATTGGGTTAATTTAGAATTCTTTATGCGACTGTAGCTATCATAGCAAATGTTACACCAGGATATTTTCAGAGGGTCGCAGTATTGCGCTCAGGCAAGTTCTGAGCATGAATGGTCTGCGGGTCTTCAGAGATGTGGGCTGCTGATGGTTATAGCTCATAAAAAAATGTCAAAATGAACACCAACCAGCAGCAGAAGGCACATCTAAAAAAAGATTTGTAATCATATGAAAGTAAAATCAATGGCACCATCACCACTATCAAAATGGGGGAAGCAGGGACATCCCTTCTGAGGAGCATTGTGGGTGCCCTGCAGAAAGTACAAACACCAAGAATGGTAGGAGCGGCCAGCTCAGCCCGGCCAGCCGGACACTCTGGAATCAGCAACGGGTATGACTGCCAAGGAGCTGAGGCTGGGGGATTATGTGTGAGGTGCCTGCCAGTCGAGATGAGGCTTGCTCAGCTCCTACTGGTCACAGAAGTGGGAGGCTTCCTTTCTGGCAGGCCTAGTGGAGCCGCTGGGCACAGCTGAGCCAGGTCCTTGGATGTCCCAGGCGTAGACAGGCTCCAAGAAGCCAGGCGCTGAGGAGGAGGCTCCTGGCAGCAGGTTCTGTCCAGTTCCACTCCTCAAGCACCGCTCCATGAGGCAGAGACACCGTCTTCCATTGTGCTAGCTGTAAAATTTACCTTTCATGGACGGGCACCGAAAGGATTGGAATTTTCCCCTGAACAGAAACATTAAAGGTCCCAAAGATTGCTAATTATTCTGAGTGGCTAGATCATAGGTTATGAAATCGACAGCAGATATTGCACAATGTGATTTTAAGTTATTTTGTGCAGGGTTTTGCATAAAGTGATTTCCCTGAAAATTGCTCTAAGAAATGAAAATTAGAGAAAACCAACAAAGATCATGAACTCTACAGAGGACATCAAGTGTTCTAGTAATCTAATCAAATTAGAAATGATCAAATAAAACAGCCCGGTTCTGGCATAGGAAATAAACAGTTGTGTTTGATTCGGTCCCCAGGCTGCCTCCACCTTGTGGTGTATGCTAAGTGGCCGAATGCCTTGTGTCTTTGGCCCCTCCAAACAAGGGAATGGAAGACCAGGTGGACAAAAGGATGGGAAATAAGCAATTTTAATAGTGGCAAAGGCTTTTGGGAATTTTCTGGTCTTCACCTCCTATCTCACGGAAGTAGAGCTGGGATTACAGATGTAACCCCAATGCGTTCAGCTTTACCTACTCTCCAGGGATCTGACCCCTCTCCTGACTCCTCCAGGCTCTTAATGGACCAGCAAAGGTGTCCGGGTGATGCTGGTTGCCCTGCCCTTGCTTGTGGGCTTGGCATCCCTGGCTGCTCACTGTGATGTTCACCTGGGGACCAGGCACCCAGCCTGCAGGGCCCTGCTTAGAAATGCCAACCTGGGAACTTTGAAGGACATTTTAAAGTTGAAATTGCCCAGGACTTCAGAGCCAAGCCACATAGATGCTAATTGCATACAAATCACATACAAATCATATGCAAATGTATCTTTCATCTCTTCAGTTCTCCTCCCGCTTTGATGTGGCCCTGGGGACACGTCCTCCTGCAGACCATTCATCTAAAAAGTTGATTTAACAGCTTCTCCCTCTTTAACCTTTTGTTATCTAATTGCCTTCATTAGCAGGGATGATGCATAAATGCTGTTTCCAGAATTTCTTAAGTAAGAGGTTCTTACTTGTTCTTACTTTGTTCCTATAAAGGGTTTCTTATCTGGTAAGTTGTCTTAGTACACACACACACATGCACGCATATACAGGAGTGTTCACAATTTAAAATATGTCATAGAAATTAACATACAATAGAAGGGATGGCTGTAGGAGGGAGTTTGGGGAGACGCCAGTCAGGATACATACAACTGCAGACAAGAGGGTTAGTTCAAGAGCTCTAGTGTACAGCCTGGTGGCCGTGGAGAATGGCGACAGATGGGACAGTTGACAAGTATAAGGATAAATGTTCTCACAAAGAAGACAGCTTTGTACGGTGCTGCTGCAATTCCTTCCCGGGGGAGACTTCTATCCCTCCTTCTAAGGTTCCAGGAACTAACAGAAGCAGGGTTGTGCCAAGGTTCATTTTGGGGAACCAGAGAGGTTATCGAGCATAGGTGAGGGGTTACTTACAAGGGTGTAGACACTCCTTCACCAGGCCACACCTGGAAAGCCTTTACCCAGCAGGGATGAGGGTTTCCCCACAGTCAAATAGATGGAGTACCTCCTCTCCTAGTCTCCCCCAGCATAAGTTCTCTAGCTCCTCCCCAAGGCCACAAACCAAAAAGGCAGAACTGCACACCTCAGGTGGTAGAGAGTGGCTAGACTCTCAGGTGAGGGTCTGGTGACCCTCCCCATCTCTCTGGGACGGGGGCATAAATGATCAACAAGCCCAGCTGCGACAATCTGCAAGAGAGCGTAGCTGAACTCCCCAAGATGGCAACTGCCTGGCTCGGAGAGCAGTGACCCACAACTGAAGTGACGGGTGTTAGCCAGCTAGGTGCAACATTCCTCAGTGTGCCTACACCTCAGACCATCACATTTCCCGCAGCACACACAGAGCCACCCTGGGTCAGTTAAGAAGAATGTAAACAAAAGGTACATCTGCCCCAATTCTTATATCTCCACACGGTGCCCAGGAATGGCCTCTTTGAGAACTGCTCCCCGAAACGCTTTGCTCTTTGGCATTGGGAAAACCCAATGTGCCCAACAAAAACTGCACAACAGCAGTGGAGATCATTCAGATTTTCGGAACTCTGTCGAGTACGTCGTTACCCGTAATTATCCCTCAGGCCGCTGGCTGAGAGGAGACTCAATGACTCCATCCCTTACATCCGTGCCAAGTACACCCAAAGTGTTCAATGAGTGTTTACAATTGGGAGAGGGAGCCACAGGCCTGTTGTGTAAGGCAGACGGCTTCAGGGAATGGCGCCACAGCACCCCCAGTGTGAGTCACCCCAACACAAACTCCCCCTTGGATAAAGTCCCTGGGAAGCGGTAGAAAGAACAACTGGGATCCAACCAGCTGATGCCTCCCTGTTTTGCTTCCCTGCCTCTCCCTGGCTTCTTTACATCCTCAAAATCCCATAGAGTAGCTGCTGTGGGTGAATCCCACTCACGCTCAGCAGAGAAATCCAAGATGAGAGAGAAGAGCCCATGCCCACCCGGATCATCTCAGCAGCCAGCTTCCTTTTCAGCTCTGGGCTGGCAGGCATCTACCTCTGGTCCTCTTCCTTCCTTCAGTTAAGAGTGCCGGTCTGCAACCATGGGCAGACACAGCAGGACGAGGGGTGGTTGCTCTGTCACTAGCTGGGCCATGGTCCTGGCTTTCCCTGTGATGGGCAGGAAGGAGGTTGGTAACCAGTGCAGTTTCAACGTTCCTGTGCTGAATTAAAGGAGATGAAAGGAAAGATGTCTTGTAATCTACACATCCCTGTTGCATCTGGAGAAACTGTGCTCCAGCCTGGACGTTACTTCAGAGTATTTTGTCATCCACAGACCTATCTAAAGTGGTACCTATCATTAGTATTAAAGCGATTAGACTTCAGGCAGGTGGCAGTGACCCTTTTAAATGGCACTGCCTTTTAAATGGCACTGGCCTTTCAGGAATTACACTGACCCAGGCAGAGAGAGCCACCATGGACTTAATTTGACATCTCCCATTTTGCTCAGCAGCTCTAGCTGTTACCTAATGAGTGTTGATATGGGGCTCATCATGTGCCAGGATCCATCCACCTGTATTAATTCTCTAAACATCCCTGTGTGGCGTAGACCACTTCTGGTTTCAAGCATCAGTAAATAATTGGACATAAAAGCCTAAAGAATTAATATTGATTTAGGCAGAATCAAACCCAAAGAAGTAGAGTCACAGGGCCTGAGCTTTGAACTGCCATGCATGGTGGGGCCTTGAATGTTTTTTTTTTTTTTTTTTAACCATGGTCATATGTTTGCCTGAGAGCTTTTACCATTTGTTAGTCAAATGCAAGAACGATCCCCAAAGATCTCACCCTGGAAACAGTCCCAAGAAAATTAGGTTCTTTCGGAGTTAGGGCGAGAGCCTGCATCTAAGAGTTCATCTGAAAACAAACAGCGTTGGGTGTGATCTTCTGGCAGGAAGTAGCTTGCCGAGGTCTGGCCATCCTCCAGCTGGGGTGGCTGGGTTCTGTTCTGCCAAGGATACAGGCCGATCTTGAAGATGTTGTGCAGGGCAGACTATTCTCAGAACCCAGACAAAATGGTCCAGGGGAAGCTGAACATACAGCTCCTAAGATTTTAAAAACTGTATCTGGTGAGCAGAGACAAGGTGGGAAGCACCAGACCTGGCTCAGGGCAGCAAGAAGCCTCTCCTCCAGCTTCCCAGGGAGCCACCTTGATCTGCAGGGCTTCTGAACACACCTGGAAGCCACAGGGCTCCGAGGGCATCTCCTGCCGTGAGAGCCTGAAGGGCTCATTCTAAACAGTTGCATGCTTCTCCTTGAAGATGCACGTTTGGGGCAGGCACAGAAACACTCGTTTCCTGGCCCCTCTGGACCTTGCCTGCTGCCTTCTGTACTTCATACATGTTAAATAAATGTTTGCTGAATGAACCCATCACAGAGCTCATTTCATTGTATGACGATTCATCTGCAGAGCTGACTTGATCAGATTTATTATCAAGGAAGAATTTGGGGATATATCCTTCTGGCTGTGTATGTCAAGGTACATCCATAGAAGATTAACTGAGGAACCACGATCCACGTGGAGTGAATGGCAGAGGGCCACACAGTACAAACCGGAAAAGAGGAGAAAGCCAAATGACTGACAGTGTTTCCCCTGCCTCTGCCTGGTGGCAGAACTGTTGAGATGCTCTTCTCCACCAGGTGCTCCAGCTACCGTGATGTTGGGAAGCACATGGGGCCAAGCAAACAAAATCCCCAGAAACTATAAACAAAGGAAATCCTCCCTCCTTTATGTTGTTTCTGCCAAGTATATATCATTACAGACATGGAAAGTAACTGGTGCCTGTGATTACTGTGCTGGGGTGGTTTATTAGAGTTGTTTGGGATCAGAGAATTTCAATCGAGAAAACACTGGTCTGTGGGCAACTCTTTGGGGGTGTTTTCTTGATTGATGGTTGGCAGAGGAAAGCCCAGATCACTGTGGGTGGAGTCATACCTGGGCTGGTGGTCCTGGGTTTTATTATGAAGCAGGCTGAGCAAGTCAGGAGGAACAAGCCATAAGCAGCATCCCTCCATGGCCTCTGCATCAGCTCCTGCCTCCAGGTTCCTGCCCTGACTTCCAGCTTCCCTTACAACATCCCCCACCCTGCTTTTGATAAGGTTATCAGTAATAACAGATCAGGGGTCCACCCTACTTCTGGATGACATCATCTTGACTAGCTATATCTCCAGGGATCCCATTGCCTAATCAAGTCATATTCTGAGGTAGTGAGAGTTAGAAGTTCAGCCACATGAATTCTAAGGGGACAGAAATCAAAGAGTAATGGATCCTGTTACAGAAAAACCAATGGCATTGACCACAGTTGATTTTTACAGGTTCAGGGAGGGCCAACAGGAAAGGCTTGTCCCGTAATGCCTATGACCTCTACTGGAAGGACTCCCAAGTGACCAATGGCTGGAAGCTCCTGAAGGCCTGTTTGCTTCCATGCCTTATGGCTGGGCTAGTGTCTTCAGAAAGTGTGCCTACATGGTCTTCCAAGCTGAGCTTCCTCTACACATGGCTGCCTCGGGGCTCTGGGGGTAGAGGTTCAATGAGTGAGGAATAAGATGTAGTACCTTCCAAAGTGGCTTTGGGAGGTCCACAGCCATATTTCCTCTGCATTCTATAGATGAAACTCTACCAACTCCCAGATTGGAGGGAGAGGGAGCAAGCCATGCCTCTTGGCAGGGAGTGGGAAGGAAAGTCACACGGGAAGATGTGTGGGGCAGCGGATGTAGCATTGGCAGGAAGTGATTTCATCCTAGTTCAACCTGACACCATTGTGATGGCTTCAGAGCACCTCAGTTCCATGGCTGCAGAGAAGGGATAAGCAAGCGACAGTGGGGTCTACAGAACAGTGTGTGGGGGGCACCAGATCTTCACCTGATCTCCTGGCCACCCACAGTGGGGTTTGCAGAACAATGGGGGGGCATCAGATCTTCACCTGATCTCCTGGCCACCCACTCCACCAGCTGCATGTGTCTTGGAGATGCTGTCTATAAGAGGTGGATGGGAACTCTAGGGAGGCAGCTGGTAAGCTCACATCTTTGGTAGTGTAGGTATTTTGAACCATCCAAGCTCCTGTAGGAAACCCCACAGGCTTGTTAGTTTACTAAGCTGAGCTTGGATGGAGTCATGTCTCTAGCTTGTTATGGGTGCCTTATCTGGGATGGAGAGACCCGTTGTGTCCCTCCAGGAAAAGTCACGCAACCTGTGGTCATGTTTACATTATTTTGCCTGCAACATTCAACCTGCATGATGGGATTGGAGCTGTAGGGCAATTCCACAGGCCATGATGTCTGTTGGGGGTCCTTGCTCCTCTTTTAGCTGTCTTTCTGCTTGAAGTTGTTTATTTATTCTCACATAGTTTCATATATATATATATATATATATATATATATATATATATATATATAAAATGAACCTTGTTATATTCTGCCCCTCTTCCCGCTGACACCCCTTAGGGTTCCCAGAAAGCCGTCCTACTTGTTCTATTCTTGTGGCTCGCTACATTTAATTAGGGCTGCTTGTATGGGAGTGGAGGTGGAGGAATTACATGAACTCAGGCAGCTCACCAGCGGCTCCATTGGCAGCTCACCTGTGACGACATCACGGAGGAATCTAACTTCTCCATTAACTGCCTACATCCCCTCAGGAAGGGGTGGGGTCTGAAGAGACCAGCCCTTACCAATGATGGGATGATGTTGGTGCCCTTCCCCCACCCACTTCTTTCCCCTCCCCTCCTCTTTCCCTCTTCCTCTTCCACATTGGATATGCTAGGCATGTGCTCCATAGCCGAGCCACTGTGTAGTAGTGGCAAGAGCTTTAGGTCTGCAGAATCTACACTTTGTCCTCAAATAACGTCTTGTCATGAGGAACTTTCCACCCCTTCCTCCCACACACCCTGCATTGTGAATGCCTGCTTTCTGTGTGTTCATAAGGAAGTTTGAATTAGTCATCATGTTTATGTAAAAACACGTCCATTGGCTTTGGGGAAGGGGGCTTGTTTTTTGATCTTGGACTGAACATAATGTGTTTCTTTGATGCCTAATAACTGAATCATCTAAGGATGAGAGTTTTGCCTCAAGGGACAGCTTTAACTACAATTTGTGAACTTTAATATTTAATACTTTGTCATCTTTAGGCTTTATCTTGAGAGTAATTTGTAAAGCCCTCTGTGTAAAACACTCATATGTGATAACAATGGACCAGAGGCAGGACAGGAGACCCTCTCCACAGACTGTCGTAGAGACATCCAAGGGACACAAACAGCTGTGAACTATACCATCCTCTGACCCTTCATGCAGGTCTGAGCAATTCGCTCAGCGAGCAACTGCACATGTGCACCCCACCCTGAGCACAGGATTGGACAGTAACAGGCTGGAAACCCCCATGCTGTGGAAGAAGAAAACGGATGGTTTCCCACCACAGTGCTTTCCGGATTCTGGGTGCCCTTCCAGAACCCAAGGGAAGGCCTGCACATATCCAAGGGGAAAGCCCACACATCTGCTGGGGAAGGAATTTGAATATTTAATGGGGAAAATTATTTCTGAGTCCCTTCTCTGGGGTCCAGTGTGTGGAGTTCCAGGCTGATGTTCTGCAGGATCTGAGTGAATGCCAGGCTCTGATAAGGTTTATAAAAACTTGAAAGCAAGATAGAATCACACAGAAGCCATGTCCCCACTTGCTTGTAACAGCTCAGCGGGCTTGGGGAAGGGCAGGGCCTGTTTACTGTCTTCTACTCAAAGCAAACTGTAGAGCTCTTCATGTGAAGTCATTCAGCTTTTTATCCCAGGCAGAAAAGAGGCCGACATTCTAGATTCTACACTGGGGGAGGGCAACCTTGTCGATCAGTGACACTGGACCCAGTGTTTGCTCACAATGGTGATAGAAACTTGCCTCCAGTCTTGAGAGCTGGTCCTGGCCTGCAGCACCTGTATGGGAGGTGTATAGTGGTCCCAGGTAGTCTTCACACAGGGATGCGGGTACCCTCCTATTCTCTCGCTGAACTTGTGAGAGCTAAGAAACATTCTTCATCTCCTGGGCATGGCAGATCTTCCAAGTTCCTCACCCCAGGTGGGGAAAAGTGGCCACCATGATAGCTTAGATAGTTACTACCATAAGGACCTCCCCACTGCACAGTAACCTGGACGTCACCAGGGGAGTGGTGTAGATTGTTCTTGGTCCTTCCACCCTTTTCTGTGGCCAGGAAGCAACCTGTCCCCAGATGTCCTATTCTGATTGTTTGCAGCCAAGCCACATCTGTGGATGCCGTGGTCACCTGGCTTGGTGTGTTCCCAAGGAAGCCAGAATTCCTCATCATGTTTACATAAAAACACATCCATTGAAATGTTTGGAGCCATTCCTGTATCTTCTCAGATTGAATGTTAAGCTGTTTATATCTCTCCTATGCTTAAAACTTAGTATGTTTAAGTGTTTTGCCTCAGGGGACCACTTCGGCTACAATTTTTGGATCTCATTATTTTGTATTCTTCAGGTTTTATTTTCAAACGAATCTATAATGCTGGGTTTAAATTTAGTTTTGACCCAAGAGTATTTATTAGGATTTTTATTCTGGAGAGATATGCTTTAATGAGAAAAATTACAAAAAGGAAATAAAAACCACATTACTGAAGCTGTGCATACTCTCAGCGGTGAGCCATGAGACCGTCACCTGGTCCTTCTCCCATCAGTTTTGTTAACTACTCAGGGGACATTTGTGAGTGTTCTTCATGAAGGAAGTCAAAGAAATACACATTGCCTTCTACCATGTCACCTGACAAATGGGGAAACTAAGGCAGCCTGATCTGTCCCCACTCAGGAGAGTGGGTTAGGGCTGCATGGCTGAGCCATTCTCTTCACTTTCTAGACGCTTCATTCCCTGACTCACCCTTCAGCGGTGTGTCTGCCTTGGCTTGCCAGCCTCATGCTGTGGGGACCGGCTCCCTCTCTTCTGCACAAACACAGACTCTGTTACTTTATTTCTTTCTGGAGAGCTCCCCGACCCCTCCAGCTGTGCAGACTGATCTTCCATGATGCCGACTCTGCATTCCATTATTCTGTGCCCTACCTGCTCGCTGTGTTACCTCTGAAGCTGCTTCTTTTCACAACCCCTCTGTTTTCCTTCCCAGTCAGATGTGTGGGCTTTCCCCCTGGACACGTGCAGGCCTTCCCTTGGGTTCTGGAAGGGCACCCAGAAGCTGGACAGCACTGTGGTAGGAAACCATCCGTTTCCTTCTTCCACAGCGTGGGGGTTTCCAGCCTGTTACCGTCCAATCCTGTGCTGGGGCGGGGTGCACGTGTGCAGTTGCTTGCTGAGCAGGTTGCTCAGACCTGCAGGAAGGGTTGGTTCACAGCTGTTTGTGTCCATTGGCTGTCTCCACGAAGGTCTGTGGAGAGGGTCTCCTGTCCTGCGTCTGGTCCCTGTTAACACAAGTCAGCAGGGCACATTGTTCCGCAGCCTCTGTCTCTAGTGTTTCCCACATGCCCAGACCTCGTGCCCCTTCCTCACTGGGTCCCTCCTGCCTGAGCCGTTCTTACCCTTCATGGTCTACATCTAGTAGATTCTGTGGGTGTCTCAGTTGTCTGTGATGACAATTCGTGTGACATATGCTTGTATTAGTAATTTTCCTAGCACTGTGACCAAACTAGGTGACAGAGATAAGGAAAGAATGGTGTGGTCCAGCTCACCATTTCAAAGGGTTTCGCTTCATTGTTTTGGGGGTAGGTATGGATCTTCAAAGCCCGAGGAATGCATTTCTACCAGCAGGACTATGCCTTGAAGGATCAATAGCCAATAAACAAACAAACAAAAACCCGCACTACCAAAGCTGGGTGTAGTGGTGCATGTCTTCAATTAAGGCAAAGGCAGGAGGATCTCTGTGAATTTGAGGACAGCCTGATCTACATAGTAAGTTCTAGGACAGCCAGAGCTATGTAGGCTATAGAGTGAGAACAAAACAAACAAAAATAAACAAAGAACAAACACACTTCCACATGGGAATGAAACACTCAGAATATGAGTCTCCAGGTTTGAATTGTACCTGTCTTTAAACATCATCTCGGATGGAATCTTCATCAAGCTGGATCAGTTCCATCAGGTGGAGACAGCTGAAAAATCATGTCGGGCCTGATGTCAAGGAATCCCCAACTCCTGCTAGGTACCTAATAAAGGCCAGCAAGTGTTTTGAGTTTACAGGGCTGAGAGGAAGGGAGGAATGAGATATGGGGAAGGGGGAGAGCTGAGGGAAGACTGAGTTCTTGATTCTGAAATTTGCAAGATAATTAGAAGCACACGTGAGCTGAAAGCAGAGCCTATTCCAACTACAGACCAGAGCCCTGGTGGAAAGAGAAGCCAATGGAACACTAAAATCAAACAGGCCGAGAACATTTTGTTTTATGTGCATATATGATAATATTTTTTTCTTTAAGAGCTCTAGCTGGAATGCAAATTCTATCTGGATGGTTTTATTGATGTTTTGTTATAATTTTAGAAGCGGAGAACATATTATGCTTTTTATAAACCTTGCGGCTTATAAAGCCGCTGGCGAGCTGGCCACCATCCAGGGGGTTTTTGCGTTCCGGTGAAGATTCTTACATGGTCCTTTTCTGTGCCGTCTCTCTGCCAAGGGCCCTCACCATACACCTGCCTCTCTCATGGGAAGCTCATGGGGCCCTGCAGGTCCCTTCTGCAACCTGGGACTGCCACATACACTGGGTGTCGTTTGTCATTTTCAGATCTTTTACAGTGCTGAGCAGGGAGAAGGAGCATGGGAACCGCGTCCTACCACGCAGCTGTCCCCACCTGGGTCACGTAGGCTCCTCCCAGGCGAACTTTTGCTTATCATCCTTCCTTCGGGAAAATTTTCCTCAGGTAAACCTTTAGTCTGTGATACTGGGGAAAGAACTTGGTGTCTCTCTGAGGGTGGCTGGTTACCAGTCTGGCTGCAAGCCTCCTGGCTCTCGGGACACAAGTAAGCCTGCTGTCTGCCTAGGACACCCAGTGACTTGCCACAAGCGGTGCACTGCAGATTAGAGTATTTTTTTGCCTTAGCAAAATCTTCCTCTAAAGGTAAATTGTGTACGTTTTTGTCATATACATCAACACGTAGGAATGTGAGCCTATAGCTTCTCATGCCAAGCTGACGCTCTCTGAGTAAGTTGGAGCTGGAAAGTGGAAACCAGTCTGAATGCTCCCCTAATTAACATGTTAGACCGTAATTAATTAACTTTCCTGCAGCACGGGGCATGGATGACATCGTTCATTACAGAGGAGACCATATCTCTCTGCTTAGATGAAATGCTAATTTGGGGTTCACGAAGCCTGAAGAAGCTTTAACAAGGTAATAATAATTTCGCAGGGAATCTCCTGATGTCGTGGTGACTGACACAGACAGGAGAACACTCTCGGCTCCCTGTAACAAACATCCACGTCATGTTCTTGTTTTTCATTCTGCGAGTAGTCTGGGGCACTCTACTCTTTCTCTGCCACATAGTTTAGTGAGGAGAATGGAGTGGATGTGTGTGTATGTGCACGTATGCATGTGTTTGTGTGGGTGTGTGCATATCTGCATGTATGTGTGTGTTTGTGTGGGAGTGTGCACGTGTGCATGCGTGTGTGTTAATCATGTCAGATGCTAGCTCAGTCTTGCACCCAGGTAGGTCTGGTTTATTGCTTATGATAAAATAGACAAATGGGCTCTCTATTTTTCCCATGGTGGCTGCCTCTGACAGACTTTTTATGTTCTCTAGGCAGGGAAGTCTGGCTTGAATGGAAAGAAACACAGTAGAAGGACTTGGTGAGAGGTGAAGGGTGTGAGAGGAAGGGTGTGGGGATGATGGCAACCACACATGTCTCGCTCTAGCTGGGAAAGTGATGAGAAGCCAGCCAGACATGACTTAGTGTGCAACACGGCTTAAGGCTAAGGACCAGCCACGCATCTGTCTGGAGCTTGGTCCAGACCAGGAGCCAGGGTGATTTAACAAAAGGAGTCGTCCAGCTGAACTCTGCTGTACCCTCTCCAGATCTAACGGCAATTCCAGGAACAGGGAGCCTCCAGGTGGAGGGTGCCCGTACCTTGGCAGTCTCCTCAGCTTGCGTCCCAACGTGTCTGCAAACCAAAGACCCTCTGGGGACCAGAAACCAGAAATGGAGACACCTTGAAACCCACAACCACCTAGAATCCCACAGGAACCACTCTTCCTGCCCAATCTGTCACTTGCTCTCCTGCCCAGCTGTTCTTTTCCTGTCCCCAGGTAACGGGCTCTGTGGGGAAAAGGCGTTGGTGAGGGAGCGGACTGAGCCGTGCAGTTACTGAGGCAGAGTCAACACAAACTGACAAAAAGACCTCCTGGCAAGTGTGTTCATACACTATAAATTACAATTTAATCTGAGGAGACCACCCTGGCACACAGATGTGCACAGTCCATAAACTATAGACTCATCTAATTGGTACACACATGCTCAGAATAGCAGCAAATTGGGTTGAGAAGCATTTAAAATGCTGTTCTCCATAACAGAACATATTTGATTCAGGAATGTGGAAAGTCTTGGAATGAGCAGTGTGAGTGTCTGATACTACACAGTTTATCATCAGCCCAGCATGGTAAACCGGGTTGGAAAAGAAGTAGCCTTGCCCTTTGATACTGGGTTGGCCTCTGTACCAGATGCGGCTCCCTAGCGTGCAATAGGTATAGGATTGACTCTCACTGGGCAGCTTTCACACCCAAGGTACAATTCATTTGTGCTGAAACACCCACCCAAAGTTGCACAGAGGTGACAAAGGGCTGAACATATAGTCCTCGCTTCTTAGCCAGGATCCAAGCTGTCCAGATGCTCATCCTTCTTAGGCAACTTTTGTCTTTACTGAAGAAAGTCTATCTTAGAGATGAGATTTAAAACTGTTTTACTTCACAAATGCCCACGTTTTCAGAAAAAAAAGGCATTGCTTAATCCCCACTGTGCCCTTAAATCTCTGTAAACAAGCCAGGATTTATTTAATTTTTAAATATCTGAGATGCTTTTTATCCTTCTGAGGAATTGACACCAGAAGTCTCACATCCTTGGGAAGGATGAAGAGGGGTGCGCCCAAGTTTTGTGCGCTCCTGTCAGAGCTGATTTTGCTGTCTCTGTGGGACTGGACCCTGGGTCCTCATGTGCAGAATTTTTAGGGTGTGTATTTGGGATGATAAAAGGCTGAGGGGAACTCTGGCTTCTTTTTGAAAAGGCTTGAAAGTATGAGCAGTGCTGAGCCGCACCTTCACAAGGAGGCAGGAGAGGGTAAAGGTCATCAGGAGAGACCACATGTCAGTCTGTCAGTCCTACTGCCTCTCCGCAGCTGGGAGGCTTCCCTGAGCCGTGTGAGCCTTCGTGTCTGTAAAGGAGGGTAGCTAACAGTAACCCCAGAGGGCAGAGGAGTGAGTTACTCTGCAGACTTCATGCTGCGCATGACAGCTGCCTGCAGAGGTTCCTCTCACAGCCATGCATGCTGCCCATGACAGCTGCCTGCAGAGGTTCCTCTCACAGTCATGCATGCTGCCCTTGACAGCTGCCTGCAGAGGTTCCTCTCACAGTCATGCATGCTGCCCTTGACAGCTGCCTGCAGAGGTTCCTGTCCCAGCCATGCATGCTGCCCTTGACAGCTGCCTGCAGAGGTTCCTGTCCCAGCCATGCATGCTGCCCATGACAGCTGCCTGCAGAGGTTCCCCTCACAGCCATGCATGCTGCTCTTGACAGCTGTCTGTAGAGGTTCCCCTCACAGCCACCATGCTGACTGTGACAGATTCCTCTTAGCCATTCTCTCCTCTCCAAGGGGATCGGGCAGAGGTCACTGTATTTCTCTCCATGCAGCTCTCTGGGGTTTCTGAGCACTGGCCCACTTCCTAACATCATGGAGTTCTGGAGGATATGGGGAACCAAACCTCCCACAATGCAGTGTGGATAAGGATCCCCATCTCTCCAAACCCTGTGTTGTCCCTCATCGAACCCTGCCCATTCTCTCTAGTCAATATATGTCTTCCCTGTGAAGTTCTCATTATTACAGTTAACACTCACTATTCCCAGCATCCTCCATCAAAGCATCCTCCTTCCCCAGCATCCTCCTTCCCCAGCATCCTCTGTCTCCAGCATCCTCCATCCTCAGCATCTTCCTTCCCCAGCATCCTGTCCCCAGCATCTTGTTTTCCCAGAATCTTCTCTCCCCAGCTTCCTCTGTCTCTAGCATCCTCTCTTCCAGAATCCTCGGATCCTAACATCCTGTCCCCAGCATCCTCTGTTCCCAGCATTCTCTGTCCCTAGCATCCTCTGTCTTCAGTATCCTCTGTCCCCAGAACCCTCTGTCCTCAGCATCCTCTGTTTTCTGCATTCACAGTCTCCAACGTGAAATGCGCTCAGCATCTGCTATCCCACTATCTGCTGCCCACATTATCTCCTCCTGGATTAACACAGGGAAGTTCTGTCCATCCCTGGTTTCTAATTTTCTTTCCAAACATTGAGCTAAGCATCACCCTGTATAGAATAGAACAAGACCAAACCCTATGACCCCACATCTCCTAGGAAAAGGCCCTTTGTGTTATGGTCTCTGGAGGCAAATCTGGTCTTTGGAGCATGACCGACACCCACGTTCCTTCCTAGAGAATGAGCTCTGCTTTCGCTGCCCCATTCTATTTGCCTAGCTGCTGCTCGAAGGTGAAGCTCGGCCAAGCCAAGTCCTTTATTCATCCTCCTGCTGCCTGCTAGGGGGTTGTTCTGGGGCCTGAGTCTTCTCCACTCTCCTCTGGCATGGTATAAGCTGTATTCTATTTTTCACAGAACATTTCTCCATAAATTACAAGCTGCTTTAGAGAGGCAAGCATTCTGTATTTATCACTCACTGTATGTCCAGTCAAACCTGATGCAGGATGAATTCTTGACAAGCCATGTCAGAAGGACTATAAATTGTGGGGCTAGGCCAGCAGGCAGCACCTATTCCCAAACACCATTCATTACACTGCCCTCAAGTGTCACAGCCAAGGCCACCCTCTATTTTTCCATGGGGGCAATGCTATTTCCCTGTGGACAGGACAGTGCAGGTTTTAGACAGAGGCCCCTTGAGCAGACCCAGTCAGATGAAGCAGAGAGAAGACCCCTGGCCTGGAGCAACTGCTTCCTTTACTGACTGCTTTGTCGACAAATCCAGACCTTTGGAAATCTTGGGATTTCAACCCCTGTGGCTGAGCAACCTGGTCCAGGCTCTATTGTGAGTTTCAGAGTCCTGGAAGCTCGCAGTGAGTCCAGCCTGCACATGTTTTGCAGCGGAGGCTGCTCTCACTCCCAACTCCATGGTTACACGGCATCCAATTCATTATGTAAAGCATTAATTACACCATGAGATGTTTACTAAAACTGACTTGGGAAGAATTCAATGAAGATTTCTCTTTGGAGGATGGATTTATGTAGGTAATTACATCAGCTACCCTTCTTGCTGCTGTGTTAAAACTCTTGAGAAAAGCAATGTAAAGATTAGTGTTGACTTGCAGTTTGCGGTATATGCAGTCCATCACGGCAGAAGGCACCGTGCCAGGAATGTTCCACAGGCAGGAAGCAGAGAGACGGCTGTGGGGCTAGGTGCCCTTCCTACCTTCCATTCAGTCCAAGACGCAGCCTGTGCTATGGTGTAGCCCACATTCAGACCCGCCCGGGGGTGTGTCTCTCGAATAATTCCCATTCCCACCAAGCTGACAATGAAATAACCATCCTTTGCAATTATATCATTCTCGTGAGTCTATATTAGTTCCTCGGATAATTTCTCTTCCCTCTGAAGAAAAAGGATTGAGGTTGCGCCAAGTCCTACTGGGGAATCTGGCTCTGTCTCATGGGAACACTGCAGGTTTATGCCATGCAACCCAGCTGGGATCTGCAAGGGGACCCGGGGTCTCAGACACAGTCACGCTTCCAGTTGCTCCCTGCTCAGTCCTCTGTGATGAGACATGCCAGTGTTGTTATTGATTGGGCAGTCAGCAAACTGTCCAAACTACGCAGGGGCAGCTCACGACGTGCTAACACATCGGCTTATATCCAACAGGTGTGCCGACAAAATAGAAAGGTAATCATTTCTCCGTCCGTGGCCCACACTTAACTTTTATGTCTGGCATTATAATGACTTCTTTTTATTCCCTATCATATCTTTAACATACATTTTATGTTGGATCTCATTTATGGTTTTCTATTTTTATTCTTGTGCTAGCCTTTAGAGTTAGATGACCTTTGTTGGGAAACACACACACACACACATACATACACATGCACACGCACACATGCACACACACACACACCCCTGATGTTTTCAAGGCGGATATTCAAGTTTTCTGTAGCATTTGTAATTTTTTCAGATGTAAAATTACCATCATCTGCTGTCAACAGACTCTCTTAGGGACTGCCTCTCTCCCAACAGTATTGGCTCTCTCTGCAGCCCCTTCATCAACCTAAATCAAATGCACACGTGGAGAAGTTGTCCTGATCTTGAAAGTCTAATAGTGACCATTGTAAAGCCATATGGCTGCATGCAATCATCCAAGATCTATTTCAAATGACTTGTGCTAATGTACCTTACCCTCTCTGAGGATAAGGGACGGTGTGTGGATAGAATGGGAGGAGGGGAGAGAGTGGGAACTTGGATTGGTATTTTTTAAAAAAACTAATTAATTAAAAAAATAAACAAATAAAGTAATAAAATATAACAAGCCACATAAAGATGGGGAAAATTGCTTGTGCTAGAAAAAATATGCATATATATACACAAAAATGAAATCTGACATATATGAGATACACTGTAACATTAAATACAAAGCCACACCTGTGAAGATTGCAGGAAATAGCACATTAAAACTGTTCAATTATGTCTCTCTGATTGTTTACGTTGTGTGCCCCAGTGAACATGTGGCAGTCCGAGGACAACCTGCAGGAGAGTTCTCTCCTTCCACCAGGTGGGTCCTGGAGATGGAACTCAGGTTTTCAGGCTTGGCAATGAGCGCCTTTACCTTCTGAGCTGTCATAAAGGCCTGGAACATCACATATTTTAGGGTGTTTTGTTTGCAGAGTTGTAGACGTGGATCCATATCAACACGGAGAAGCCCGCGTGGGGGGGTGGCATTTCCTGATGCTGAGGTGATGTGGTACAACTGTGTATCCACAGGCCAAACCCTTCCCCTGCAGACCACAGCTACATGAAGACCCGGAGCCCCTGTCCACGGCACGGCAACCTCTCTACCCCACTATTTTCACAGTAAGCTCTGCTTTCAGTGGCCAGGAGCTGGGCTGGCTGGTCTTCCTGCTGGAGAATCCGGAGATCTGGACAAGGTGCCCTGGGATGACAAGCACGGGGTCTGTGCACGCAGAACCCTTCTCCCAGTTCATGTTGCAAAGTATGGTCTGCAGACCAGGCTTCTGACAGTCCCAGGAAGCTTATTAGGGATGCAGGGGCAGAAGCATCACCCATATACACCCAAGGAGAACATGTATTGCGCACTGATCCTGGGATACCCACCTCCTCAAGTGATGTGGGGTCAGCTAACTTGCCCTAGGCTGACCTCTGCTCTGGCTGTCTGCACTTCCTGATTGGACTGCAGATAAGAAGATTCCAGGCAGGCCTGGGGCCAAGGGCCAGTGCGTGACTACTAAGCACACGTGTGGTGCCTGCCGCTTGCCATTGGCTAAAGAATGAGAACTTCTGGGATTAAATTGGCTGCTTCTTAGTATCACCCCACTTTTCCATTTCAAAATGAGGACACCACTTGCATAATTATCCTATTCACAGCCGAATACTAATAATTACTGATAATTATTGATGATTAAACTCTAAGTATCAGTATCATGCAATAAAGCCTATTATTTCTCTGTGGGAGAAAACCAGACACTATTCTTACAGCTACCAAGCGTTGGTTTCTGACCCATGGCCATCAGCTTGTGTATTATTAATTTATAGTCTCTATAGATCCAAAATGCATTTTTTGGCTTTGTACACAAACACACACACACACACACACAGAGAGAGAGAGAGAGAGAGAGAGAGACAGAGACAGAGACAGAGAGAGACAGAGAGACAGAGAGGGAGTGAGAGAGAGACAGACAGAGAATCTGAGGGAGCATAAGGTTCATAGTGGATCCCTGTAGACTTATTCAGTTTTTATTCCGATTTTAAACGTTTGAACCAGACTTAAAGCTCAGCTCCCAGGTACCCCGAGCTGTGTGTTTGTGACCTATTTTTCTGGCAGGTGTATACACATGGACTGTGGCTGGCAGGGCTGGCAGGGTACTGAGGAATTCTCCACATCTCTGAATAGACACAGACACGAGACAGACCGACACTTGCCAGGCTAAGCAACCACTCAGTGGAAACGCTCCCTGGCTTGTTGGGGGGGGGGCGCTTTTGGCCTCCAGTGTTGGTGACCCGGTATATAGAAATCTACTGCTCCACAGGTAACTGTACACAGGCCTGGGGGTGCCTGCTGGTGGCCATGGGACACAGAAGAGGCTCCTGGGGTGACATGCAGATGGCCCCCTGCAAAGCTCTCAGAATGGGATAAACAGAACTTGAGCTAAGGTTGCCTCCTTAGCCTGTGAGCACCTCTGCCCCCTTCCCCTGTCTCTCTCAGAGTGAGCATAAGACTTTGAATGTAAGAGCTATTTAATCAATACTTTGTTAAATTAAAATTCTCTGAAATATTTGTTTGGGTTGACATTTACAGCTGTTGCTGATTGCTTGATTGCCTCTGAGCGACAAAATGAAAGCATTTTCTGTAGTATTTCGAGCCATGACTTGACAGGTGAGCACAGACAGTGGGGAGCTCAGGGTCCCTGTGAGCGAAGCTTTGAGTCTGACTTAAATGGATAAAGCAGAAAAACAACTGTGTAACCCTAAAGCTGCATCACCTGAGGGAGGCCCATACTGTGGAGGTCAGTGGAGAGGGAAGCTCCTGGATTTCATCTGAGCAGTGCGTGTGTAGAAGCCAGCCAAAACGCAGTCTGGACCGATCTAGAATGTAAACAAATAAATACATTAGAGTAGATCTGTAAATACTAAACACGGGGAAACAGAGGGAGCTGGAGAGATGACTCAGCGGTTCAGAGTGTGTAAATGGAAGTTTTTGTCCCGCCTGGTCCTGCAGCTGCTCAGACCCAAATAAACACACAGAGGCTTATATTAATTACAAACTGTTCTGCCTATTAGCTCAGACTTATTATTAACTAGCTCTTACTTAAATTAACCCATAATTCATATCTGTGTTTAGCCATGTGGCTTGGTACCTTTTCTTAGTGAGGCATTCTCATCTTGCTTCTTCTACATCTGATTGGTGGCTGCATCTCTGTCTTCCTCTTCCCAGAACTGTCCTCGTCTGGTACCCCTGACTTACCGGCCAATCAGCGTTTTATTCAACCAGTATGAGTGACACATCTTTACAGTGTACAAAAGCATTATCCCATAGCGAGAGTGCTTGCTGTTCTTTCGGAGAACCCAAGATGGGCTCCCAGGACCCATGTAGAATGACTCTCAACATCCTGTCACTCCAACTCAAGGGGATCCAAAGCCAGTTTTCAGTACTCATGCTCACATGTACATAAGTAAAATAGCATAAAGCCTTTAAAACAGAATCTTAAGAGCCATTTTAAAGTAAAAGAACGAGGAGGACTTACTCTGGCTTGCATAACAAGTGTGGCAGTGGATTGGGGCTGCAGTGTGAGCCCTGTGTAGACCCTGCTGGCTATAGGGCACAGCTCTCACTGTGGTACCTTGAGCTCATACAACATCCCCATGACAGGTTTTCAATAAAGCCTGGTTATGGGCGCTGGTTTTGAAAATGGTCCCTAAGTGTCCTGGGCATTCCAGGCTTGCAGGCTTTCATGGTTCCTGCTCTCCTCGCCCCATAGCTCTAAGGCAAGGGTACATCACCAATGTCACTGCCACAGGTCTAATTGTAAGGGTGGTGGGGTGTGTCATGGTAGAGTCTCTGGGAATGATCAAGTCCATTTTGGTATCCTCTGTGAGACAGATGTAGCCTGTGCTCATGGAACATAGAATGGGAAGGACCTTAGAGTGGACAGAAGGACCCTCTTCCCGCAAATGGGATGATACCCTCAGGTCCCCCCCTCCACACATCTTGTCACCTGGCCCACAACGGGAAGATCGGAACGACAACCCAAGCCATGCCATGTCTTAGCAGAAGGAACTATACTTGAAGGCAGTCTGCCTTTCAAGCCCACTGTATCTCAACAGAGAAGGAGACACAGTCCAACGGGCCAGCAGGAAACATCTGGAGATCCAGTACCATCCAAGATCTTGGTTTTCTGTGTGGTTTGTGACCAAGTCTCTTCGTGATCCTGACAGCTTCCTCATTGGGCCCAGGAGTCCAGATGGTACTTGCCAATGTGTAGACATCCTTATTGTCCACACAGAGGCTGATCAGTGGGGAGCGCTTCGGATGGTTCCTCTGACCACACATCTGGGAATTGCTCAGGAAAGGTTCTTGCTGTTTGGCACTATGCCTCTCAACTAGCTCCCTTTGCTTGTCTTTCTAACACAGACAGCTCAAGTTGCCTTTAAGAAAAGTCAGCCCCAAGCAGCTTGGGCAAATGGTTCATGTGGAGGTTTGGTAGAGCTAAAATTCACATAAATTAAATAAAAACTTAAAAAAATTGCATACCTCTTGGGTCCTGTCAAGGTTCGAGTCTGAGTTTTACTAAGATGTCAACTCCTCCAAAGTTTTTAGGGATGTAAATTAAATATCTATCTTTATTCAAAGGTACTCAATGGAAACCCAGCTCCTCATCAGAAAACACTGGTCATTCAGTGCCCACTGTGCCCCAGGGGCTCTGCAATCCAGGCTGAACTTCACACACACACACACACACACACACACACACACACACACACACACACACACACATTTAGAGTCCTCCAACTTCTCCTTACCCTTTGGGGAACTGACGCCAGAAGTCACTCATGTTGGAGAGCAGCTGAGCGGGGAGTGAGCCGATTCTGTGCACTGCTGCCGTCAGAGCCTGGGAACTGAAGCTCTGGTTGCACAGGCACAGTCTCCCGCTTAGAGTCCCTGGTCGGATGATGAACTCACAGCGGCAGAGATGCTCTGGCTGTGGCTGCTGGGGAGCTCTGGAGATGTGGGGAGATGCAGACTGGGTAGGGGACGTGGGTCACTGAGGGTGAAACATGAAGCTTCTGTCTCATGTTCATGCCACTCACCCGTCATTTCTGTCAAGCATTTTGGTTACGGCAGGGGGAAGTAACCAAGGCAGAGCATTTCTGTGCTCCTGGGAAGAGCAAACACCGTGCCTGGAGCTCAGCGTGGTGCTGATGTCCACTCCACCCCACCCCACCCTGCCAGGTCTGGCTGCCTACCTAGTGATGAGGAAAGAGAAGACTCAGTCACTGTGAGCATTCCATTTTTCCCTGGCCCCTGACTTGCCCGTCATTTGAAGTCAGTTTGTCTCAAATTGCCCGTCATTTGAAGTCAGTTTGTCTCAAATACTCAATCTGCTATTTGTTTGGGGATTGTGTGTGTGTGTGTGTGTGTGTGTGTGTGTGTGTATACCTTGTGGTTGTATGCATGTGTCTATTTGTGCATATGCATGTGTAGGAGCCAGACTCAACACTGGATATCTTCCCCCTTTGCTCTATGTTTTGTTTTGTTTTGTTTTTTGAGATAGGCTCTCTCCACGAAGCCTGAAGCTCATCAATTAGACTAGTCTAGCTAGCCAATGGGCTTCAGAGATCCATCTGTCTCCATCCCTCAGTGCTGGGCTTAAAGACATAGCACCATGCTTGGTTTTTACGTGGGTGCCAGGGATCAGACCCTCACGCCTATGCACCGAGCACTTCACTGACAGAGCCATCCTGTCTCTGGCTATTGAAGATTATCCTCAATAGAAAGAGGCAACCTGGCGCTGCCACTGCACTGGGCACTACTGTCTTTGATTTCCTTGTGGAACACCATGTCCCAGCTCTGCAGACAGATGTCCCCAGGAGGGACACTTGCAGGGGCTACACTTTGCTCCCAGGTCCCCGTGCACCCGCCAGAGTGCTCTGACTCATGCTGGTGACACAGGGGCAGATGGCAGAGGCTCTGCTTGTGGTCACAGATGGCTTCACTCAGCAGCAGAGAGGGGCTTCACCAAGGTCAGGGGACTGGTCAGTCAGGACTTAAAGAAACATTATTGTGAGTCATAAATCAGTAGGCCGAAGCGAGTCCCTAAAGAACAGAGCAGCCAGCAGCAGATGCCTTGAATCTCATAGAAAATTCCTTCCACAAAGTGACCAGTGTTTAAAATGACAGCATCCATGGGTGCGGGGTGCACTTTAACCAGAAAGACCTCTGTACCATTGCCAGTTCTTAGAGACATGTGGCGGGCAAGAGCCTGGGAATCCCCCTGAAAGTCCAGCCTGGACTCGGGTGCACATCTCACGCTGCTGGGCCAGCCTCTTGAGGACCAGACCTTGTCTGGGCCCAGAAATGCGTGCGCTCACAGGAGCTGTAGAAGCCAGAGAGGGGCAGAGATCAGCCTACAGCCTGTGGTTGGTAAGATAACGTTCTCATAAAGACCATGACTGACTTACAGACGCTGGTCTATCAGGAAGTTCTAAATGAGGACCTCCTGAGTGGGCTGCGGTGGGCCTTCCCTACTCCCACAATGCCTTTTGCCTTCTTTGCTGTTTTGTTTTCTTCTTTATTTCCCACAGTCTTTTGAGCCAGAAGCACCAGTGTCCATCAAACCCATTACCAAATGTGATGGTGAAATGTCGCATGCATGAGTCAACTCAGCTGTGCTCCAACCAGGGCAACTGTGTCCTGTGTCATCACTAGGCCATTAGCAAACCATGGAAGCTGTCCCTGTCCCTGGACAGACATCCCCATTCTGTCAGCAAAGAGATGAGCCAATCTTACTATTTTTTTTCCACAATTCTCAAACCCTGACTGGAGCCTAGGCCTGTCAGACCTGAGGTTTTATTTTTAATCTATGGATCGGTATCAAAAAGTAAGGGTGTGGCTAGCTCTCCAGTTTCTTGAATATTTTGAGTGTTTTCATACCCCTTTGGAGCATTATTTTATCAGTGACCTTTGCAGACTAGCTCTGTAGTTAGCAGGAAATATTCCGCCACTATGAGTTATGTAATATTGGAAGTTGTCAAAGTCTAGACAGTGCTGGGAAGGTCACAGTTGGAGTACATTCTGGGCCAAGAAGAGCAGTTTGGCAATGGAATTCAGACAAGGATGGCTCCCTGTCTCTGCCACCGTCCCTCTGTCCCTCTCTTGTCTAGTCCCTGTATCCTGTGCCTTCAGTTGGGCACAGAGGGATAAGTGTGAAGTCAGGTGTGCTCTGCCCCTTCTGGGGGTGTGCAGTGTCAGGTCTGTGTTGACTGAGGGATCTCTCGCTGTGTGTGCTTGCTGCTGCTGGTAGGGTGAAGAGGTTTTGAGAGGAGCAGAGGTTGCATCAGCGACTACAGAAGATCCTGCCTATGTTCCATGTAAACGGAGGAGGGGACACAGAGTGTCCAGCTGCACCATCTTAGGGCAGTTCCTGGCTTCCTCCAGGCTGGGAGGCAGCATGCCTGTCCAGTCCCTCCCGCTTCCAGGATATGCCTGTGGTGGAAGGAAGAGTAGAGGCTACTCAGTCCTCACCTCCTGAGACATCCCATGGCCATCCGGGGGCAGCAGGGTGTGTGCATTGCCAACAGCGGAAGTCCTTTCTCAGGCAAGAAGAAAAGAAAAGAGAGAAAGGAAGGAAGGAAGGAAGGAAGGAAGGAAGGAAGGAAGGAAGGAAGGAAGGAAGGGAGGAAGGAAGGAAGGGAAGAAGGATAGATAGGTAGGTAGATAGATAGATAGATAGATAGATAGATAGATAGATAGATAGATAAAAGCTGTGCCCTGAGATCAGGGACAGCCACTAGAAAATGTGACAGATGAGCCTTCAGAAACTTAAAGGGTCCTTTGTAAGCCCAGGAAATGAAGCACGTTTAGAAGTTCTCAAGCCAGATGTGCCGGGATTTCTGCGCAAGCTGAAGTAGATGGAAAGATCTTGGAGAGGACTCTCAGTGGCTCCTACAGAGACTAAGTTTGGATAAAGAGGGAAAAGAGCCCTCTGGCCATAGGTGCAACACTTAACTCAGAGGCAGAGATCTTGCTCAGGATGCTCTACGGCATACAAGTCTGGGACTCCTCACATTGATGGAGCCTGAACTTGTCTGCTTCTGCCACCTGCCCACTCTCCAGGTCCCTTGCTCACCCTGTGCCATCATAGCTAAGGGAAGATCAGCTTGGCTGCCCCAGCAGGAGACCTGAGATGAGGCTCAATGGGAAAACACAGAGGACAAGAAGGTGGGTGTCTGGGGTCAACAGCAGGGGACCCCATCTACTTATCCTGAGAGAAGCTGTATGGCCACCCCAGCATCTGATCCAACAGAATCCCAGATGGATGAGACAGGAAAGGACCATTGTGAGCAGAACAAGTTTCCCTAGACTGTCCTTTCTAGGGATGCCTCATTTCCCCTCCTCTTCTCCGGATGCCCAAAGCGATGCCACTTTTTGACATCACAGGTCAGGCCCTTGGATGTCCCCAGCCCCTGGTTTGCTGCTGGAATATTCTGCTCTAGCCTACCCTGTCCTGTACCCAAAGTTGCTGGTAGTAAGTCAGCGTGGGGGTCAGGGAAAAGAGGGGGTAGAGAGGAAGAGTGGAGCTCCCCCACTCCAGCAAAGATGTAAAGGGACTCTAAGGTGGGCAGGACAAGACTGGGGACCTTTATGAGGACCCTCCTCCTCGTAACTGTTTCTTGGAAATTCTTTGGTAGCATACCATTTATTTGTTTGGTTGGCTGATTATCATGCTTGTATCTATGTGCTGGTTTGGTACACGTGTTCCACACTGGGAGCTTTCTTTAATCACTTCTCACCTTCCTTCTAACATTTATTTTGGGGATGCAAGGCCTATTGAGAAGCAGGGCAGAAGACCCCAGAAGCAGGGAGCCCCCCCATTTTATTATATGACACGCAGTCTCTAACTGAACACGAAACTCATCCTTCATCTACACTGTCTGATCAATACATTTCAGGGATCTGCCTGTCTCCAGCTACACTGCCTTGCGCTGGCATTGCTGGTGTGTATACTGCCACATCTAACTTCACCTGGGCTTGGGGGGCTCTGAACTCAGGTCACCATGCCTGCAAGGCAAGCGCTTTATTACCTAAGCCTGTGGATACTGGCGAGGCTCTGAAAACCAACAGTTTGCTAGGGAAAGTTATCAGCCACTCACTCTTCTTCCATTGGGAAGACACACGGTGTTTCCTGGAAGGATAAAAGGCTCGGCACTGGCGTGCTATGAAAAATGCAGACTGCAGACAAGGCTGCTCGCCTTACAAAGCGGGCGATTCAATTAGTGCATTCAATTAAAACGGATGGACAGCCCCAGATGCTGCAGGATCTGGTTTCTTCTGACATCTCGCCTTGCAGAGTCTGGAAATTACCGACAGGGGGACGGTTGCACCAAAGTCTGTGTGATTATTTGAAAGAGCCTAGGCTACCAACTTTTCCCATGAGCCTTTAGAACACTACCCCACCCCTCAAACCAGTGTGGCCACTTCTCCGTTCTAAGCTTGCTGAGGGAGAGGGCCCCATCACCCAAGGCAGTGATGTAAAATGCTGACTTGCGTTCTCTAGTGTGTGAGCCAGGCATTCATACTGTTTTGTGTCTCCAGCCCAGAGAAGGCTTTCCTGTGGAACTGCGTGCACAGGGGAGGGGAGCAGAAGGGTGAGCATGTTTGCACTCTTCCTCTCTAGTTACAGATGGCCCACAGGGCGATTTTTCCAGGCCAGAGCATGGATTTGAGCTGCGGTGTTTGAACAGCACTCACTTCAATGACACTAAACTTCTGAGGATGATGTCCCTGTGACCGGCGTTTGTTGAGTGCTTGGTAGCCGACCAGCACAAGGCCTAGTGACAGGCCTTGAGGTCCCTGAGGCACAATGGGGTGTGGAGGGTACTTTGCTTTGCCTCATTCCTGGTCCCATCATTGGCATGGTGCAATCCTTGACACTCGAGGTGGGAGTTGAGATATTGTCTCCTGCTAAGGTGTATGAGCCCCTGACAGGAGATGGGCCTCCTAAGGAATGCTTTGGGGGGCAGGGCGGCATGGCTGTGGTACTTTCCAGAGTGTCTCACTGGCTGCTTTGTAGCTTGTAGACTCTGCTGCTTCGGTTTTCTTCCTGACCTCCAGAGCAGCACCGTGCACCCCCGACACACACTTCTTACAAACAATGATTTATTTTATGTGTATGGGTGTTCTGCTTGCATGTACGTGTGTGTAGCATGTGCATGCCTGGTGCCCACGGAGGCGATAAGAGGGCATCAAATCTCCTGGATCTGAAGTTACCAATGGTTAGGAGCTACCATCGAGGTGCGGGGAACCCAACCTGTGTTCTCAGGAAGAGAGCAAGTGCTCTTCGTTGCCAAGCCCTCTCTACAGGCCCAGCTCCTCTCCTTTCAGGGCTAGCATGACCCCTCACACATCTCCCTGTATGATCTGATATCCTCTCCTCTGCTTCCTGGATCCTTCAGTGCACTCTCAGGAGTGAAGTCCGCTGCTGGCTACAGGGCAGCCCAGCCTGGTGTCCTGGAGGAAGAAGGTGTAGAGCAGTTGCTACACCCCATGGTAGCAGCTCACAGGGGCTCTATGCAGTGGCGCTCTAAGGTTCATAGACTTCCAGAATCTTCAGGACGTACTTGTCAAAGAAAGTCAGGCTTGGGGGCTCAGCCACTTGGGAGGCTAAGATGGGAGAACTGAAAATTCAAGGCCTGCCTAGGATACAGAACAAGCAGAAGGCCGGGATGCGAAAGGGATATTACAGTGAGGACCTGTCTCAGGACAAAAAGTTAAAAAAAAAAAAGGTAGAGTAATTGCTTTGTATACACAAGGGTCTGGGTTCACTACTACAAACAAGAGAAAGAAAGCAATAAGAGAGGGAAGGGAGGGAGGAAGGAAGGAAGGCAGGAAGGCAGGAAGGCAGGCTGGCTGACTTCCCAATCAATGAACAAGAGTTTGAATAGAATTTAAGAGAGAAATGCAGTCCCCACAGAGGTGCCCAGCTGTGGAGAGGTGCAGCTAAAACCCACCAGCAGACCTTACCTCCCTGTTCTGGATCTGAGAGGGGGGGCAGGAGGGAGGGAGGGAGGGAGGTAGGAGCACACCAAGTCCACAGGGACATGCCCTGGTTCTAAAGGTTCAGAGATAGACTGCAGAGAAGCTCCTGGACCTTCGGGTTCTCAGGTGACTATCTACGGACCATCTCATAGTTCTTAAAGGAACACTCTAGAAAGATGACGTCTAAGGACCCAGCTCCAGAGGTTCTGATGTTTGGTGTGGCCCTCCCTCTGCAACTTAATGAACAGACAAGGATTTGTGGTGCTGGGGCCAGGTGTCTTTAACAGGACTGTGGAGATAATGGGCCACGGAGACAGGGACAGGCCAAGAGCAGGGGGAAGAGACCAGCAACAAGAGCCTGCTCCCCACTCCCCTCAGCCTCCTCAGCAGCAGTCCCATGTTCACACCTGAAGGTACATCCTTCCCTCACTGATGTTGAGGAAAGGCACAGGGCACTCTGCAAGTGACAACTCCATGCCCTCCATGTCACAGAGGCCCTAGGACTCATCATTTTTGCCCATGGCTCCACCCTATGTTGTTAAATTCCTGTAGGCTTTATTTCAGATTCTCAGTTGGATTGGATGGAGTCTGGTTTTTGCTAGGCGGGAATCTTCCAAGAGTTCATATAATTCATTGTGAGTAGATACACCTTCTCTGTCAGTACCAGTGGGACTGTCTCAGCATGAAGGGGACAGGACATACAGCATGGCTATCTGGTGGCCTTCCGGTGCCACAGCAGGCTTGTCTTTGAGACCTAGAAGAGCTATGTATGGGGCCATCTCCACTTTTGGCCACATCTGGAGCTCTCCCACTGGCTGGCAACACTTTTTTTCCTCTTCTCTAGGATGGGTCTCCTTCTCCTGTGCTGCCATGGGTGTGCTCCCCCACCGGGAGGACAGAATGACTCCCGAGCCCGTGGGCAGCTCCTCCATAGACCTGCCAGGTTGGCTGGATGCCACAGAAGTTCTGTTTGTAGGGAATGTCTGGTGTATTTTTCAAGTAACTATTCCTTGTAGTTCCTGGAAATGTAGACTTGGGTCAGTCTCTGAGGTTTCAATGGCAGGGGTGGGAAATGGAACGACCAAGAGATGGATGACGTAGTCTACAGCTCCTGACTACTGCCTGTAGTACTGCCCTCCCTGTGCCCCACTTCTCTCTGTCAGGTTGGGGCTCACCCAGACATGACAGCAGTTAGCCTTATGAGAGACAGTGGCCTTCTGGCCCCCTGCACCTGCCTCCACTTGTCCCCGGAGGTTCTTCAGGACAGGTGGCCTTGACTACAGCCCTGTTGTTGGTCACGTTTCAAGGCACTGGGAAATGACTGATGTCTGGTGACCTCGGGTCAAGTTCTTTCTCAGAATTTTATGAGCCATGTGATCTTACGGAGGTAATAACAATAAAAACAAGTGTAACACCAGGACCGTGGCTACAGGGCGTTTGCTACGTGTCAGGTATGGTGCTGGGTCTCACTAGCACATCGAAGCTGTGCCCTGGGAGGAGGGGTGCCACAGACCTTATCTGACTAAACCCAGAGAGTGCTCTGAGGGTCAAACCCAAGTGTCAATATACTTTGCTCTCTGTCAAGCTCCAGTCAAACAGACCACGCTATCGATTGATCCTGTAGGAACATCTTTCTGGACTCAGAGTGGACAGGACAAGGGGTCTGGCCTGGAGCTGGGTCAGGTTTACACTACTATGCAGAGGGTACCCCTGATGGTAATTCAAGCAGAGCAAGTGAGGGCATGAGGGGAGGGGTAGGGCATGGCTGACTTCAGACAGGACAGTAGCTCTTCAAATCTGCTACCCTGTGCATGAAGGCCAGCAAAATGTCACTGTCCTCTCAACATCAATTCTGACAACGGTGCCTTGATTTCAGATAAAGCTGACATTTTGTGTTATAGTGAAGTCTGAAGCAAGAGCTGGCCAGTCAGCTTCCCAGGGCCATCATAGCCACAATCTAATCCAGCGGCTTCCAGGGAATGTCTGATAATTACCACTTAAAAATGATGTTGGACCTCTTTCAATGACTTCCTTAGTCATCCATCTAGAGCTAATTATTACCAACACATGCTTTACTGTCCCAAGTTATGTGTTAAATGTGTGCTGTGTGTGTACTTTGAACTCAGCTATACAATTTGCCCCCAGGTACTGGAGGAAATTGCATTTTCCAAGAGCAAACTTTAATCAAAAGGCAGGATTTTATTAAAGAACCACAAACACTTGACAGCCGTGTGTGTAGATTAACAGTGCCATTGATGAATTATGTATGGCAGAATTATATGTTGAAGTCATAACTTCAGAAGCTCACAATCTGACCTTATTTGGAGATGGGGGCTTTACTGAGGTCTTTAAGGCAAGAATTCAGGGCTCTCAAGCAATGTGCCTGATTCTACAGAAAGGAAAACCACAGACAGGGACAGATGTGCACCGTGTGGACAGGCTGTGGAGAGGAGACAGGGATCAGGGTGACTCATCGGACACCAAAGAACCCCAAGGTGATTAGCACTTCCCCAGAGGCTGAGAGGAGCCAGGACAGCCTCTCCAGTCTCAGAGGGGCTACCTTGTGTCACCTTCATTCTGGCCTCTAGGTTCCGGTCTGGCATAGCACGATTCTGTTGCTGGAGCCATGAGTTTGTTCTACATCACAGAGGCCTCAAACTGATACTTCACTTCTGTTCCTTTTGATGATCAGCTCAGCTGTTCTATAGCCTTTGCAATTTGCGGTTCCTGAAGTCCCCGGCAGTACTTTTGCGGAGACTGAGCTGAATCCATCGATGAAATCATAACTAGTTACCAGCCCCTAGTCCCTGAAAAAAAGATTCTATTTACGCAAGTATTGCTTTAGCGTTTCCTGTGAGACTCCTGCCTCCCATACTTATGCTCCGCTCTGATTCCTTGATGCTCTCTTCCTGCTGCTTGTGCCGTTCACAGTGTTGGAGTCCCACACGGTCATTCCTGATTCCAGAAGTGCATTAGCCCGGCATGCTGACTTCGCCCGCATCTGCAGACAACTTCATGCATTAGCCTGGCGTGCCAACTTCGCCTGCATCTGCAGACGACTTAGTGCATTCACCCTGGCATGCTGACTTCACCCTCATCTGCAGACAACTTCATGCATTAGCCTGGCGTGCCGACTTCGCCTGCATCTGCAGACGACTTAGTGCATTCGCCCTGGCATGCCGACTTTGCCCTCATCTGCAGACAACTTCGTGGCCCTTGAGATTTGTATCTAGAAAATCATCTTTCCTGTGTATACATATGGACCTGTTTCTTTTTGTTTAATCTTCATACGTTTTCTTGCCTTAAAGGGTCAGTGAGGAACTCCAGGAGGCTCATTTAGCCCAGGTGGTGACACTTGCTCATGACTGACCTATGGAGAGCTGCAGGGATAACTGACTTAAGTCGTTTCAGTCAGCTCTATCACTACGCATCAACTTTATAAGATTATAAAAGCTCGCTTTTTACTGCTAATAATATTTTTAAAAATTCATGCCCATATCTTAAGATAATTTATTCATAAATACTAAGATTTGATTATGAATGTAATGGGTTATGGTGACTAAACCTTTTGCTTTTTGCGGTCCTCTTAGCCTTCTGAGTGCTGGGTTCCAGGTGAGCCATCATTGCTACGGTGACTTTACTGTTGAGGGTCCCATTTCGTGTTCCATTTGAAGGTTGAATTTGCAGTTTAAGTATCAATTCCACTGCAGTTTGATGACTGCTTACTGAACATATTATCTGATTTAATTCCCTAGCACTGTGACTTGGAAATTCACATCTTGATAGGTAGGATAGGTAGATGGCCCCTCCAGCTCCAGGCCCCATTCCTTCAAAGACAAAACAGCTGCACACACTTCATTTCAGATCCGGGGCTCCAGGACACCCCTTTCCTGGGGCCACCTCACCATCAGGGGTCTCCTTGGGAGCTTCTTGCCAGGCAGCCCTGTTCATCCTGATCCTTTCTGGCCAGCATGGCTCTGCTCTGCTGTGGGACAGATGCTCCTCCCCTACCCTTGACCGTAGCCTTCAATAAGACACCATCACGTGCTGTTGTTGAGACGGACCTAATACCACAGTCTCCTATTAAAATCACACCACTCTTCCCCATTGCCTGCAGGTCGGGGGCACACCTGAGAAGCACGCCAGCTTCTCACATCCACTCCACACCTGTCCATCTCCCTAGTATCACCTGTTGAGTCGGTGACCCGGTTTGGTGGCTCTCAACACTGGCCACCCACTGAAATTGTCTTGTGGGGATAGGAAAACCCAAGCAGTAATGGGCTAGCCCTAAGAAGCTCTGGGAGGGGGAACATGACTTCCCAAGTCTCTAAAATGTGCCATACAGCCATCTCTGGAGAGTAGGGAAGAAAGGGGGAACTTTGCCAAGGTGGCCCTTCTTGTAATCTTCATAATGGATTGCTCTCTCGCTCCAACTTAGTGAGGATGAAAACAGACGTAAGAGGTGCAGGGAACCAGCTCCTCTAGGAGGAAGGCGGCCAGGGTGCATTCACGTAACTGTCCTACAGTAGCGGAGCGAGCAGAAGGAGCACAGTGGTCTTCAGCAGACATTTGTCATCAATCTGTGGGATGTAAGGGGGTGGGTGGGGGTGGCAGAAGACCCTATGCTCGTCTTTAAAGCGCACTGCTCCAAGCAACGCTGCGAGTGACACTTCGCTGATACTCTGGACCGGGGTGTGTGGGCGATGAAATTGGTTATTTTATGAAGAAAAGAAATTCTGATCACTCTCAGAAGATCTAACGGCAGTATGGAATGGTGTCTGTTATACCAGAGGGAAAAGGAAGCCAGCAGAAAATTCTCTATTTCATTCAGCATATGGTCGTCACATATGAAGATGAAAGGCTACCATGTGCTCAGAAACTTAGAGAGCCTTGTTCTCGCGAGGCTCTCCCCAAGAGGTGTTGGTCCAGACATTCAAATTAATAAAAGGACAATGAAGGAGGACCTGGAAATTCTACAGGTGAGATGCCAGGACACCAGGGAGCCATGGCTTTACTGGTCACAGTAAACAGGCACAGGGGCCCTCGAGGCACAGTCCAGAGCACATTTAGAAGCAGTGACCAGCCCTCCCCCACTCCCAGACCCGGTGACCGCATCTCCCCAGGACCAGCTGGACCACTGAGATAAGAGTCTTCTATTAGAAAGAGAGGCCCAGTCCTTGTATTGATAAGCCCTGAGGTCAACACCGAGGGTATCACGTTTCTGGGGGCACTGTGTGGTCTCTATGATATGTATGAATTCACTTTCCCACACTCAAAGCAGAGGTGACAATGGGTTCTTCAGAAAGTCCTCTTGCCTTTTGTGTCTTTTGGTTCTTTCCAAAGTGCCCCACTCTGAACACTTATTCATTGTGTACTTCTCAGAAGTTTCCAGAGTTTCCCCTTATCCACAGATATAGTCAAATATTTACTTATGTGTTTAAATATTTAATATCCAACACGAAGAGGTCATCACTTCCAAGGACTCGATCGGTGTGATTTTAAAATTCTGGTGAAGGACGAGCCTAGGTCCAAGTGTGAAAACAAATCCCATCCCTGGACAGGACACCGGCCCAGAGGGCTCTGCTGTACCCACGTCGTGCTGACCTTGTGTTTCCGTATTCAGTCGCGTTCTCTGCAAGCTGTTGGTTCTACACTTTCAAACAATTCTCCAAAAACCTTCCAGTCCATCTCAAAAACTTATTACAAGTGTTACTAGTGGCCTCTTTCTCCCATTGCCCTTTGGGGGTCAGCAACCAGTCACCAGTCACCCTGAACCACCCAGGGATCACCTGGTTCCAGCCCCATCCCTCGCGGCGAGGGGCATCTGTGGTCCCTAGGCCTTTGGACATCTGCATTCCCCCACTGTTCCTTGTCACCTGATTTGTTTTCTTCCTGCGTCCTCTCTCGGTATCCAGTTGACCCTCTGTTCCCCTCTCCTGTGTTCTTAGACCTGCTCCCTCATCCTCCCTGCTGTGCATGGAGTGGACAGCTCACGGCAGATGCTGAGATGCCACCAGGATGTGTGGGATCCTGCACGATCTCTCATCCCGCTGCCTCTCTGACTCCTGATCTCTCAGAGACCCTCACCATTAGTCCCCTCCTCTAACCACAAGCTCTCCAGGCCTTTCTTTGGTCTCTCAGAAGGTCTTCTGTGCACGCATCACTCACACAGATCTATGTTCGTTTCCAACATACAACATCTTTTAATTGTTCTGTACTTTAACTCAAATACAGTCTTGTATGCCCACATATAATTATCTATTAGCTCACTGGGCACATGGAAGCTTAAGTCTCTCTCTCTCTCTCTCTCTCTCTCTCTCTCTCTCTCTCTCTCTCTCTCCCCCACACACACACACACACACACACACACACACACACATACACGGTACTCTGAAACTCACACTCACCTCCAAGAACAATGCATTAGTGTATAATTAGTTTATATTCCCAGAAGCCCCGAGTGTCACTGTCTCAGACTCACTCAGAGACAATGTTTTCAAACTTCTGCCTCAGCCAAGGGTCACGAGGGTTCCCCCTCCCCACCATGGTTTTCCGTCTCATCTCTTCAGAGAGAAGCCAATGTGCTTTTCCTCTGATGTGAACCATCATTCTGCTCTTCGGTTACTAACCTGAGAGCTAGTCTTCTAAAGTAAGCAAGTGACTTGTGTCTAGCAAACAGATCACAATCGTTTCCCCCAGCTTTGCTTCTCTCCCAGCGTCCTCAGTCTTTTCAAAGTTTTCAGGGCTTGCAGCTTCCACGTATTGGAGAAGTCACCCACATTGGGCCATGTGCTTTGAGCCTTCAAGAAAGTGTTCCATCACCTTCCATTCCCATGTAGAAGTGACCCTGCCCTTGTTCTATGAGATTTGTTAATACACAGCCTTCTCCACTCCCATCCAGGGTCCATGTTTCCTCAGAACACACAGGTCTAGAGTCCCCACACATCCAAAGATGCTCTCATGTTTCCTCAGAACACACAGGTCTAGAGTCCCCACACATCCAAAGATGCTCTCATTGCTTCCACTGAAGTAGCCTACCTCCAAGCTAGGCTCTCACACATCTTTCAGGGAAACTCCCTTCCCATCTCTAAGTCTCCCAACTGGCAAAGTTGGTCAGAAGCCCAGACACCCTCCTGCAGCTCCACTCCAAACTACTGGACCTATCCTGGCCCTCCTCAATGTTTCTGAGTCCAGTCCACCTGATTCTGTTGGGTTGAAGGCAAGGGGTGTATGCCATAAATGTTCATCCGATGTATGTATGCATGCTGGGTGGCATTGCCAACCGGACAGAATCTAGAATAGCCTGGAATACAGACTTGTGGCAGTTACGATGACATCAATCGATACAGGAAGAACCCATCATAACTGTAGGTAGGGTCTAGGCTTAATAACCTGGGAAAGCAAGCTGAGCATGGGCCGGTAACATCTGCTTAGGGATGCCATGTGACCAGCTCATCCCCACTCCTGCCATGGTGACTTCCTTGCCTCCTGGATGGACTGTAATTGGGACTGTTAACCTGACACAAACACCTTCTCTCTTAGGCTGCTTTTCTCATAATCACAGCAACCCTGAGAGCAGCAACACAGCCTTTCATGAACACTGCCTTGGTTTTCATTATTACAACTTGCAAAACACATCACATGTAACACACAATACTACCCCTTCGCCCTGCTGTGCTGACGGCGTGCAGGGGGTTGCTGAGTTTCTGAGCAGAACCCCATGTCTGAAAGAAGATTTGCCCAAGTTTCCCCTTCTCCAGAGGTGGAGCAACTGAGGAAAACACCAACTTGAAATGAAATACAGACTTAAGGATCGCTTCCCAAGTCTCTTGAGTTGAGGAATAGCATCTTTCCCGAGTGGCAGATATGAGAGGTGACGCTGGGTTTCGAGCCTGGGGTCCTAGTGTGGTGGCACCCCACCCTGGCACAGACCTGTGATCTGTCTGCTTACCTCTAGGGATCGTTTGCTGCTGGCTGTTCCTCCTAGTTTTCTAACGAGAGATCAATGTCGCGTGTCCCGTGACATGGTGGATGCCTCAGGCACAGCTGCCCGTGGACAATTACGGCTGACAGCTTCTTCAAGCCATGGTCTACTGAGGGCTGACCCACATGGCTGCTCTAGGCATCAGGAAATCATAGTGCAACACCACAACATAAATATTATGATTTCAAATACTTAGATAAGTCTCGTGACCACAATGAAGGGAAATTTTCTGGTGGTGGTGGGGTGCATGTGTGTGTGTACACTCTTTTTAAGACTTTATTGTTTTATTTAATTGTATGTGTGAGTACATGCACACACATATGCACAGGCATGCATGTGAGCATATATGAATTGAGTCCGAATACCTACAGAAGCCCAAAGGTAGAGTTGGATATCCCTAGAACTAGTCTTATGGGGGTCATGATCTACCTAACTTGGGTACTGGGAACCAAACTGGGGTCAACTTCTTAACTTCTGAGACAGCTCTCCAACCCTACATGTGACGCTCGATATCACCAATGTGAAATTTAACTCCAAAGGCTCCTCATGCAGAGACTATTCGGGTCGCTCTGGTTCCAGTGACATTCAGAAAGCAGACCTGCAGCACAAGGGAACATGGGGGTTTGGAGCCATGCCAGGCAGGCTCCGCGGGCCTCTCTCTCTCTTTCTGGCCAGCAGCATGTCTCAAGTTACACTGTTGGGTGGCTGGAACTTCAATATCGCTACCCTAAGTCAGGGCGAACTGTGTTGATAATAAAGTGGGAGATGAAAAAAAAACCAAAACCAAAACAAACAAACAAAAAAACTAGACAATTGTTGAAGAGCTGGACACCCGACAGAAAGGTCCAAAGCAGACCTGCAAGCATGCAAGCAGCAGGTTGGGGCCCCAAGGTGGGTTGGCCAGAGCTGAGCTGTTCTGTTAAATCTGTAAGTTCTCCCTCTGTGGGAGCAGCAATGCTAGCAAAGGTTGGGCAGGGGACCGCTAAGCCTCGGGGATGCTGTCACTTCCTTGACTTTCCAGAGAGCACCCTCCTCTCTCCCAGCTGGGGCCTCTGCTCTGTCCCAGCTCAGCTTCTGTGAGAATACCCCCTTACTGTATGCCATACTCCAGAAGGGCACACACGATATGTGACTGGCACGTGACTTCTCCGGGACCCTTAGTTCTTGAGAAAAGAGATGGAGTCTTCCACACCATAATTTTATTTACTTAGCCCTCTTGGGGGCATTTGGAGATGGAACGGGGGAGCACCTGTAACCCCAGCACTGGGGACAGGGCAACGAGAGCATCAGGAGCACAAAGTCGTCGGCTGTGTAAAACCCTGTCTCAAAACCCCCAAAACAACAACAGAGGCACTGGAGAGGAACATACCCTTGTGGTTTGTTCTGAGGAGCAGGGGCACTGGGAGCTCCACCCCCACAACCTTTGTTCCTGCCTCACAGGAAACAGCTGGCACTCAGAACACTGCCTTCCCACTTCGGGATCTCATTCCGGAATAGCCAGCTTTCCTGTATTCTCTTGAACGACACTTTTCCTCATAGACATATTTTTTTTAAAGGGCTTCCTGCACCTTTGAGCTATTGATATGGGTGTCCTGTGAGTATCAGAAGAAACTGACAGGTTGACTTGCATACATCTATTATAAATACCCTTGAAGCTATGGGGTATACCTAATAGAAACTTAATAGTAATAGGAGTTTTAATCTCCTGCCGCATGCCTCAAAATCTTATGACCTACTAAAGGCTGATACATTAATGTTTCTAAACTAGAGTTAATCCAGTCAATTAGTTTCTACTGTGACCTCATGACTTCACTAAAATGTATTTGTATATATGCATACACAATAAAAATGAAAAAAAAAAAAGGACTATAGATTGTCCTAGCCATTAGGGACAGCTATGGTTGAAAATGTCTAGTAGCAGGAAAGAAAGCTGGCCACATGTCAGTTTGAACTATTTTAGAATTTACACTACATTGAGACCCCAAATGGGATAAAAGCAAGTGACGGTCTTTACTGGGCAGAAGTAGGAATGAGTGCGTTCCTTCTCTGCGTTTCTCGGAATTGGTGTCTTTTCCTAGGTAAAGAGCTATTGCTTCTTTCTGGGAGGAACCATTCACAAGCAAATGGGAAGCCACCCTCATCAAGTTCCTCCCTGTCCTTGACTCTCCAGAGCGTGGGAGCCTTTGATGCAAGAGACCAGCAGATCCCTGCCTGTTCCTCTTTGGGGCTGGAGCCGTCTCCCCATAGTGACTGTGGAGAAGGAAGCTGGACCGGGATGGTTTGGTACTCCTGAGAACAAGGTGGGTGTTAGCACCAGAAGATAGGGCAAGTCTTTAAGGGAAGGCGCACGGACCGTCGAGGACAGGACAGCCCACTGAGATTTCTCTGCAGAACATGGGATCCCCTGAAGTTAAGAGTTGTGGGCGGTTGTGAACCATCCTAGGTGGGTGCTGGGAAAGCAACTCCAGTGTAGAAGGAATGGAGGGCTGTGTCCCGCCACCCGGCTAGCTTTACCCAAAATAATTACACGGAAACTGTATTCTTTTAAAACACTGCCTGGCCCATAGTTTCAGCCTCTTATTGGCTAATTCTCACATCTTCCTTTAACCCATATTTAGTAATCTGTGTAGCACCACGAGGTGTGGCTTACCAGGAGAGATCTTAACCTGCGTCCATCTCGGAGAGGAGAAGCATGGAGACTCACTATGGCGACTGCCTGAAGTGTCTCCCCAACTCTGCTTCCTTTTTCCCACAATTCTGTTCTGTCTACTCCGCCTACCTAATTTTCTGTCTCTTAAAGGGCCAAGGCAGTTTTCTTTATTAATTAACCAATGAAAGCAACACAGACAGATAACTCTCCTCCACTCCAGTCCTCTAGAAGAGCAGCAAGTGCTCTTAACCATTGAGCAATCTCTCCAGCACAACATAAAACAGAATCTTCGTGTGTGTGTGTGTAGTGTGTGGTGTGCGTGAGAGGCAGGGGAAGAGAGGAGAGAACACGGGTGGACACATGCTACATGTATATGGAAGGGTTTTAGTTCCCGTCTTCTACTTCATCTGAAGCAGGGTCTCTTGCTTAGCTGACCCACAGCTTCCTATGACTTCTCCCATCTTTACCTCCCGTCTTACCCTGGAGGGCTGGGGTTACAGGTGCATGCTACCAAGTCTGGCTTTTATGTGGCTACTTGGGGATCTGAACTCCTTGATTCTAAACTATATTTTAAAATAAATGTATTAATCTTATATGTGCAAAATATAAGTACCCCAGTGGGGCACATGGGGAGAAGTTTTGCGATGGCTACAGACCCATCAAGTTGGCCAAGAGTACTTGAGAGCAGTGGGCCACTAAAGGCTTACCTTTAGCCAGGAGCCTCCTGGGAATGGTTCTGGATCACAAAGCCGTATCAGACAGATTTCTGTCTCCCTGGTTCTGTTGCTTACACAGCAGTCTGTGGACAGGGACATGCTTCACAGATGGAATCACAACTATATTCCCATGGGATGGTGACTGCTGCCTGACTGGGTGAGTGTCTGCAAGGGGTTGGTGTTTTCAGACAGAAGGGACAGCGTGTGAGTTTCCTGTCCCAGCGGTGCTAAGGCTAGAGGGACAGATGGCAAAGGTAAGTGTGTCCTAGGAAGGCTGATGCCGCTTAGGGGGCAGCAGATACAGGGAAACTGGGTTCCCTCCTATGGAGCTCTGCTTAGGGGGACAATAGATGCAGGAATCTGGGTTCCCTCCTGTGGAACTATGCTTAGGGGGCAGTAGATATGAAAAGCTGGGCTCCCTCCTGTGGAACTCTGCTGGGAACCTCTTGCTCTCCCTTTTGGCTGTCACTCCTGGCTCCTGCCAGGCTCTCAGCCCATGAGATTAACTGTGGCTTTCACTTTCTCGTTCCCACCATCCCTGGGTCCTTCCAGGAAACCCATAGAGTAGCTGCTTATCTCCCCCTCCACTTCCAATGCCACTACACATGAATAAGCTTGACAGACAGGCGGAAGCATGAGCCAGGAAGGCCCAGATGTAGCAAAGGCAGCCTGGTGCTTATCCTCAGTCGGTCCATGGGGGAAATAAACACAGGAGGCATCTGGCTCTGCACAGGGAGGAAGACACGGTGTATCTCATGGCCACCCTTCACCTCCTCCCTCAAGTTCATCATCGTTCTTCAGGGGAAGTCAGGCAACGGAATCACCTCATTTATAAACCTTCAGATCTATACATGCTCCATAATGTCAAAACTACTCCATAATTTGAGGGAGGAAATGATAAATATGGCTTTAAAAAATGTTTGACTAGTCTTAAAGTGGCTCAGACTTGAAGACCCAGCATCCATAGCATAGCATAGCATAATTTTGCCACTGACTTTGAAAGATGGTACATAGAATTCTGGTTAAGGGTTGGTGAGACGGCTCGTGCCCACAAGCCCAATGACCCATGCTAGAGTCCACAGGAGAAGGAGAAAGTAACCTTCCCAAAGATGTCTTGTGGCCTCCATGTCAATGCTGTAGGGTGTGTGTGTGTTTGTGTACATGCACATGCGTCTCTGTGTATGGGTGCCTTCACACTTGCATGTGTACACACACATACACACACATGAATAAATGAATGAATGAACAAATAAAATTTTGAAAAAGAAATATGGTCAAAGGTCTGACATCTTGCAAAGCTAATGAACACAGATAAGTTTGAAACAAAAGTTTGAAATATTGTTTCTAATATTGATGAAACAGCCATAAAGCTAGCCTCTGCAAGGGGCAAGTGGGACCTTTGAAAGCACACACCAAAAGCCGTGGGATGTAGAGGGCTTGTCTCTGTTGTTTGTTCAGTAATAACTTCCTGGAGAAGGTTTTGCTGTAATCAGAGGCCCATCCCCCGGGTGACCCCATGGCCCATCCCCTTGGTGACTTCCCTTTCTGACTTCCTGGAGATTAATATTTCCCTATTGATTTAGTGCAGTGTGTGTGTGTGGAGGGGGGAGTGTTTAGAATCCAAAATATCCCAAAGAGTTATCACAAATATTGTCATCTGATCTAGGCACCATGCCAAGTTTTTAATATTATTACCAACATCAGAGAGGTAATTTTTTTAACATGACATTTATCCGGATTCTCTTAAAAACCCGACTCTGGAACCATCTGGAATAAACTGTGGTAGGCTTCATCAACAGGAGTGGATGTGACCCTGATGACAATGTGGGGAAAGAATGGGTTTATATTAAAGCCCAAAGAATCTGGGTGAAAATATCCCTGGGGTGGTTAGACACCAGAGTTGTTTCCAATTCATCAGTGAGCAGGGAAACCAAGCCGCAGGAAGAAGCGCGTGGCGTCGCATGCCTCGGTGTTCAAAAGGCAGAAAAGGCAGAGTGCAGAACACGCACCTGGTCATGCTCTGCCCAGGAGGTGAGCGGCTCTGACTGCTGATCTGGTGATTCTACAGATTGCTGCCTGTGCTGCTCCACCCCACAGTGGCTCGTCCTCTTCCCGCTGAACATCGTGGATGCTTCAGGGTATTCATTTAAACTGTGCCCTTCCTGTCTCAGCTGACCCGAGCACAGACAGCCTGGCATTACCAGTGAGTAAATGTAGAGAGTGAAGTCTAGGATTGGGATGCTGGCCACATGGCCCCTGGCTGAATTCCTGTTTCCATCAGAAACAAGAAAATCTCACGGAGAGATAACAACTGCTGAGATCCTTGAGTGTCTGATGGGAATATCTTTAAAATTCTAGAAAATCTAGAGCCAGCGAGATGGTTCAGTGAGCAAAGGCAACCAAACCTGATGACCTGAGTTTGTTGTCTGAACCCACACAGTGTCAGGAGAGAACTGACTTCTGCAAGTGTCCTCTGACCTCTACACACAATGAATGAATTTATGAATGGATGGATGGATATGTGCAAAAAGAAAGAAAATCTTAAAAAGTCTCATGGTCCAGCTTTGAGGTCTGCTGCATGACTGCCCAGACAGCTGCATGGCCGCATAGACAGCTGCATGACTGCAAAGACATAGCAGGTGTTCACCAACTACATGCTGGCTGACTCTGTTCATGGCCTCAGTCCTTATCAACCAAACAGCATATATAATGGGAGTGTTGCTCTAATTAGAACAGGGATTGGCTGGGGAACTAGAGCATCATTCTAAATTATGACAGCATTATGTCAACAGGAAATGACCAATTAACACATAGGGTATTGTTTAGGAAACTGAGAACTTTCTGGGCAACAGAAGCATTCCCTCTGCTCACCATGCTGACGTATTCTAATGGCAGGGGTGGGCGAAGGGAGCAGGGGCAGGAGCAAGGGTGGGGCGCCTGGGTACTTTATTTAACAGTGCCAGGTAAAGCCCAGTGCAGTGGCTCACTAATTCTAGCACTAGAACGGCTGAGACAGGAGGATTGCCATGCAGTCAAGGTCAGCCGGAGCTACATAGCAAGACCCTGTCTCAAAAATAACAGCAAGGAGAAGCCGCTGGGAGCAGGTGTTCTGGACCTCATGTTGGTGACAGAACTAGAATCTGCCTCCTTTTTGTTAGATTAGAACCTGGACTTCCACAGCTGGGCGCACCTAACAATGATGATGTCATCCACTGTATCCCCCCTTCTCCCGTAACACCTCTTCTTCCTGACGTCACTGGGAATCTCAGGGAGAAGACACCCAGTGTCCCCATGACTCCCTTCACCGTCCAGGAGGACAGCACTATCTATGTGGACCACAGAAAATATTCCCTCACGGATGCACAAGGTAAATGGCCACACCCACGTGGG